>NW_024885055.1:235098-277054 GCF_019232065.1 Centrocercus urophasianus
CTCTCCTCTCCTCTCCTCTCCTCTCCTCTCCTCTCAAATGTTACACTGAGACTTTTGCCACTCAGATCTCAGCATCCTTTGGGAGCTGACCCTGTCTGGGTGCCATTCCTGAAAGCTCCCTGCATGGGAATGGAGCTGGCACTGCACTCTGAGCACAGCTGCCATCCTGGCTCAGCACATCAGTGACATGGGGAGATGGGACCACTTTCCTCCCAACCCCAGGGGTCTGCCCAGCTCTGCCCACTCCTCCAAGCTCTGGAGAAGGAGAGCAAACCAACTCACCTCTCCCCTCCTACCCTTGAATCTGATGTCAGTGATGCCCCTAAGTGCTTAATTCCCCCACAAACAATGAACCTGCCCCTTTTTGCTCCCCCAGGGGGAACTGATTTTTGCCGTACCTGCAGCCACACTCCTTGCACTACAGTGCTGGTGCTGATAAGACACACCACATTTCCAAGCAAGGATAGTTTGCATCATTTCCACCTTGCTTTTAAATGACTGTCTGTGTAATAACTGTGTTATTCACTGCTGCTTTGAGTGCTCTCTACTGGTCAGAGATGCTGCTGCTGATGAGCTGATCACTCTCCATCCACCCACGTTCCCTTCTCTCCACACTCGTGTTCCAGGATGCAGTGACAGAGGGTTTGGCCTCCTGCAATGCACTGTGATGTGCTGCTGCTCTGTGCTGCAGGCTGCTGCCACTCTGTGCCTGACCTGGCTGCATTCCCTCAGGTAGGGAGGCTGTTCTCACAGCACAGACACAGGGAAAAAATAGAGTAAGCCATCAGCAGAGGCTTAGTTTGAGATCTCACAGATGTCCAAATAAAATAAGATGCTCTGTCCCAAAGAATGTCTGTGCTGCACCTACCTTTTAGGATAGAAAGCAGTGAGATTAAGACAAGAGCAGAGTCCATTGCTGGCAGAGCTGGGAGCAGGGTCTGTGGTGATGGGAAATGGCCAACTGATGCTGCATTTACATGAGCTTCTTAATTACAGGGATCAATCAATACCAAACAGTCACATGATCTATGATCTATATTTATGCCAAACTGAAAGCCAAGGGAGCTCAGATCCAGAGTGTCCATCATGGACCTCATCCAGTGGTGGATGAAAAAGAAAAAACCCTTTAAAACAATGGGATTTATCCTCTACACGTGCATTTGTGGGCAAACGCCAAGGTGAGAAATTTAGAGAGTGGTTCTGGTTCCGACCAAAATGCTGCAGAACTGATTTTAGGAAGGGAAAAATGCTTCTAAAGCTGAGCAGCTCTCTGTGTCTCACATTGTGCTGCCAAAATGCCACTGGGCTCTGCAGAGTCTCTTAGGGAAGGACCCCAAATCACACTACGTGCACTGCAGGGCTCTGGCAGTGCCAGCACTGTGGCGATGCACTTTGTAATCAGAGCTTTGCCAGTGCTGGAAACGGGAGCAATGGATTTGTTTCCTCCATGTGCAATTTCATGTCTGGCCCTGAAATCAGACAAACGAAGCCATCTGCTTACCTTAATCAAGGCATCTTGTTATGGGCTGGTCCTGAAAGCTAGGACTAAACACACTGCACTGTGGCATTATTTATGACTTGCACTGACACTGCATCACTCTGTTATCCATACTTATAGAAAAAGACCCACTGTAAGTATAATTAGTTAATAAATCACCATGAGTGATAAACAGAATGATGGATGCAGGTTTCAGTTGATCACTTTTTTATTAAGGAGAGATAAATCAGCATCATATTGTTGCTGTAAACCTTTCAAATTGGTCAGAAAAAATCTCGCCATGCTGAAATGCAGCAAGGAGGTGATTAACATGTCAATTGTGCAGCAACAAATTGCTCCTGATAATTGATATCAATCCATCCTTTTAATTTCTCTTCTATCTAATGGAGCTGATATGTCATCCTTCTCATCCAGCATGGCTTCTGCAACCTGTCTTCCAGCAGAGACCTCAGCAGGCAGCTCTCCAGCCTCGGCCCTTCACTCTGTGCTTACGAATCCTTCTGTTTGCTGCAGCCCCCTCTGCTATCAGTGCAGCAGCTCTACAGCCCTTTGGGTTTATTTCTGCCAACACCACCCGTGGTGCTCACCGTGCTCAGGGAGCACTCTCTGCTCTGTTCCATCATGGTCTCCCTGTGTACACCATAGCTGTCAGGTCTCATATTCCTGTGACATAGCATCCTCTCATGTTATACTTGCCATAATACAGAGAAGATGAATATTGCCCCATAAATGCCTCTTAAGTTAATGTAAAACTACATCTCGCTACATCATGTATTCAACAAGCCGTCATTTTCCTCATAAATTTTGAGGAGCATTTTAGCTTCTGAAAGCCATTGGCTTGTGTGTCGGGCTGAGAAATAATGCAGCCCCCGGCCAAGGCGTGGTGCAGGGCTGTAAATCAGCCTGGCAGCCCCAAGCCCTCCCTGCCCACAGCTGCATTTATGGCCTCGGCTCACATCTGTGACCTCGCTCAGCAGCCAGCCCTGTATATCAGCCCTGGGCAGGTGCCACTCTGCAGAGAGAACAGCCTCACCTCTTCCCTGCAGTGGGAAATGAGGATTTCTAGTGCTGTAATGTTGGTTTGCTGCAGCAGAATAATGGCTCAGGGATGCGTTCAGTGCTATGGGGCTGCACCTCTTCATTTCACCAGGACGTTTCCACTCCTGCTGTCGGGTGATCACTCAGCACAGGAACCATCCATCCTCTGAATACTCAACCAGATTTTCCATTCTGGCATAGAGTCATTCTGGTTGAAAAAGACAACCAGGATCCCCACGTCCAACTCCAGCTCACCCAATACTGCCCACTGTCCACATCCCTCTGTGCCACATCTCCACAATTCTTGAACACCTCCAGGGATGGTGATTCCTCACCTTCATGGACAGCTGTGCCACTGCATCATTACTCTTATGGAGAAGAAATGTTTCCTGATATCCAGCCTGAACCTTCCCTGGTGCAACTTGAGGCCATCACTTCTCCTTCTGTTGCTCTCTCACATGAGCAGAGACTGACCCCCAGCCCACACCACCTCCTTCAGGGAGCTGCAGACAGCAACAAGGTCTCACCTGAGCCTCCTCTTCTCCAGACTGAACCACCCCAGTTCTCTCAGCTGTTCCCCATAAGACCCCATTGTGCTCAGATCCCTCACAGCCCGTTGCCCCTCTCTGGATGCACTGCTACACACTGCCTGCCTAGGGACAGGACCATGAGCTGCTCACTCTGTATTCCTCGGGATGAGCAGAGCTCAGGGCAGCAGGAGCAGCTAAGCCTCCTTCCCACCACACTCCAGACCCTTTTTCTGGTAACACCACAACCATGATAACAGGCTGAATGCTGCAGCAGATGACTTTCCAGACCTCCCTTGGCAGGCACTCCCTGACAAAATTCATCATGTACTTTGGCACAAATAGCTTCAGCTTCTTTTTTTTTTTTTTTTTGAGGGGGGGAGGTTTGTCGAGAACGATGCAGGAAAACACACTGAACTCCACTCTGATACATCTTGAATTCATCCTTCATTTTTCCCATAAGCAGCTTTTGCTGCTGGAGGGAGAGGAAGCCCAGT
This sequence comes from Centrocercus urophasianus, assembly GCF_019232065.1. Taxonomy (NCBI): domain Eukaryota; kingdom Metazoa; phylum Chordata; class Aves; order Galliformes; family Phasianidae; genus Centrocercus; species Centrocercus urophasianus. The sequence goes on from NW_024885055.1 coordinate 238,659, forward strand.
CCACACAAGAAATAGCAGCCAAGAGGCTACTTTATCATGCTTCTATCTAACAACAACCCCCTCTGTGCTGTATTCACCACAGGGAGACGCTGCCTTTGGGCAGCACTGCAGGGTGAAGCCTACACAGCCCTGGCCGTGCCACCCCACGGCTCCCCAGAGCCAAACTGGGGAAGGGAACATATTCCCTCTCATTGCCTCCCTGCAGAGCTGCCTTTTGGGAAGCCTCAGCATCACCGATTTCCTCCTGCACTCACGTACCCCTGAACGAATGACCCTGCTAGTGGTGCAGTTTTCTCCCTTCGCCCGCCTCCCCCTTCCTTCTCCCCCTAACTTTGATTTGATCAGGCCAAATCTGAAATGATGTGTGAAAGTAATGATATTTTGTAATTAAATCTCTGGTGATGGCGCCTCTAATTTGTGGTACATGCATTGTTCATAAGGAAAAAGGCATCAATTCATTTTCTGACTGGCTACTCCAGGGACTCGTAATTAGACCCAGTTCATCTCTTGCTGCCTTGCATATTAAAGAGCTACTGAAACGCAAAGGGAATTTGGGAAAGGGTTTTTTTTAAACCTCCTAATAATGTTAGCTCAATTAGAAACACTCAGGAATAATAATATAAAAAACAACAACAACAACAACAAAAAAGAAACCCAAAAAAAGACATTTCTGGATCAACCGAAAAATAGAGGCTGAATTTTAAGCAGCTGACCAGGACAGGGCGCTCACTGTGGGCTCAGGGTTTGGCTTCAGCTATTCCCTTAGAAATGGGATGTTTTCAGTAGGATTTAAGGAAGAAAGCCACACTGCAGCACATGAGTCACAATTCTGTCTTAAGGCGAGAGCTTACAGCACCTTGCGTGCCATTCACTCAGTTCTGTTGTACTTACCAATAGCACAACTCAAGAAACGCAGCAGGCACTGGCAATTGTAACCAGCAACCCCAAACACTCCCCCCTTACAGCAGTATGAGAAACTTCGTTCCCATCCCACAAGGATTTCAGAGAACAAACCCAAAGTTGAATTCTCAGAGCTCTCATGTCCTGATCACCCCAAGAAGAGTCACGTGGGTCACGAGCATTTGGGTTTTGTCTTTTTAACACCAAAAATAGAGTAACCTCATCGGTGTTTGCTTCCCAATGGGAAGTTACCCCAGTGCGAGGTGTGCATCCCTGCAGTCCAGGGCCGGGCTGAGGACCTGCTGGTTTCTCGGGCTTCGGCCACCATTTCTAACAGGGGAAGGTATCAACATTTCAAAACAGTTTAATTATTCTGAGAATGCTTAGCTATTAGCAAAGACAAGAGAGCTCAGGGCTATTTTTCAGCATTAATTTTCCATTTGAAATGAATTCCTTTTGGTTACACTTTTTAAATGTTTCTTTTAATTAGACGCAATTACTTCAGAAGAATTGCTTTTATTTCTAAGCCTGAGATCTCAATGATAAAGCTGTTAACTGGCCGAGCTGAATGCTGTGTATGGCTCATTTAGCCGGTACACTAAAGTATATTGAACTAGGAAATTATACAGTGAATCAGCTATTAATTCATTTTATGATCCTTTCACTCTAACATCGTGAATGAGATCTTCAGGGGGAAATTTAGCCACAATACATATAATTGTTCAACTATATATATGCCACTGCTTTACTACTTTAAGGTTACAGTGCTGCAGAGCTAATGGGAATGCAACTGAGCAAACAGCATCAGTGCATGGGAGTGGTGCTGCAGGAGGCCTGGCATCAGGACATGGCCTCCACCAGCAAAGGCCATTTGGTGGCTCTGCACTGAGGACAGGCAGGAGCTGGTTTGTCTGGTGCCCATTGAGTGTCACACAACAGCTGTTAACGGGGGTCCATCCAAGTCAGTACAGGTCCTTGGACCTAACAGTACTTACATCACAACCTGTATGCTTGGTATCAGTGAATTGAGCAGATTTACAGCAGCAGTTGATTTTGGCTGAGCGAGATGAGCTGTGATGTGGCTATCAGCGTGCTGTGTGGCAAGGGAACCCCACCCACACCGCCTCCAGACCCATCACAGCACCTTACAGCATGCCTTCATCATCCTCTAGATATGTGCAGAGCTGATCCTGCCAAAAGGATGTCAGAATATGGGACAAGAGGTGGCAGCTTTAAGTTGTGTGAGGTCTGAAAGAGTGGTGATGCAGTGACACAGCTGCCCATGGAGGTGGGGGAGTCACTGATCCTGCAGGTGTTCAAGAACCATGGAGATGTGCTGCTGATGGACAGGGGCAGTATTGGTGGTAGGTGGATGGTTGGACTTGATGATCCTATTTAGAGGTCTCTTCCAGCCTTAACGATTCAATGACACGAGATGTGACAATGCAGGGAGATGGGCTTTGACTCTTTACTGGCTTCCCTTTGCCTCTCTGGAATACCCATGCCTGGAATGACCCCATTTATCTTTGTGTCTAAAATCCTGCCTGCAACACTGTTGGTTTCCCAGAGCCCTGGCAGGCTACAAAGAGCTCATCCTCACAGCTCAAGAGGAATGGATTCTGGTGGTTCTAAATGACATAACGCAACCAGCACACCTTCCTGCAGGGATCACCAGTGTGGGAATCACCCTGGAGCCCCATATCCAGAAAATGATTTCCCAACTTACCATGAGCATTACAGCAGGGCTTGGATGCACATTAAGCAGTTATACATACTGCAGAGTCACCATATGGATAGCATTGTAATTGAAAATGTAATGTAAACCTTGGCATCCAGGGCCTTCTTCTGGAGAAATCATTGTGGAAATGTCTTATAATTAATGAATTGCATCAGCTAGCAGGGGAAAAAGACATTTTAACCACAGGATCATGGGACTTTATTACTGTAGATGGACTAAATCTATATCTTTCGGCATAGATCAGTCCTGACAAAAGCCTGAGGTTGCCAACTGGCCAGGTTTGTTTTTACTAACTTAGCTCTCTTATTATTTTAATGAAGTCCAACTGATGTTGCATAGAAGCCAATTTTTCTAAACGCTGCCAATAAATTAAAATAAAGATGTTATGCATGAAGATTGGCAGGTGTCTCCCTGCAGATTTTACCCAGCTTCCAAGAAGTCCTCCACTTCAGCAAAAGCCACAGCCAAGCATTGCCTACAGAAGGCAGCAAGACAGCAGAGTTTAGAGCAATTAGCAAAATTGTAATTAGTGCCAGCTCAGCACCTAGTGGATGAGCAAAGCATCCCTTTGGGCCGCTGGGATGTACAATGGTCTTAGGGCTTTAGCAACAGCTTGGGGCTGGCTTGATAGCCTGTGCTAGCATGGGATCAGCCCTCACGTCCTGGGGCTCCAGTCGGTGCAAGCAGGGCAGAAGCAGCACACACTGAGAGGCTGAGGGATGAGATCCCTGAATCTGAACACTCACATGAGCTGATAAGTTCAGTATCTGACGCAGGGAATTAATCTAGATGTGCTTTATCAGAACCTTGGCCAGAGGTGTGATGCCCCCCGTGTTAAATGACTCAGTGGAGAGGAGGGAACACAGCTGAACCAGAATTCTGTTCATCAATTTTCCTGCATCTCTTCAGTCTTAAGGTTACATTTTCTCACTGCTCAAGTGCCTGATTAATACAGTTGTGTACAAAAAGGTACTGTTCTGGAAATGAAGCTACCGGGGGTACAGCAAGACTATGCATCAATATATATTAATGACTTCAGTTAATTGGCCATCTAAGTTAATACTAATGTGGTGCCCTTCCTTAATTATATTTATCAATTAATGAAGCAGGCTTTTCTTTTGTATTGCCATTCCCCATTTCCATACATTTCCAAGACCGTAGCTGGAGATGGAAGCTCCAGTCAAACTCCTTGAAAACTCAGTAAGGCAGTGACCACACTTTGCTGCCACCTCCAGACCCCCACCTGGGCTGGGGTCCCTTCCCTCACCATTTCACTTTGTGCTTGATTTTAGTTTCACCTGCCCTTAACTCTTTGGTCACCAAATCCATTATCTATTGCCATAGGCAGCTCCATCTTTTCATCTCCTTCATAAGAGCAGAATTAAACATTACCCCTTCTCTCTGAAGGTGCACAGCCCATTGAATCAGACCTGTGCTCCTCATGCTCCTGCTACCCAGAAACATACAGCAAGAGAAGATATGATTCAGTGAAGTTATTGAGTGCCAAGCCTTCACATTTGTCTTCCAGTGACTCTTAAGTCTTCCTTTTCTCTATTGAGTTCCATCTCATTGACTTCCTATAAACACTAATATGGAGCCACAGGCCTGCAGACATGCCTGGAATACAGCTGTGTTGCAGGCAAAGCACAGGGAGCCCAAGTACAGGGAGATGCACCAAACCAGCAGGGCACGTGGGATCAGGAGATGGCTCCTTAGCCATACAAACAAACAAAAATCACACAGACTTTTAATTCCTCTTCTGCTCATAAGATTTTCATCATTCAAGATTCACCTCATCAGAGGTGACCTCTCTATTTTGCTTCTTCTTTTCTTCATTTTTGATCTGGGGCAGGGGATGAAGTTTCCACACATCCACTCAATCCCACTAGTTCTGTGCACAAACTCCCTGCTCCAGATCAGCCAGACAATGAAGCCAAGCAGGAAGACAACACATGACACAAATGCTGTTAATGTTAAACTCCGTGTGGAATTCCAAGTGTGCCTCTAATTAATCACCAGTCAGTTGCATGCCTCCGGTGGCATCTTCCATCTTGTTCTGGACACAATGAGCTTCCTCCCTCTTTGTAGTCCTACACGTTCCTCTTCCTGTTGGGCTCAGCACTTGATGACAGCCAACCTCCAAACATCCTCCTGCTCAAACATTAACCTGGGCACTGAATGGCTTTGCTGACTGCCCATAAAGCACCGCCTGCAGTCTGCTCACTTAGCATCCCAACGGGAGCACTGCCCAGTGATTGCTTCAACAACAGAACGGATGGGATCCTGAGATGAACAACATCAAGAGCACAAACAGAAGAGAAGCTGATGGATGGAACTGCCATGGGAAGCACATCTCACCATTTTCCTCACTCAGAGGGTGGTGAGGCACTGGCACAGCTGCCCACCAACGTTGTGGATGCCCCATCCCTGGAGGTGCTCAAGGCCAGACTGGATGGGCTCCTGGGCAGTCTGATATAGTGGTTGGCAACCATGCCATGGTGAGCAGGGTTGGAACTAGATGATCTTTGAGATCCCTTCCAGCCCAAGCCATTCTATGATTCTGTGATCTCCAGCAGCAGCACATCCTGATGCTGTGCTTACCGCCCTAATACTTGCTATATGTAGCATACAACCAGCCCAAGATAATTAAAACACCCAGAACTCACACACATTATAAAACCGAACCCTTCAGAAAGGTTAATCACAGGCTTCTAACTGGGATAAGGTCAGGAAGCAATGCCTGGGCTGCTCAAGACCAAAGTGTGTCTGGGGCTGCCCACAATCTATGGATCCAAGCTCAGCTGGACCTGCCCAGAGCTGTACAGAGAATCCTGCAGCCTCCAGCCACACTACACCACAGTCTTGTGCTTCCTGTAGGCAGCACTGCAGCCCCAGCTCACAGCCCAGCCTGCAGCAGCCTGGCAGGGAAGCAGCACCGCTACCTGTGATTTTTCACACCTTCACAACCTGCACCAGCTCCCACGCTCTCCTCTGCTTTCCAGCCATTTTGTGGGAGAAAAAAAGAAGTGATAAAGCATCTGATGATGCAGGTGGCACCATCTGCTCCCTCACCAGCTGCTGCTGTACAACCATCTTTGCCACCAAATATCAGAGAGTCGAGGTGACCACATACAGAGCAGCTCTCAGGGCAGCCTTGACACAAGAGCAGTTTCTACACAGCAGATCTGTGGTACCCCCAAGAGCAAAGACTGAGGCAGGTGGGAGGCTTTTGCTGCTGCCTGTGTATACCCAGGGTGTTTTATATCTGCTGTCAGCCACAACAGGATTGCGTGGCATAGTGGCCAATTATTCAGGTAAGGTACTGATGGTACCATAAGTCATTTGGTGGATATTTCAAATCAATTAATCTTAAGAGCACATATAATAATTTCTTGGTAGAACAGCAGTGTCTGGACCCCATCAGGAAACACTAATTAGAGTCATGTACTTTCCTCTGTTAAGCAAATAGAGGAAAGGTGATGTGTAATTTCCCCTCCTTACATTATCTTCCTTTCAGAACAGCACAGCTTCCATCTCCCCTCTGCCAGCACCTGTGCTGCTGACCCCCTCCCAGAGGTGCTGGAAGGGGAGCTCTTTGCAGAGCCCTCACAGCAAAAGCTGACCAAGCTCATCAGCTGGATTTCAGCCACATGAGCTTCTACTAAGGGCCGTGCTCTGTTAATGCACTTCACCCATAGATGGAATGAAAATGTTTTGTAGGCTCAAATGCTGGATGCTATGCAAGGTAACTCACACAGCCTTTCACATCTTGGTTATTGGTTCCAAACACTGATTCTGCAAGAGGGCTAAGAGCAAACTAAACCCATCCCCATGACATCAGCACCTGATTTCCGGTAGTGGCAAGCAGGAGCTGCTCATAGAGCACCATGACATCAGCAGTCCTACCAGACCACTTCTGCAGCCCAGAGCCAGAAAGGATCACCTTAACACACATCACGGGAATCTCCTGCCACGTAGCTGACTGCACTCAGAAGCCTCCTAACCTGCCACCACAGTTAAGGAGCTGGTGGAGCTCCAGCAGCCCCAGCATTGGCCTTGTAAGAAGGCAGCATCTCCCACACCACTCCCAACACACAGTGCCTGGGGACAAGCAGCACATGCTGTCCAATCCCACTGAATTTTCTGAATTGCCTTCCAGGAGCAGAGCAGTGCTAGAAGCAGCATTACTCATGAGCAGTATATGACCACACAGCCTGGCCTTACCTGCAAGGTGTGCCCTGGGCATCAAAGCATCTTTGGGTTCTCCCTACCCATCAGTTTCCAAAAGTTCATGCAGTAGTGCCAATCTCTTCCTGGAGAGGAGAGCAGAGGAAAGACAGGACCTGGATTTATTGCCTCTTGCAAACAGCTGCCAAATCATCACTCACAGGAGTTTTTTCAGGATGCATTTAATAATATCTAGAAAAGCACATTACAGATGAAGTCTTTTCCTTGCCAGTTGATTTTAATGTTGATTATTCCCTAGATCACTAATTGTGATTTTGCTCTGAAGCACTATCCTTTGGGCAGAGGTACCAAAGCAGCTCCTCATTTCGTATCTGTGAGTTTTGCTTCAGCCCAAACAAACCCTGCTTATTGTTCATACCAGTAAGGATAACCTGTACACAACAATAAACCACCAGGAAATCTGAAATGCTTTAGACATTGCTATATGTACACAGACAGTTGCTCCTAACCCCAGTTCATTCCTTTTGGAAGGCAGTGGCTTGTGCATATTATGTGGAAACACTGTGATGCTTTTCCCTGTGACAGAGCAGAGAGGTACCTCTGAAGAGCTGGGACAAAAGTTGCCAACACAAAATCACAACACATAGAATCACAGAATCATTCAGGTTGGAAAAGACCACTGAGGTCCCCAAGTCCAATCCCAACCCACCCCACTGTGCCCACTGACCACATCCCTCAGTGCCACATCTCCACAGCTCTCAAACTTCTCCAGGGATGGTGACTCCACTGCCTCCCTGGACAGCTGTGCCATTGCATCATCACTCTTTCAGAGAAGAAATATTTCCTAGCATCCAGCCTGAACCTCCCCATGCAACTGAAGGCCATTCCCTCTCATCCTATACATGATGTAACCATGTTGTGGAGCTGACAGCCTTTGCTAGCCCAAGCCTTGATGATCCCTGTGAGATATGCCCTCCCAGCATCCCCACCTGCTGCACACACAGCTCCATGGCTCATCTGTTTTGACTGGGGAGGCAAACTGCAAGGCCAGCACTGACACAGCCTTGTCTCCCACTATGCACATTCCCCCCCAGCAGCTGCTCTATCCGCACGCACCCCAGGCATCCCCATCCTGCCCGATCAATGATTAACTCAGACAAGGAAAATCTTTTACCCTGCAGCTTCCATCAGCTTGGAGCCAGGCAACACCCTCAGCCCCCACTCAGAGGTGAGCTCCCAGGAATAAACCCTCCCCTGGTGTTTCCCAACCTCTCCTCACTCCAGCTTTCTGCTCCTGGGAACCAGGGAGAAAAGCAGCCCAACACAAACACTGCGGTCAGAAAGTGTCTGAAGTGGACGTGAATCTGCAGTTCCTGGAACTCTCTTGCTTCATAGGAACCAGCTCACCCTTCTCAAGCTGATTCACCCTCCTAGACATATATGTCCTATCTCTGCTCATCTGGCAGCTACCGTCTCTCATGGGCCTCCAGAGAGCAGAGTTAGACAGAACTTCAGATTTGACCTGAGAGATAATCTTCAGGAACATTCTTTAAAACCCTTTGCAACCACTTTGCAACACAGCACGAGTACTGTCCTGCTGTTACCTCTGTGGGCACAGGAACGGAAGGTGCAAGCATTACCCCAATCTCACACACCAGGGTTAAGCCAGCCCTGGCAATGCACACTGAAGGGGCACAGAGCAGTGCCACAGGACAGCAGCATTTCCAGTCACAGAGCAGCACTGTCCTCGCTCATTCAGCATTCCTCCCATCTGGGGATAACACGCACTTGCTGAGCACCTGTGGCTGTTTCTGGAGGTATCACGGGCCTCTCCTTGCAGCACCGTGCAGCAGGGACACACTTCTGACAGCCCTGGGACACTTTCCCTGGGTTTTACACAAGAACTGAATGATGGGGAAGAAACCACAGCAAATGCTCAATGCCACATGCATCTTCTTTGCAGCACTGGGCTCCTCAGGGGCACCCAGCAATTGGGGCAGCTTGCAGTTCATCACATACACATGTCTGCATGCAAGCCCAGGGCTCCACAGACTGCAGGTCAGTGTGAGCTGCAGGGATCCTCTGATTCTGGGGGAAGGAGATTCAGGATAAAAGCAACTTCAAAAACACATGTTTAACCTGAACCCTTATCTTTTATCCCTTTAAATATCCAAGCGGCCACTTTTGCAAGCACGAAGCCAGGACTCCAGCTACATTTATTTCCCTCTTTCATCCCAGCTGCAGCTCCTCAGAATTTATCTCTATGGTTAACTTCCCCTTTCATAATATTAGCACAGTTGAAGCGCTTGCTTTCCTGTTGCAGGCAGTGATTATATAGCAAATTAACCACAAGCTGTTCAGTCCAAGTCCAGCAGTTGGAAAGATGCTCCTCTGAGTAATGGTTTGTGTAGTTGATGCTTTCATCTGTAATTTGCATTTGTAATAAATGCAGAAATAAAAAATGTGGTCTATATTTTAAAAAAAAAATTAAGAATAGCCTGGGATGGTACAAGGGCAGGCTGAGCACACAGAGACAGAGTTGGGAGGGCAGCACTGCAGGGTCCCAGTGAGGGGGAACACACACACACCTCTGTTTGTCACATCACACAATCTGTGGGCTTCCTGCCCAGCTGCATTTTTACACCACAGGCATTAAAAAAAAAAAACCAAACAAAACACAAACCAATAGAAATCTCTTTGCATGGCTTGTGCTAGAAGTGAGACAGCAGCAATTCCCACCAGCAGGAAGATGGACTGCATGCATGTGCCCTCACCAAGGCTTGTCATGCTCAGTGCTCTCCCTGCTGGTGACAGCATACCCAGAGACACACAGACATGGCAGCACTACAGCAGGCCACCCCACACACCCATCACTCAGTCCCCTGGCTTCACACACCCTGCCTACACCAGAGTCATTATTTGTGAATCCCCTATCTACAGATTTTATGGAACTACTGGAATATTAGTCCTCCTAGGCAGACCACACCAGGCAGATCAGTGTGCAGGACTCTAGCCTCTCTTGCAGCTCTTTCTGCTGGCACACACATCATCCATCTGTGCCAGCCTTTTTGCTGCATTTTGCATTGCTTGCACTGAGCTCTGCAGCAGAAAGGTCCATGCTGAGTGACTGGAAGTCCTTAAAGTCCTTATCCTGTCTTGGTGTACTTCTCTCCTCTGATTCCAAGATGCCTGAGCTGACGGTGAAAGAAATCCTCTCCCTGCAGTGATGCCAAAACAGCCAGCATGAGGACACTGCCATGCCACCTCACCCAGCTGCAACACAGTGCTTGGGATGCTGGAATCCCATCCTCCCAACCCACTCCATGGGAAACGTGCAAGCTCTCATACTGTGGCTTTTAAGGTCTTGTTGATCCCAACCCAGGTGTGAGTGGTGGAACCAACCCTCTAGGTGCAGCAGATTAGGGCTGGGCAAAACACGCTTCAGCCTCTTGTACTGGGAAACAGGAGTCCTTCATCTGGGTGCCGCACTGCTGGTGATCCCATCCTTCAGTTCTCCACCAGGGCATCAAAGACAGCATTCCTCTTCCTGCTGTGTTGCTGTTAGAGGTCACCTATGGGCTGGCAGCTCCTGCTTTGTCTGTGACCTCTATAGGTGAGGCTGCAGCAGCAAACAGAGAGGTGCTCCCCCTGGCAAAGACAAGGGACACACAAGGGGAGAGCTGTCCTGAGAGACCTCCGGGGGCATTCCTAAAGGAATAACAGCGAGAGATGGATGAACAGCATATGCACAGGAGGGAAGTTACACACACTGCACAGAGGGGAGAGGGGGAAGAGAAGATTGAATCTTCCTGGAGACCAGTGAGATTCTATAAACATAATCAAAATGTAATAGAAACTTTTTGGAAATGCTGTTAGAAGGAGAAAGCATCAATCTTCATGGAACTCCACTCAACAGGCTTTCTCCAGCTAATCAATCACGGTCAAGACATGGGCCGTCCCATCTGTCTGTGCAAGGGACCAGGAGGAGATTGCTAAGTGCCTGGGCTGGAGCTACCAGCTCAGTACCAGGCAATTCATCATGCAGAAGGAGGTGGGGAGGGGGGGGGGGGAGAATGGAGAAGAGGAAAATAATGTATAACACTAATAAAGTTTCTCCCCCCGCCTTCATTCCCAACCAATTTTTAGTAGAGGAGCCCAATCCAGAGGGGCGGTGGGAAGGGGGAGATGCGCCTGGGAGGAATCTGGTTACGAGATGCACTCCAGTAAACAGAGACAAAAGCTGTTATATGCATAGCAGCCCTCTGCAAAGCCATGCTCACTGCCCAGCTGCTGGCAGCTGCACCAGCAGGACCAGGTCCCTGTGCTCCAGAGCTGAGGAGGATGCTGGTGGGGACAGCAGAGCTGAGAACACAGCGGAGCACAGGGAGATCCACCAGCTGGCACTGCGCAAAGGGGCCAGTCTTCTGCTTGCAAACAGCATCCATTTTTTGCTAGACAGTCCCATAACCATTTGGGGAGGAATACTGAAAGTGAAATAAAGTAGAGCCTAAAGAATCTCAGCACACAGCATTCGCAGCAGACGTGGGATTTCTCCCCCGCCCATTGGGCTTTACAGTAAAGGGCTCAAGACTGTGCTTGCATGAAAGCTGTTAACTCCCTGGATAAAAGCATCCAGAACTGAAGCACTACAGCAGGATTCCCCTCCCATCCATCCAAATCTTGATGGTTTCTCCTTTCCACTGAGTTACTGAAGTGGAAGACAGAAGCACCCAAATGCATCCCTTGAAGCAGAGCTGGAGATTTTAGGTACCACATCTGTGCACAACCAAGGTGTGACATGTGCTGCGCTACTCCTCACAGACAATCTGCAGACTTGACAAGATTTCCTTATGTTTACAAACAAGTAATAAAGTCCTGGAAACCTTAAGTTTGGAAAAGACTTTTAAGATCATCTAGTCCAACCATCAACCCATAAACCACCATGCCCACTGAACCATGCCAATCAATAACAGGATGATTAAGGACTCCTTTGGCCTCAAGAGAGGCTCATTCAGCACTTAAACCCAACTCTTTGCCAATTCCAGTGCATCCCACAACACCTGGAAGAGCACTGGCGTGCATCTGGAGACAATACTGAGTTCTACAAAAGAGTATTTTTTTCCTCCTTCATAAAAATGAATCTTCCTCCTTGTGTTTTGGCAACTCGTTTAGATCCTTGTGTGCTCAGACCCACGTGAACGGCGAGCCAGCAAAGTGTGCTCGTGTTAACAGTTTACATTAAGGAGTCGTTTAAAGTAAGAAATCAATACAAATTTATGACCTAAACATTTTTTTACTGGCCTAAGTTTAACCTGAAGGATTGAGTGGACACTGAAGGTGAAATTCAAGAAGCAACAGTAGGTAGGTGAGAGATTTACTCCTAGATATTTATCCTTGCAAAGCTATGAGGACCCCATAGCTTCCAGTAAGGGTCAGAATTCATTTCTTTCACCAGAGATAAAAGCAGACTTCACTTAAAAATGCAGTGACACAGGATTTTAGCCTCTACTGTAAGAGTAAATATAGCAACAAATTAAATAGTAGCATCCAGTAAATAACGTTGGCACCCCTGGAAGCGCAACTGCTGTAAGCAGCTCTGTGACCAAGTGGCAGAAACTGGATTTCACCATTGTCGTGCACTTCCTTCAGGCTGTGAGCACCACCTCACAGTGCTGTTTGCTCTCTCTTGCTAAAGTAATCATCCCCATCCAGCCTCCCACTAAGGAATGGGGGCTGGGGATCACCACTATGACAAGACAGTGCAGAACGCTGCTCAGGTGAGAGACGTAGCAAAGGAGTTCTTGAACAGCTCAGAAATGTGAAGTTGCTTGAAGCTTACCAATCCATCATGCATCAGGAACTTAAGATACAAACACACAGCTTACAACCACCTCATTCACTCCTAGGGGTACTTTTGAACTTTTGAAGGATAACCACTCACCCCTTGTGTCCTGATTTGCTCATAACTATGGCTAGAAATTAATTAACCTTTTACAGCCAGACTGAGTGTAGGGTACAGCTCAGCAAGAGCCACAACACAGAGGCCACCATCCCACAGTCAAGAGCCCCTATTCTTTAGGAAATCCAGTTGCAGTTCCTATGCTCACAAAATAAGCACTTATAATAGCCACTGTCAGCAAGACCACAAGAAACAGGCATTGTTCAAAGCAGGACAGTGGTGGTTCTGGTTCCCAACCCTCTCCAAAGATCCATCCTCCCTTCAGCTCCTCTCCAACCCAACCCAGTTCCAGGGCCTCCATTATGCCCTTTATACACCATCCTTCCTCCACCTGCAGAGGGCAGGAAGGGCTCAGGTGCCCCAGGAGCTCTGCACACAGGTGGGCACACTCAGCCCGGCCCAGCTGGGTCTATGTGCATAGGAAGCAGTGTCTGGGAGAAGATTTCTGCAATAAAATTCTTCTTTAGCTGATATACCGTTGTTCTCCATCCATAACCTGCCTCCCTAATTACCGTGAATGTAAATGACCTCTGGTGTAAGGTTTATTATAACGATAATTGAGCTGTGGGTTTTTAATAATAACCTCCTGGATTTTCCACTTGATTTCCTGATTTACATTATATTTCCAGGAACACGTACAAGGTCTGAGCTTACCCTTTGTCAGGCAGTTTATGTAAAGTCGACCCTCACTGTTTCTTCAGGCCATGATCTCTTCAATCATGAGGTGCGTTTGGATTTTCAAAGGGCCACAGGGATGCACTGTGGCTGGACTGAATGATCTTGGTGAGCTTTTCCAATCTTAATGATTTTATGACTAGGTTGGTAGCGGGAGCCAACTCTGCCAATGGGCTGTGGGACGGGGATGGCTGCAGCCCCCAGGTCACTGCCACAAGTGGGCATTTTGCTTTCCACCTCAAGGTAAAGGTGGTGGAGGGCACTCATGTTATGGCGTGGTGTAGCAGGTAAGGTGCTCAGTATTGGAAGACAAGGAACTTGAGCACTGTGGACAGACTGGTAAAGGAAATACATCATGCCAAATGCTGTAGTCATTTAAATAGGGAAAATGTTCCTGGAGTTTGGGCCAGAGGTGGCTTCCCCACACACAGACATTCGGGATGAAAGCTTATCTTGGTTATCAGATAATTGAACAGCCAGCAAAATCCCATCCTCTTTAAAGATTGGTCTGTTAATGGGGAATGCTATGTTTTTACATTATTGCTAATAATGTACACAAATAATTAATAAACGTTAATGTGTCTCTGGGGCTTTCCCTTTTTTGCATGTTTATTTTGGTGTTCTAAGTGACATTCATTTTCTGCAACTCACAACATGTTGGCGGATGAGAAAAAGCGTCCAGAAGAAGAGCCCTAATCCTCGGGGGGAAGAACAAGCTGTTGTTCCAATCAAGATGTATCCTGACAAACCAACTTGGTGAAACCCATTAATTAGCACTTTTGGAAACAGTCGCAAAATTAATTATTCTTCTTTCAGATGAAAGAAAGCTAATTTCTGGCATTTGCCGTGATAGTGACACGCGCTAACATTTTTAGAGTTGACATCCCTCAAGATAAATGATACTCTGAAGTGTGCATGCAAACATTGTGACTGGGAGCTGCTGCGGAGAGCTGATGGCACTGGCAGATCTCACTGCAAACATTTCACATCTGTTGGGAGCATGATCCAAGTGTGGAGGCTGAGGACGAGGAAGGGAAACTTTGTTTTCAGCTTTGGGGGAGCCTGGGTGACTGTCTGGGATGGGAGGCAGCAAAATCATAGAAGCATAGGAGCATACAATCATTGAGGTCAGAAAAGACCATTATGACCACCAAGACCTATCCTCCACCTACCACCAACACTGCCCACTGACCACGTCCCTCAGTGCCACATAGCCATGGTTCATGAAAACCTCCAGGGATGGTGATCATCCACCTCCCTGGGCAGCTGTGCTACTGCAGCACTGCTCTTTTTGAGAAGTTCTTCCTAATCTCCATCCTGAACCTCTCCTGGCCCAATATGAGGCCACACCACCTCTTATTCTATCTTTGTTACCTGGGAACAGAGGTCAACCCCCAACTCACCATAACCTCCTTATTTTAGCTCAGTCACCTCAAAAAGGAATGCAAATATTTCTGTCTAGCCGTGCTGGTAGAAAGAAATCCATTTTTATGCTATTTTAATTGCTCTGCTCAGGCATCTTCCTTTGTTCATGCATCAGGAGTGGACAAAATCCAGGAAAACCCAAGAAGCTTCAACCAAACATCTGAGGACTGCACAGATTTGTACTGGATTCCTTCACTTGATTCAGTTTTGGAAACCTGTTGCTTGTTTAATGAGATCCCAGCGAACTGTGGGCGTCCCATCCCTAGGGGTGCCCAGTGGCGCAGCTCAGTGCTCACAAGGTAAAATGGGACTATATGTACAAAGGATTGCTGCCAGGGAGCAGGGAGGGGGCAGTCCTGAGCCAGGCTGGGCTCCCTGCAGCCTCTGCTCCTGCGTATTCCTCGGCCGTACATAACACTTATTGCTGCACAAATTGCAGGGATTATTTTCTCTTAACTGCTAATGGTTTTGGAGGCTGTAATTGGGAGGAGTGCTCAGTAATTCAGTGCCAGCAGGGAATGTACCTGGGCTGGGAATGAACCTTTCTCTCTTGATGTGAAGGAACGTGGCAAAGAGGTATCATTAAAGTAAAGATATCAGTCCTTTACTTCTCCGAGCTGAAACAGAAAGTTTAACATGTTCTCAGTGCTTTCGAGTAATTAGGAAATTATTAATCAATCTATCAATCAACTGTTTCTCTTTTTTTCAATCTTTTTGATAATACATAGGGTTCAGCTAACAACTGTAGCAGGAAGGAATTCAGCACAGCATTTAGCACAGCAAAACCGAAGATTAAAATGGTTATTACCACATGTGCTGTGTTGAATTATGCCTTGAAATCATTGCCTTTAAGCCCACTGCCTCATAATCTGCCCCATTTATTTCAGTGCGATTTTAATAAGGATATCTATCAGGCTCAGTTACGTGTATTAGTGTTTGATTTATTTAGCAATGCATACATTTATTTACATCTGAGCCTCCAAGTGAGTCATTCTTCTGACTGCAGTCAAAGGTCAAACAGCTCGATCTCACACTGGGCAGAACCTGCCCATGCTGGCTACATGGTGAGGCCACTTCATTTTTTCCCCTGTTTTTTGGGGAAAACCAAACCATCCTACACCTGCAGGAATCATAGAATCATAGAATTGCTCAGGCTGGGAAAGCGAGAGCTCCTCAGGGAAACTCCAAATGGGCAAAACTGTGCCATGAATCTGGGCCAGGGGCAGCCATGCTGCTCCGGGGTTGGCAGAGCACAGGGGATGCATGGAGGTGTGAGGCAGGAATTGTCTCACCAATGCTAAGGGGAAATCAGGATGATGAGCATCAGGACTGGTGCACAGTGACAGCCATTCCCCTGCTGCCTTCTGCTGCTGATGGATGCTTTTACATGGTGTTGGTGCTCCCTTCACATGGCAAAAAGGAAAAGGCCTCCCTGGTTTTCTTGAAGGGACTCAGAGATAAAGGCTGATCACATTTCGCAGTAATTGGACCTTCATATCTATAATTGTATTGATTTCTCCTAAGTTTCAGGCATTGACTCCAGCAAGCAAGAGCACTGCAGCAGGGCATGGCTGCCAAGAGCCCTTCTGCACCATGGAGGTGTTGGGCTGGGAGGCACAGTGTTGGTAACTGGCACTGCAAATTGCTTTACGAACAGCTTAATGCATTTAAGAGGGTAATAATTTCAGATCCCACTGTGCAATTTGGTGCAGAAGCATATCTGAAAACTTCCAGAGTGACAGGGGGCAGGAGAAGGGAAAGAAGGGAAAGCAAAGGGGAGGGAGGCAAAGCAGGGGGTGGAAAACCCAGGTGTTTTAATCATATTTGATATTGCACTGAGAGCAAGGAGAGAACTGTGTGCATGTGTACTGTCCCTGTATGGGTACAACTGTATTCGTAGAGGTGGGCAGCACTGAGAACTATGGAGGCCCATGGTGATAAGGGTAAGCAGCCCTGAGGACCACAGCAGAAGTATTTGTCACTGGGGATGCACTCTGAACAGCTGAGCATCAGATCTCAGTATCACAGCAGTAACATTTGCTTTTATCTTTCAGAGAATGGTTGGGAGTGCTGGGTGACGGCTGTGTGTCAGCCCGGACAGAAAACACAGGGGAAGGAATTGGAGGAGAGTGGGAATGGGTCTGACAACCCCCTTAGGAGAGCCTGAATGACAACCTGTGGGCACCGTGCAGCACAGCTGGGCACAGCTGCACCACCTCCTGCATCTCATCCTTACTGCACATTAGTAGAGGGTCTGGTAGCCGCCTCAGCTGCAAAAACAGCACGGCACCAAGTTGCAAAGCCAGCTGTGCTCCCTCTGGACTTTGCTGCCTGGGGTGGAGACGTGGCCCCAAGACACCTGAGCTGGGTCTGTGATTCCCAAGCAGGAGCCCTACACCCTTCCCAGCAGTCCCAAGCTTGAGAATGGACAACTTGTTCCCAGCATCTTCATGGTGACATCCAGGCCATCCACTTAACCAGTTCTCTATTCTGGAGGCTGGAGAGGAGCTGTGCTGCGTTGTTTTACATTACACATTCATTATTAACTTTGGAAAATATTGCAAATATAGATCTATTAGCTAGGAATGAACTGGAAGCTTCTTTAGAAAATACACAGTCACAGAATCACAGAATTATTAGGATGGAAAGACTCTAAGATCACCAAAACCAACCCCAACCCGTTCCACCATGCCCACTGACCACATCCATCAGTGCCACATCCCCACAGTTCCTGAACACCTCCAGGGATGGTGACCCCACCACCTCCATGGGCAGCTGTGCCACTGCATCACCACTCTTTTGGAGAAGAAACGTTTCCTGACATCTGTCTGTCCACCTCCCCATCCTATGATCACTTTGGGTAGAGACTACATGTAGGAGGAACAAAATGAAATAAATAGCCCTAAAACCATTAGAGGGTCTCTCCGCCAGCCCATCCTTTTGATTTCATTCCCTGTCAGTATTTCTGTGGCTATGCAGCCCCAGCGCCCCAGGGGACAGGACAGAGCAGAGAAGAAGTGGAAGTGCCCTTTGACTAAGTGGGCATTAAATGTTGGCTAACAACCGAGAGACGCCGTGAGACTGCAGAGAGGGGGCAAGCTAAAAAGAAAGAAAGAAGAGCTTTTCAATATGAGCATTCATGTAGTTTTGACAGGAGCAATTTATCACGGCGATGAAAGGCGGCTCTGCCTCCAGCGCTGAAAGGCAGCCTGGTTAAACTTTTACCTGCCCCTCTCCGAGGGTGGGGATCTCCCTGCTCTGGTGATGCATCGCTCTGCAGGGTCTGGGGGAGGGCTGCCAGACAGCTTGTGCCCATCTGTTCTGCACAGACACAGCCCTGACATGGAGAGGGAGGAGCTGGGTGATGGGATGGGAGCAGGCTGTGAGCGTACCCTGGGATGCTGTGGATATTGGCACCCTTTTGGCTGCCCAAACTAAAACATACACACCAACTGCATTAAGCTGAACTACCTTTCACCCTGGGGGTAGTGCTGGCTCTGGAGCAGCTCACAGAGGGATCCTGAGGCTCCTGTGCTGCTCTGCTCTTCGCTATATTCAAGTGGACTGAAAATTTCCTGGAAAAAAAAAAAAAAAAATCATTTTCTACTGAAAATAATGGTATGTCTAAATCAAAGCATTCCATGCACGCAATGGATTTCTTTGAAATTTTCAGCGGAATGTTAAAAACTTCCATAGCTGCTGCTTTTTTCAATAACCAGCTGGTATCAGGCCTCATGGTTCTGTGCTTCCAATAGTTCACACGTTGCATGCTACGCTTTATTCCACTGCATTTTAAATTTTATACAAACAACCAAACAACGTCACACTTAAACTTCACGCCTTTATCAAAATGAAAGGTTTTTTTTTTTTTTTTTTTTTTTTTTTTTAACCCATCAAACACTCCAGGGCTGTCCATTTCACCCCCCCTTTTCCCATAAGAAATACAAAGTGAACGGCTGAAATCTCAGCCCTAGCCATTTCTGAGCCCCGTCCTGGCCTTGGCTCTGGTGTGCTGATGCCCCAGAACCCACCCTGCTCAGCACAGTGGGATGATGGCCACTGTTCCATGCACAGCATTGCCCACGTAGCAGGATGAGATCCAGCAGCACTGTTTCACCACAATAAAGCCCTGGTACATCATTAGGGACGGGTGATCACGCACCACGGAGCTGATCTCACCTAACTTTAACCATCTCACACGCATTCTGGCTTAAAGAAATGTTTCTTGATATTCAACCTGAAGCTCCCCTGGCACAACATGAGGCCATTGCCTCTCATCCTATTACTGATCCCTGGGAGCAGAGGACAACCCTCGTTTTGCCACAACCTCCTTTCAGGGAGCTGCAGGCAGCAATAAGGTCTCCCCTGAGTCTCCCCTTCTCCAGACTGAACCATCCCAGTTCCCACTCCCCATCCCCATCAGACCCCATTGTGCTCAGACCCCTCACAACCCCATCGCCCCTCTCTGGACACGCTCCAGGGCCCCAGTGTCCTTCTTGTAGTGAGCTGAAGGTACTGAGGGCCACATTCTTCCCTCCTACCTTCTGTGTGAGCCCTGTCCCAAAGCCGTGGGACATTGGATCACGTTCAGAAGCTGCACAGAAACATGCGTTGTTCTGAAGGCTGTTCTGAGAGCTCCCGTGCCAGAGGCTCTGACCGCATTACATTCGAAGCAGAAGGGGCATTAAGCACACAGATATTCCCACCAGGCTTTTCATGTCATTAATTGGTGATCTTCTGACTCTGAAATAACATTTTTCCCCCTCACATTCTTTATTTCATTATCCCCAGTTCAATACGCATCAGTGCAGTATGAGGCAAACCAGTTAGATGTATTAGGAATTATTTAAATTAGAGAGAGATATATGGGTAGTTAAATACTGAGTCTTCTATTCTGCCCTAATTACCAATCAAGTTACCCTCAAATTATACCCAAATACAAATGCAGGGAGGCAGACCTGAGATCTACAGGGGGCATCGATGGGAGAAGGGTGAAATGAAACAGGTGGTGCCAGTGGATCTGAACTAATGCAATAGGAAAGCTGTGCAGGACTATCATTTCTTGTCATTACCAACAATTGCTCAAAATTTCTCTGCAAACAAAGCTCAGTAATGAATGTCCAGTTTTCCTCCCTGAAAGCCGTTATCCGAGCTGTGAGGAAGCAGCTTGTTTTTCTAATGCAGGAGGTTTTTGCTCTTCATTTCAACGCCGTTCTGATTCTCTTCCTCTTTGAGCAAACAGGCGTCCTGGGAACAAAGCGGGTTTGTCCCGCAGCCCAGGAATCGGGGGGCAGCAGGGTGGGCTGATGCCTCTTGAACCGGAAAGCACTGCGCAGTGATTTCAGTCCTAATTGCTCCGACTGCACAGGAGGGTGCTTCCACCATCCAGCATCGCCACTGCAATGCTGCAGCCGGCTCCTGCCCAGCACCTGGGGAGGTTTCCACACCCTCACCTTGATTTACTTGGTAGCACAGCTTTGATTATCCTTCAACCTGCTGTGCAGGGGATTCCCATTCTGCCACCAGCTTCGGTCCCCAAATCTGGGAGAATGTGCAGGAGACACGAGGAGCAACGTGTGGCTGTGGGAAACATCGTGGCTGTGCGCTGGGCTGTGACGCCTTGCTGCTTCTCGCAGGGCATGGCAGAGCTGGGGACACAGCTCCATCCCCTGACACTGGCAGGGTAAGCTCGACTTTCGTTCTGCCCTCTGCAGCTGTTTTGTTTGTTTGTTTGTTTGGAACGTGCTTCCTGGACAGCCTGCAGCAGCTCAGGGTTTGACATTTGAAATCCAACCTCTCGGTGGCAATGGCTGGTTTTGATTTGACACTCAGGTCACACACTGCACTTTATTTTCCTGCTGGACAGCTTGCCTTCTGGAGATAGAGCCTTGCTTAGTCCACATCATCCCATTAAAACCCATTTTTCAACTTAGCAAATGCTTGGGAGAGGAGCTCCATCTGTGTACGGCTCCCAGCAGAGCCCTACTGTGGCTGCGACTGCTGCCTTGTGCTGTCATACCAAAGGGAAACAGCTAACACGTTGGTTTCTTGCATATTATCTTGCAATACCTGACTTAAGAAAAGAGATCTGAACTCCACTTAAAAAAAAATGTTTAAAATATGAATGTTTAATTAAAAAAAAAAAAAACAAAAAACCAAATACAATATTTTTTCCAGCCCCTGCTTTGGTCTTTCTGCTCTGTCTGTCTCTCTGAGTGTGCCCACCCCATCCCAGCCACCCAGTCTGGCTTCTCACTAACACCCCTCGCATGCCACAGAGGCTCCTTTCCAGCAGGGAGGAAAAAAATCTATTTGCATCCCATCGACTGAGCGCCTTAAGTGCTGAAACTAGTAGACCAAATGAGTTTATTAGATTATCATTGCGGAAGTTAATAAAGAATTAATTTCTCCTCATGTGACATCCAAAGGCAGTTATTTCTGTGGCCTGTCCATTTACACAAAGCCAAGAATTTGTCAAGTGTCAAACTCAATTCCCATGACCCAGGCCTCCTCAATAATTCTGGATTAGGAATACCCTTAAATGACATTACAAAAATTTTATTCCGAGATGCATTGAGCTCTGGGGACTACTCAGGAATTTCAGGTTAGTGAAGGTTATGCAGTCAGCAAAAGCTTGTTGGGGACAAGACCCAGGGTGGAAGGATGCTGCGTGCGGTGCTCTGCCAGGGGAAGGCAGCATGCAAAAGAGAAGGAGCAGATTTCCAAAAGGGGTCTTTAGTTCCATTTCTCTCCCCAGGAAATGATGCAGAGAAGGTTTATCTGCACTAACAGTGGAATTTCCAGCAGTGGAATTTCCAGCAGTGGAATTTCCAGCAAATGATGTTCTGCAGGAGGAGTAAGAGGAGGAGGAGGAGGCAGAACAAAGTCATCAGAAGCTGCTGTGGGAATTAAGTAAAATGTCTTCCTAAACACCGAGTCAGGTATCCCAGCAAAGGAAGGGAAACCTCTTCTTTGCTCTCCTGTGCTCAGTAGTTTCACCTTTGCACCCAGACCGTACTGGGAGAGTGCAGAGATTCCCCTCAGTCCTCTAAAAGGGAAATGCTGAAGGATGGGACTTCTGCATAGATTCTAGGTAATGGATGAAAGTGAGAAAGGAAAAAGATCCATTGACATCCCTCTGCCCATTGGAAAAAGAGAATCCTCCTGCATACATTGACGTGATTGCATTTCAAGGTTATATGAAAAAGGGAAGCTCCATGTTAATCAGGAGGAAGAGGTGCTGAGTGCCAGACCCCTCTGGTGGGGATGACGCACCTTTGAGATTCAAACGGACAGACTCCAGCATCGTTTTAATCATTATTAATTTTTCCTTTGAAGGAGTCACTCCATCATCTCAGCAAATGAGTTTCCTTCCCTCCCCCCCACCTCCTCTGTGTCTTGCCTTCCTCCTCATTGCCAGGACATTACAAATGCCTTCTGATTAATGCTGAAATAAATATGATCTTCAGCAGGAATCTGGCCCTGCAGTGTTCTGCATGTGGGGCAAAGCCTTAGCCATGGTCTGCTCTTCCTGCTCCATGCCTGTGCTCTGTGATGATGTGGGAGGCTGTTGTGAATAGAGCTGGGGAACAGGAGCAGGCACTTCCCACCCTGGATCTCAGGAAATAGCTCAGCAATAAGTCATTGCCCGGAAAGGCTCCTGCATTTTTAGGAGCGAGACTTGGTTTCACCTCAACTGCCTCCATGGCCTGACAAGTGTCTGGGGTGCAATGCTGTTTGCTTCCCAGGGCTGCCTAGAAGTTTGCTGACTAAGCCAAGCACACAGTCTAGACTTCTTCAACTGTCCTGGGAAAAAGGCAGCATCCTCACAAACCAACTTATCTGCCCCAACACGCTCACCCAGACAGAAGGGTGAATCGTTCCTCAGAGCCTCCCACCATCTCTCTGGATGACAGCAGCTGGCTACCAGCCTGGGTAAGGTGCCCAGCCAGGACGAGCTGTGGTTCTGAGCTGCCCTCCTGCCCTCATCTCAGCTACACAAGTCCACCAAATCAACCATGTCCTGTCACAAACTTGTGGGCTGCTTCCTATAACAGAGTGTAGTGAGCAAAAAATGAAGAAAAGGAAAAGCAGATGTGACGCCCGTAGGACCTGTGATACCTGGATTTATGTGGCTGTTCACACCTCGTCCATGCTTAGCTTCAGCCAGGTGTAAGTTAGTGACTGAAAGTAAGCATGTGTTGGAGTGCTCTGATGAACTGGGATGGATAGGAACATTTCTCACCAACTCCAGAGTTGTGCATAGCCATATAAGCATCTGAGGTAAGTGAGATGGCTCTTCCCTGCTGGAGAGGATATGCTATGGGTTGTTGAACTCCTCTTAAAAAGTCCATGTTAGAAGATTAAATGCAGCTATGATTTCAAACGTTTCACCATCTGACCAGGCTGTTATCTCCTTAAATTCTGTGCACAGGAATTATATTTGACACAGTTCCTCCCCCCAGAAATCTTCAAGTCTTGTTCAGCGTAGAGTCTCTGAATGAATGTTTGCAATCAGTTGCACTGTCCATGGAAACAGAGCCATGTGGCCTTGCATAGGGTCGTGTCCCACCTACAACAGCTCACCAAGGAGACCAAAGAGCTCTGGTGTCTGAGCTGAACTGGGGTTCTTCACCTCCTCTGCACCACCTTTCACTCCATTCTCATCTGACTGGATTGGCCTAAGTTGGACAGCATGGCATGAATGCAGAAATGCCTCTGTTGTGGAAAGACACAGCAAAGATAACAAATGACTTCCACTAAACATTTCCCATCTGAGTATCCTGAAAGTGAGAAAATCAAAGTGGATGACTAAAAAGTAGTCAAAACGACACAAACTGCTGTGAAATCTCATAGAACCTCTTGCTAGAGCAACACTCCTGATGTTTACCCTCGTTATAGGATGCTATGCACTGAGCCTCACCTCCCAGATGGGATCCTGGGCACGAGCACTTTGGCAGCTTTCTGAGCTCCTTCCTGTGCTTGATTGTCCCTAGAAATGGAGTTACTCTAGAGCCACATATTTCTGGGATATAAATAGGGATCTCATGGATAACCTTTTCCTTTCTCCCAGGAGGTGAAATATGGTGAGGTGGCTTTGATTTAGAGCTTGGCCAGCCTCCTCCTGTTGCAACTCCTTAAATAATTTGATTCCTTCCTCTCTTAGCAGCACATTTCCCTACTTTTTAACATCCAACAAAGCCTTGCTCGCAGCACACATTCTGAAATTCCTCCCAGCCAGAAGCCTTTAGGACAGGAATGTGTGTTGGAGCCTTGGGTCCTGCCTCACTGCTTCGGGCTGCCAAATCCCAGCACCAGGACAGCAACTAAGTGCTGTGTTAGTGAGGGGTTTGGTTTGGCTGCTTGGATGGCTCCAGGGGGGACAGCAGCAGCCTCTCAAAGGCTCACCCCATCTTGTGCAGCTGTGTGGAGCAGGAGCATCCTCAAGGAGCTTCTCTTCTCACTGTCTCAGCTTGCCAAGGGCCCTGATGAATGACTGCCATATCCTGATCAAAAAGTCTCACCAACAGTTTTAGTGTGTCTGTGTCCCCCTAGTTAAGATAAATTAGACAGGCTAATGAGACTGATTAGTCTTTAGCTGTGACCCTTGGCCTTTAGGATGTACTTTGAGCTAATAGAGAGAATGGGGATTATAGGCTGTGATAATGTGCTTGTGTTGGCCTTTTAAAGGAAAACACATTTATTGCTACTTAGAGGAAATTGATCTAATTGTGCTGGAAGCATTTCTACGGAGTGAACATGGAATTTTTATTAAGTAGGTGACCCAGGTTCAGCTGGAATTGCCAGATTCGAAGCAGGCAGGAGACATTTTCAGGAGATCCCACCTGGCAGCCCCTCTGGCTGCCTCTCCAACCGATAACAACTTGCACTCCTCCTGACTTTGATCTGCTGCTGTGTGTATCAGGCATCAGAGCTCCAGGAACTTGGACTGCAATCCCCAGGTCTCGTGGCTCCGCTCCAAGCCAACAAATCATCAAAAGCTGCCAGTTGTGTTTACACATTGACTAAGGGTTCAACTATTTGATTCCTTTCTCCATCAGCAAAACAAAATGGTTCCCGTAGTTACAGGGATTCCCAGAGGGAAACGAGGAAACCATTGGGTGCATTTGAGAACAGCCTGGACTACAAGGTGCTCTGCAGCCTGTCTTACCCTAATGAGAGGGTTTGATTCATAGCCCAAAGCCACACTTTTTCTGCTTCACACACAAAAGCAGAAGTTGTGCTCTTGCAAGCTGTCTCCAATAACATCTATCAGATATCCTGCCCTCCAGTATATTTAGATTTAGTTGTTTTCCAGAGAGCTTTGGCACATATTGGGAAGGCAGTTCTGGGTGGGGAGAGCAATGCTCTAATGGGGGAATCTCTGCTCACATGAACTATGTCTGGAGTATTGATAAAAGTTCTCAGAAAGGCTTCATGCTTGAGCAGGAGATCCCAGTCAGCAAAATCCAGAAGAAATAAAGTCTTCCAAAAGCAAAACTTTTTCCTTATCAGAGCATCCATTCCCTCTGGGCACACTGGAACAGTGTGCAGTATGCAGATCCACAGCTCTCAGCAGAATGAGCACAAACTACATGAGTTTAGGTGCAGAAAGCATCAGCAGCCACTGCAAACTCCTATGAAACCACAGCACTCAGTCTGCAAGTTGTAACATGAGCTAAGAGCAGCTGGTAAGGACTCATTTTGTCTTGCTGAGCCTTCAGCTAGTTGTAAATCTCACTTGAAGTGCTGGCAATGGTGGAACCTCTTAGGGCTAAAAGGCCATACCATGTTTCTCAGAAAAGTCTTTTCTTCAAATCTCCTTTATCAGCCTTGCTGTTACACTGTGAGCAAAAGATGGAGGACCTACCAACATTCAGTTCAGGAAGGGTAAACTGCCTGCTCAATCCTCATATTCTTCATAGAATTAAAAAATTATTGAGGCTGGAAAAGACCTTTAAGATCACCAAGTCCAACCCCAATCTGTTCCCACCGTATCTACTAACAATACCCCTCAGTGCCACATCCCCTGAACACCTGCAGAGACAGTGACCCCACCATCTCCCCAGGCAGAAGACACTACAAGTGTCATGGTTGGTTGATTTCAGTAGCCTCCACAGTAAATCAAACACAACGGAAGCACTGCAGAGGTTAACTAGAGAATTTACACTTGAAAATGCTGCCTTCCAAGGGATCTACAAACACCAGAGAATCTCTACTCACTTCTACGCTTCACTTCAGTGCAGGTCTAGCAGAATTCACTGCTTTATGGACAGGAAAAAAAAAATATCAGTAAGTCACGGCTCAAGGCAGGTTGCAAAGAGACTTCCAAGTCTGCTTTCAGAGGTGTCTCTTTTATATAACTTCTGAAGATTGCCATTTGGCCAGGTCAACAGCACTGATGTGCTTAATCTATGGAGAAAAGTGGCACATTTACTGTATATTACTGCAGTGATCAAGAGCTCCATGCTGGCTCAAGGCTACACAGTATGTCCTACGTCAGCAGAGAGGGGAAGTGAAGTCCTTCTCATCAGTGAGTGAGAAGATATCTCTGAGTGAGGTACGTGGCCTCTCCTGCAGGCAGATGGTCATCACATTGTAATCTGAGGGGCAAATCCCACAGAGAAATTTCCTTGGATGTGTTTTCTTCACTGAACCAGCTCCCAGTTTCTGCTGGCAATCGATTTCCAGAGCTCTCCAGATACCGTTCTATAGAAATGGCTGCTAAAACTGTTGTGAAAGAGTAGAAAGAAAAAAAAAATACAAACAAAAAACAAACTGAAACCCAACCACCAAAAGCCACACCATAATTAGAAACAAAGGCAGACAAAAATAAACAGAATACATGAATTAGAGACATTTAGGGCAAATTAATGGACCTATGCTGAGACCTGTGCTGTTCTCAGTAAACAGAGAGCCTATCCTTCTTTTTTCTGCAGCCTGGATTAGTGCATTATTTTGTTCTGGAGATTGAGAGGACTTGTCAGGACTTGAATGCTGATGGCTGTGTGCTGCTGTCTGGTGCCTGATCTCAACAGGAGCAATGGCATCCATTCCTAGAGGAGGAGAGCTTGCTTGCAGAGAAGGCAAGGCCAGAGCCATCTGAATGAGCTATGCTCTGCAGCAGCTTGTTGATGAGTATGTTATCATCACAAAAGAGCCTGTGGCTTTGTGGCACCATTGCCTGAAACCCAAACACTGCTACCAGCCATGGGAATTACTGAAAGGGCTTAGCAGAAAGGATTGTCACTCTTGGATGGTGGGGCTGCCCATTGCCATGCAGTCCTGTTCTCCTCACATCCTATATCCACCCACAGAAACAAGCTGGGTAACTGTCTGCTAGCAGCTTCATCTGTCACTGAGAGATGCTCTCTGTCCATCCGACTCCAGAGGGAACCAAAGAGAATTTGGCATGCCCATCCCTCTGGGGAGCTTCCTTCTATCTTGGTGATAACAATTCCACCAAGGCACCTGTTCTATAGAACGTAGTGATCTAACATGCTCTTTTATTTACGCAAGAATCACACAACAAAGGGTAAACCCCCAAGCTCATACTTGCAGCTTGCACCCCAAGTGAACCCATGTGAAAAACAACCTGTTTTTATTATATGCAACTCCTTCCTCTGTGACATCACCTAGTCATTAGTCAGGATGATCCTTGGCACTCTTTGTACTCAGGCATCTTGCAGTAAATAGTCTTATCACCCTTTTACAGCTATGGAAATTGAGGTTTTGACCTTGTTTGAGTCAAGGGGATCCATGGGGCCAACAGCACAGGAGAACTTCCCCGTCTCTGCACTGGTCCCACTTTGCTGATCAAAGGTTTGAGCCACAGCCCTGAAATCAATGGAAAGACTCCTAAGCACCCAGAGATCACTATATAATGCTCTATTGTACGTGATAAGTCCTGAACTTTGCTTTGCTTTTCCATGAAATGTTTTCAGACACAGAGCAATCAGAGGAACAGGAAAAGATGGTCAGCCAGGGTAACACCAGCTGTGGCTCCAGTCCAAAAATTACATGGTACTGATTTCATTGAGAATTGGTCACTTCCCCTTTCTTCACTGGCAGCACTGATTCAGAGGTACTGGCAGGTCAGGCATCACCCAAGGCTGGAAGAGCCGAAATTCTCCAACATCCTATAGTTGTCGGAGGGATCTGGGTGTTCAGCTGCAGTTCGTATGTATACGTGTGCATGGAAATTAGAAGCATCACCTTTAGCTTCAGGAGAGCAAAATATCAACATGAGATATCTCAAGCAAACGAAGTCTTAGCCTGACTTGGAGTTTATCTCCTACAGTTTCCAAGAATCCTTTAAGCTGGATCTCCTGGGTATAATGATTTTTTCAGAAAAAGAGTTCTTCAAAACAATTTGGGAAGTTCTGTCACTAAAAGAGCTAATTATTGGCATAGAACAGAGAAGGGATGTGATGCTGCAAAACTTGGAGTGTCTCCTCAAAAGATAATTTGGGTGATAGGATCCTAAAATGGGATTTGAGGATGATTGGGATCCCCAGAACTGGAATCAGTTAGGTTATCAGTTAGGAATCAGAAGGTTATCAGAGAGGGCTTAACTGAAACGTTTGCATTCAACACCCTGTGCTGAGCAGGAACATCCCTGGATCCAATCCTTATGGAATATTGACTCAGTCACACCCCAGAGATTAAAATTACAGATCCTCGGTTGGAGGCCCAGTTTTGCCAAGGTATTTTATAAAAAATACAGCTGAACACTTGCTGGTGTTTCTCTAGGACATGCATCCTGAAGAACTGAACTTCTGCACCACTGTATCAGAAAAGGCACAGATCTTCACATGGCATAAGTCAGCATTGGCCTTTGCACCGAGTTTTGGCCAAGCAGCCACTGTGTGAGCAGAGGGCTCCTGTAGGAGCCATTTCCAGGATGAAGAGCCAAGCCACGCTTCATCCAAGCTCTACATGAGGAAGATACTTTGAGTAATTTTGGAAACCTGAGGCCTCAACAAATTCCCGCTTGTGATTGCTTGTATCTTTACTGGCTGTCTTTTCCACTTCTCCCTCTCAGATTACTGGGCTAGTGACAAGGAAATACAGAACAGCCACCCAATCGAATTACAGAACATTAAAAAGGTCAAGCGCCTACAGGTTGCTCTCACACCAACAGTGGGAATCAGATTTCCTGGTGTCTCAGTATAAGTGACTGACAGTGCTAACCAGATAAGCAAGTGGGAACTTGTAAGTCTATCTAAAAGCACAAGTAATTTGCCAGTGGATCTCTTTTCGAGAGAAAGTATGAGAGGATTAGATTTCCTTGAAATTTCTGCCTTGTGGGTGAAAGCAACCTGACCGTTCTTCTGTGCTTTCCTCTGCCCACTGTAGTCAGGATATCACCAGTATGGTAGTTTCTATAGAACTGATGATGCCATAGGGGGATGAGAGAGGAGCAATAAATAAAGGGAGTAATTGTCACTGGGAAATACTGCTTGTAAATACTGTCCTCTGGATGAATATGGAGGAAGTGGGACAACTGAAGCTCTGGCAGATGCCGCTCTGATGGTTCCTGTCAGCCAACAACCACAACTCCAGCAGCCAGGAGACTGCAACCTTGTTGTTATCCACAAAGACTCCCCCTTCCTAGGTGAAAAAGTGGTGAGAAGGAGTTCCATGCACTGCAGCAATCTAGTGAAAGCCTCAGAGAGTAATATTCCTGTAACACAGTGGAAAGTGCAGCAATGATGGCACAGTAGCAAGGTCCTAGGATACAACAGCCATGGGCACAGAAATAAAGAAAAGAAGCTGCTTACCTTCAGAAGGTCTCAGGTACACAGGAATCTCCAACAAGATATTCTCATCTCTACTGCCAACCCTTAAATGAGGTCTGGGAAAGGGTGGATCCTGGCTCCAGCCCTTCTGGTCACTCATTGCATACATCTGAGCTCCCCTGTATTGGCCCTGCCTTCCACCAGGTGCTCCATCGCTGCTTCAGACCATGATTTAGCATTTCTTCAGTGTCCTTACTGAATGGGCCTTCTCTTCAAGCACCATCAAACTAAACATTTTGACAGAGATTGTCAAAGACTCATTTGGAAGTCTAGACATTCCATTGACATTGGCCACGGGTAGCAAGTATCAAATCATGAGTGACATCCAGCTCTGCAGTTCTTGGTGCCTTGTTTCTTACTGGCCATGGCCAGGGCTGTGAGCTCTTTCACAGAGGTTTTGCTTCCAATTTACCCCAGGATCAGTGTAGAACAGTACCAGTGATCAGTGGAGAACAGACTGTACAGAAAAGCTCTGTCTCTGTAGTCTCCATTTTCATCCACTCTTTCTGGATGTGATGCTTGAGATTTGAAGGGCTGTTATGCTTCATAGGAGCAACTTTCATTTGAGGGGATAGCAGCCCTAGATGTACCAAGTAAATGAAGTCCTGTCACCTTGGCAAGTCAACATTTCCATCTCCCCCTTCATTATTTATTTATTTATGGTTCCTGAAAGCTATTTCCCAAATTCTCCTCCCTCGCCTTCCTCCCCCTACTTTGTTTTAATGAATTGTGGATTGAATTCCAGAGCACGCGTGTGAGGCAGAGATGATGAAGCACCCAGCCTGATGGCAGTCCTGTAAATGCTACGGCGGCTTCCAAAGAGTTAATTCATTACAGTCCATTGTCCAGTCGACTTTGTAGCTAGCAGCAGATTGGAGCCGACTTGAAATGCTGAAGTGGGAATGAAAAATGAGCAAAGCCTTGGTGTGCATTAAATATTTAATATTCTCTCAGTGGGAGGTGTCAGGAAAAGGACCATATAATAAATACTACGAGAGACAATTCCATCACTGAACTCGTCTGTTAATGACCTCATTTGCTTTGACAGAAACATTACAGATGCAGCCTCTTCGCTTCTGTGGCCCTATTAAGCAGGCCACATTCCAGTTGGAGAGCAAATTCCTGCTTCTGCGGCATGGAGGAGTGGGCTGGGGCGATGATTGCCTCCTTCTGTCTCTTGGTCTCCTCCTGCTCTCTGGATATGGGGTATTCAGAAGGAATTCTGTGTGGCATGAAAGGTATTTGTGGTAGCTGCATGACTCTGGCAAGGAGATTGGAACTTTATCATATTCACTAGAATACATGATCTCTAGAAAAAACTCCTTCTGCAGAGGATCTGAGCACCTCCCCCCATCTTCTCTAAGCTGGGCAATGTGGTGCCGTCCATCTCCTGTTTGATTCCTCAGAGACTTCTCATGGCAAGGACAGCGGGGTCATCATAGGGGTCTCCTCGGCCAAGTTCTGGTGCATGCTTCCCATTTGAGTCCCACCACGTTCCAGGAGCACCTGCTGTTAGATGATGGGGTTTCCTAGCCCATACTGTGGCTTGCAGCTCTGTTGTCACATAGAGGCTGATATTCTGTCTGAATATCACAGTTACAGGATTTTAGCTTCAATCTAAGCGAAGAAATTTCTCCTGAGAGATAGAGCAAAGCTGGGCAAGCTTCAGCTGACAGACAAGCTCCAATCCTTGACCATCTCCAGCACCTTCTCCAAGGCACTGAAAGTCCCCAGTGAGAACATCTCACTTTCTCTTGTCCACTGTTTCTGAAGGGTCCTCAAAGGCATTTAATCTTTCCATTTTGCACTTGAATGTATTAACATCCAGTTTATGTACAACTGATCTTTTGCCTGTTTTCCCTTATGATTTAACTAATTCCCTTTCTACCAGGGCAGATAGACCCTGTAGAGCTTTTTGCCTCTCTGGCATCTGTTGGCCTGGTTAAGAGAATCAGTGTCTTCACATCTCTCAACACAAGTTCTCAAGGGCCCTCAGTATCTCTCCTTTAAGGACTTGCACACACTGCAAGTCATTGGCAAATTATCTTCCTGCATTTGCCTGGTCTTTTGTTTCCTCCTATTTTATACCATGAGTAGGTTCCTGGGTAGCCTGATCTGGTGGGGAGCAACCATCCCAAGGCAGTGAGTGGAGCCGAGGTGGGCTATAATGTCCCTTCCAACCCAACCATTCTGTGTTTTTATATTAAAAGTTGAAAGGGACTGTGAGGTTTCCAACCCAACCATTCTGTGTTTTTATATTAAAAGTTGAAAGGGATTGTGAGGTTATGCCAGGAGCCTTAGAGACCCTTTGTAGCAGCACAGCCTGGGCATCTAAGCTGCTATCAGGGGACTCCAGAGTACAAGCTCAGCTGCCAGCCCCATTGCTTAGCATCTGATTTTTGGAATGGATCGTAGCCTAGGGCAGCAGGGTGCTGAAAGCAAACACAGAACCACAGAACTGTATGGGGCGGAAAGGACCTCTGGAGTTCATCTTGTCCTTCCCCCTGTTAAGCAAGAAGAGAGAAGGGGGAAAAGGCTGGCAGTGATGGGAAGGGAATGTGTCCCACGCTGTGTGGGCTGTGCCGAATACTGCGTTCAGTGCATTACAACAAGGCAGTTGTTTGTAGTGCTGGCTCCGTGCAGCGGGGAGATAAGGTTCTGCCTTTGTATCAGAAGCAGCTGCAAAGGGGCGGAAAGGTCTTAGAACAAGAAATTGGTTTGTTTGAATTCTCTTCTCCTGCTTTGCCTCCTTCAAGGTACAGCACACCCCCAGTGCTTGTACCCCACATTGATACCCTGCTACATGCATGTGGCCCATAGCTATGGCGGGAAGACAATGACAGGGTAGAAAATGCTTGGTGAGAGGGTACAAAGCATCAATCCCGTATCTAGCATGGGGAGATGGTGCAGGTACCCAATGCATTCTGTCAGGCTGGGCCATGATTCACAGGCAGAAGGGATTCAAATGGCCCTGGGCAGGCAGCCCTGGGCACAGCACAGCTGCTGAGTGCTGGGCTCGACAGCCTTAATGATGTTCTTTTAATGGAGCTTTTTATAAGTGCAGGATATAATATACAGTGCATGTCCTGCCTGCCTAGAATAGCTTTAAATAATGATTCAGGTGTATGCTCCAGCATAAAGAACCATTGCACCATCATGCACAGACACTCAAATGCTTCTGAAATACACTTTAAGGTTTAGATTGGTGCTTAAAGAATTAACATCTGCTTGGTAAAGTTTTCATTTCTCAGGATCTGGGCAATTTCCACACAGGCAGTTTCTATGGGGCTTGATGCTGACCATACAAGTTGTAAAGTTGGGACAGGCTGTGAGCATTTCTCGGTGCTGTTGCTGCCTGGAGGAATGCAGCTCAGCATGCAGGTGGAAGGAGGAGGAAGCCGAGCAGCAGGGAAGGAGAAGGAGCAGTCCTTGTGGCCCAGCAGGCACCCAGCACTGCACTCCAGAGCTGGAGATGCTGTGAAGGCTCCATCCCTGCTGGCAATGTCCCGTCTCATGGGGCTGATTTAGGGAGGTCACCTGTCACTTGGGTAAAGGTCGCCCAAGGTCCATGCTGTGGACAGTCCCCACGTTCCTGGGATGTCACATAATCATTTTATTTTACATCGCCTCGGTCCTTCAAGAGGAGGGAGGAGGAGAGGGAAGACTGCGAGGTCAGCAGCATCTTTATGGATGGTGGAGTGAATGTGAGGTGAAAGGCATCGTTGCTTTTGCCTCCCCAATAAACCCCTTTTCTCTGCCTGAACGGAAGCGGCGAGGAGATGTTCAGCTAATTTATATTAATTCAACTCCATTAATGATGAGATATCATCTCTTCCCTCAGCAGGAGAACCATCAAAAGGATTTAACACCGAGCTGCTCCTTTGACAACCCTGCATTACAGCCTGCAGCCATGCTCAGCCCTTCCCTGGTTTGATAGGAGAGGTGAGCTCTCACTAGTAGTGTTATTTGGGGGTGACTCCTTGCACAAACCTCAGCATCGCCCAGGGATCTCCATGGGAAAGGAAGGACACCCTGTGTCCCACAGAGTGGTGATGTGCAGTGGACGCATTAAGTGGCAGGAAGCCACATGTTGTCTGAGTCACTGTCTACTCAATGAAGCAGCTATAAGGGCAAAAATGGCATTTTGGAGGGGATGTGGGCAAGGTTGGTGCCTGGGAGGGTCTTCTGTCCCACTGCCCGCAGCAATAGCAGCAGTGATTGGGCCACCAGCAATGTCACTCCAGCAGCCAGCAGCACAGGCTCCTTGCTTGACCCATCATCGTGCAGGATGGGCAGGCTGGGATCACAGCCCCACGTGTGAATTAAACCCCCAGAGGGTCGGGGTCACTGCTGTCACACATAGACAATATTTTGGGCTCACATGGCCCCCACCCGTACTGCAGCAGTGGGCAACAGGACTTGGTGCTAGTCTTGTGATTTAATTTCTCTCCTTGCTTCTGGCTGATAGCGTTAGACTCCCGGCCTCTGAAACACACACACAAATCCTGGTGGTATTTTTTTTTTCTTTTCCTTTTCTTATATATATATATATTTTTTTTTAAATATTTTTTTTATATTAACATATTTCCTTTTGAAACGGTGTGAGGCTTTTCTCAAAACTAATGGATTTTTTCCTCCCCTTGTCTGGGCCAAATGTATTCAAATCTTAACTCAGTTAAGTCAGAAGATTCCTATCGTCTCAGCAGGGAATCCCACCCTTTATTCCGCAAATCAGCATCCTTTTTATTTGACTTTCTGATCTCCAAAGGAAAAGGGATGCTTTTTTATTTTTTTCAGATTTTTTTTTTTTAGTTTAACTCTGACGTTGATGTTGCAATGCTCTTTGATAGCCAAGAACACAAGGACTGACTTCAGGAGCAGCTGAAACTTCATCAGGAACCAAAGCATAAAAAAAGAAGGGATGGGGAGTGGGGAATGACAGAAAGTGATACTGTTGAAACAGCCCTTTGAAATTTCCCAAATGATGTTTGATCTGTGGGTCCCTTAAAGCGGCTGCGATGCGTTCGGTATCAAACTGATACGTTTTATGGGGGAGGGAGGAGGAGGGTTTTAATTTTTTTTTTTTCTGATGCTCAGAAGAAATAAGTTTAATTTTAACCTGTGTGACTCCACCTGGATGTTTTTTAACACGCATTTATCTGGCATTCAGAAGGATCCTTTAATCATTTTTTTTTTCTTGGTTTGCTTGAATATTCCTTTATTTCAAAGGAACAGCAAAAAAGACACAAGGGACCAAAAGCTGAGGAACAGATTACTTCTGTAACATGCACTCGTCCTCCCTTACCCACCCCTGAAATACCGAGCTGCTAGAAATGAAAACATGAAATGGAAACCCTTAGAAGAGAAGCAGGAAGGGCCCAGTTCCCCCCCAGGGAAGCCCAGTGCAGCTGCAGCTACCGCTGCCCGCTTGGGTTTTCAGACCCATCCAGGTCAGCAGGAGCCTATCTGAGCATCTCATATTTCAGATAGCAGCAATTGGAGCAGGTTGGCTCTGCTGCCTGCTGTGCCTGCACACCTCACCCCCATCCCTTGCCCCTGCAGAAAGCACCACCACCACCCACCACTGGGAACGGATGGGGAGGAGAGTGCTTGCTTCTCCTGCAAATAACAGTGTGTGCAGATGACATGATTCCACTGAAAGTTTGCAGAAAGGGAATGCTGCTGCTGCCCAGCCTCTCTGCTTAGTGGACAGGTTTTGCACAGATAGTATTTCTTGCTCAGTGTCGGCGTGCTTTGCACGTCTGAGTCCTGGCCCAACATCTGTAACCAGCACTGCACAGACTCACCCAGTCTGCAGGCACTGGTGGGGCACAGGGGCTGTGGGATGGCATGAAGCCTCCAAGGGACGGCACTCAGTGCAGTGTGTTTTCCCCCTTCTGCTTGGTGATTTCACGTGGATGGGGCTGCTGCTGTGAGCTGGTTAAGGACTGCTATGCCTCACCACAGGAGTGCATCTTGTTGTGTGAGATGGACAATCTCCTTTGCACAGCACATTTCACGTCCCACGCACAGCACAGTGACAAGAGCAGCCGCAGCATACCTGCAGACCAGATCAGTTGCTGTTAAATGCACAAATTTAAGGCTCCCTGCCTTAATGGGATGCTGATATTTGGAGAACAGAGCCGGGACCTGGGCTCCTTGCTGTCTGCCCCAGGATTGTGCTGAAGCCCAGTGCAGCAGCACTCAGGGGGGAGGTGCAGAGCCCACATCTGAAGCATCTGCCTTCATTCCCAGCCCACCCGGTGCATTAACTGCTGCTAGGAGAGTGCAGGGAGGAGCAGGTAAACATCTCTCTGCCCACTGACACACTGGGAGCTGTCAGCTCCAACATCACCCACACACCGTGAGCACTGAAAAAGAGTGAAATAGATTATTTAGAGCAGCTCATCCATCCCACAAGACCAAGCAGTGGGGTCTCACACACAGCTTGCCCTCCACTGGACTTTGCCCACAGACAGTTTTAGCCAGGGAACTTGTTAATGTTAAAACAAAAGTGTGCATTTCTGCACAAGCAGATTTGGACCTCTTTTTGGGCAGAAGCTTTTCTCCTGCTCTTATCTTGCACAGCACAGGAAAGAGGAAAGGTTCTCATTGCTAAACCAGGTCCAGGCCAATTTTGAATCTTTCGGTGAGCAGTGGAAAGAGCAGGCAGGGGGGATGGATGCATCTTCTAAACACAGTTATACGCAGAAAGAAAACTATTCAGGCACTAATTCTATCTAAGAATAGCAATGTGTGGTATGCACAGATGTTACAAAGCGGGGTGGGAGTTGCTGGGATCAGCCTGAAACCACAGTGGTATTTGGGAGATTTAATGTCTTAAATCAGTCACGGGGAAGGCAAACATTTAAACTGGGCACTTCCTAGAGAAGTGCCCCAATTAGGAGCCATTGCACAACCCCTCTGTGGAGTCAGAACAGAGCGTGTTTCCCAACCCTAAGGTTGTGAAAGGCCCTGTGGACATTTCTGGTAGTCCTGAGGCTGCATAACAGGGTCAGTTCCACGGGGGGAGGTGGCATTGCTGCAGCTCTAAGAGAGGTGATGGCTTTAAGTTGTGCCAGAGGAGGTTCAGATTGGATACTAGGAAACATTTCTTCTCGAAAAGAGAAAGAGTGGTGATGCAGTGGCACAGCTGCCCGGGGAGGTGGGGAGTCACCATCCCTGGAGGTGCTCAGGAACCATGGAGATGTGGCACGGATGGATGTGGGCAGTGGGCATGGTGGGGTGGACTTTGTGATCTTAGATTCTGTGACTCTATGATTCGATATCACTTCATTCAGAGCTCACCCCAATGGCCCAGGTTATTCTCATCTACCAAAACTGTGAGCAATAGTATTGCGGGGAGAGATTATGGTAGAGAAATAAATAAAAAAAAAAGTCAAATTTATGAAGCAACCCTTTCAAAGCGTTAAACCATTCATAGCTTTATGACTACATATTAATCTGCTCTCATTTATTGCTTTGTAAGGCTATTTTGACAAAAGTTAATTATCAAGACTGCTAAATGCTTTTAAAGCATTGATTGGGGGAATTATTACATCACTGTGATAGACACAGTGTGTTAAGATGGATTGTAAGGCTCGGACCATCTGAAATTTCCCCCCTTTTAATTGGATCGATCCCCAGAATAAACGAAGTTTAATTGAATTTTGAGGAAAATTGAGCAGTTGTTTTCAAGTCTCTGTCAATACGCATTATTTCAATTACATGATGATAAGCATGGAGAGAGTTTGCAAACAGCCTGCATGGAGGCGGAGGCTGCACACCAGAGAGGCTCCTTCTTCTACTTTCTTTTCCCAGGACGAACCACATTTCCCAAAAGCACATCAGCAAGGGCAGGGCCCTGCTCCTGCAATGCAGCCCAGGAAAACATTTCAGAGAAAATTACTGCCTGGACCCACTTTCCTGGCTGTCTTCGTCTCCAGGCTGGCACTCCTTCCTCAGCCTTCCCATAGACTCCTACAGAGCAGGACTGGATTTTTTTCGTGCTAAACCCAAGCATTCTTTTCAAAAAGCTTGACGTGTCTTGAAAATGTTGGCCAAGGTGCTTTGGCTTGTAAAGCTTTGCTGTGAGGAAGCTGAGAAGCAATCGTCCCTTGCTGTCTATCCTGCTCCACTCCAAAGCACTTCTCCACTGTGGTACTGGTGAAGATATGTGGAAGTTAAGGGCTGGAGTTAGCATTCAGAATGGATTCCATTGGAGGCCACTGTCTGGGGCTGGGGCAGAAAGACAAAGCTTTTCTACCTACCTGAAACACAGCAGCACCAGGAGGTGGTAAGCTTCCCATGGAGTAGGGCATCCT
Source organism: Centrocercus urophasianus (assembly GCF_019232065.1). NCBI lineage: Eukaryota > Metazoa > Chordata > Aves > Galliformes > Phasianidae > Centrocercus > Centrocercus urophasianus. Next base: position 276,669 of record NW_024885055.1, read on the forward strand.
TTGCTGAAAGCAACAAATGCCACAGCTTGAGAGCTCATGCACGTTTCTGGGTTTCTTGGAAATCAGAAATATTCCCTCCTTTACACACTAGGAAGATGGGAGACTTTAGCAGGGGAAGTAGAATTCAGCATCTTGTAGGAGCTAACAGCATTGGTGCTGAACAAGGTGTTCTCCCAGCTCTGTGTGCGGCCCTCTGAACATCCTGAACATCCCAGATGTTAACAGATACCCTTTATGGCTTTATCCTGGGCAGGAGGAACCCACTCCTGCACCTTCCCCGGGTGCTCCAGAAGGGTGTGGGATGTCCCCTCCTTTGAGGCTCCCTGACTCCACGCAGCTGCAGCCATTGTAATTTCTATTTCCACATTCAATATTCACCCTTTCCC
>NW_024885055.1:277154-363070 GCF_019232065.1 Centrocercus urophasianus
TCCTTTTACCATCACCTCCCCAAAGCCCCCACGAGCCTCACAGCCTCTGGAACGGCCCAGGCTGTTCAGGCACACCAGTGGCTGGTGGGCTCTTGTTGGCCCAATGGTACCAGTGAGATGGATTCACTCCTCAGGAGGAGGCATGGGGTGGCTTGGGCTGTCACTGTGCCCACGTCATGCAGCAGCATCCATCCCCTGACCCCAAGCATGCAAGTGAGCCCTGCACTCCAAGGGAGCCACGCCAGGATGGGTCCTGCAGCCAGCAGCAAGACACAAAGGCTACAGACACTGTTATAGATTTGTTAGTTATTCATTGTAACAGCGCTGATCCTAATGAATTCATTTGGTATTCATTGGTTGTCACGCACAGTTCTGTAAGTCTTCAGCTCTAATTTAGGACAATTAAAATGAAGTGTTAGCAAGCAATGTTTCCCCTGCATTGCACAATCTATAATATTTTCTTTTTAGGGGAGGGATGCAGACTAACCCGGCTCATGCTGCTGATGTTATCAGGGAGCGAGATCTTACAGCTTGATCCTGCGACGCTTAATGAATTAATACAGCAGATATAATTGTCATGGGTCAGCGTGTTGTGCTGGCCTGCAGATCTGTCTAGATTAGGCCTGGGGAAAGACTAATTGAAAAATACACGTCTTGGTTTGCTTAAAAACAATAAGCAGATATCTAGCAGGGAGAATCTACAAACAAGAGGCATAAAAGCAAGGCAGTGATTTGTCATACGCTTCATAGTTGAAGTTGTAAATTAGACGATCTTTCATAATCACAGGGCTGGGGGAGGGGGAGAACCCAATCAATTTGTCTGTAAAACCCTAAGTCTTTTTGAAAACACAATTGAAATATAATTCCTCTGTGTTTCCCAGTTAATTATCATTTACAATATTTCTGGCATCAAAGCTTTACTAGCATGGAGGGATCATTTCTTCATCACAATACCACTTTCAGGATTCATTTATCTTGTCTTTTAGATAATTATCCCCAAATTCACCAGTAGACTGTCACACTTACATGCTCCAATAAATGTAGTTTTAAATCAGCAGCTTACTTTGCTGTGGTGGTACAAGCGCTCCTGAATTGTGTCTAACTAGAGTCATTCATCTGTGATCACAACACTAAAGGGAGAACAACAACATTAAGGTTTGTATGAATGATCATGCTTATTTATATGCAAATACGTCTGACAAATCAATAATGTATGATTTAGCTGCTCACTGTGCATTAGTAGAAGTGCTGCCAGTCCCAGGTGGTGGCCTCAAAACGATCCTCAGCTCTGCCCCCCCATCTCAGCCCCGCTCCAACCAGTGGCTGCAGTCAGGTGGCTGCAGGATCAGCTGTTTGCTCAGCCGTGCAGAGCCCCACATGTGGGGTGATGAGTTTGGAGAGGCTGATGCCAGCCTGGGGTGACTGCTGCAATCTCTCCCGCAGCGGTGTTTTCTGTGCTGAGCTCCAAAGCCATCCAGAAATGGAAAAACTACGTATCTGAGATCTCTGTCTTGTGCCTAAGCAGAGTTGGGTGCTGGGCTGGGTGCTGCTGTGGTATAAATGCTGCATTTCTTCTGAGAAGTTGCTTATGGCAGTGATTATTTGGGTTTTCAGCTAAGAGGAGCCAAGAAATACCAACACCACCGCCCTCAGTTATCACTCCTCTTGCTGAACCCTGCGGGCTGAGCAGTGATCAAGTCCTGACCAAGGCAGAGAGGTGGAGATGCCCCTAACCTAAGGGTGGTTGTTCCCTTGGCCACAAACATCTGGCAGCACTGCACCTGGCTCACAGCCACCTCCTGGGCAAAATGCCACATCCTGTGCCACTCTCCTTCCCTGCCTGCAGGGTGCAGGGGAACAAAGGCACCCCATCGCAGAGCTCCCATTTGCTGTGGCAGTGATAAGAAGAGCATCCTGTTCTGGGGATGTACTGCTTGGTTATTGCCAGCTTTGGAAGAAGCACTCGGCAAGCTGTGAAAGCAAGTAAGAAATCCCAGTGTACACAACGCTGGGGGGACGAGGGGAGGAGTGAGCTTAATGGCCTGCATGAATTGCCAAGCAAACCCTCTGCAGACTTCAGCATCTTCAGTGCCACATCCTCATTCTGACATAGAAGCGACATTTATAGGTCGTAACTCTGAGGAGCAGTTGGTCTCTCTGGCACTATTACACTTAAATGTGAAGGGCTTCATCTGCTGACTATCACGGTGGAACAGGCAAGTTGAGCAGTTAAAGGAGCAGTTCAGGGAGATCCCCCAGGGATGCAGCGAGCAAAAGAGAATAATCAGGCATTTCCACAACTTGCCCCTGTAGTGTATTACATTCTGGCGACTAAGCTGCTTTTAGCTTTCCCAGTTTACTTTCAATCACGCCTACCGAATACACCGCTCGTATTCCCACCGCATTTATAATTATAATTGGCTATCTGTGCATGGGGAGCATGCAGTGCAGACGTGGGGTGTGCACACACCCAGCCCTGCTCCGCACAGCCCTGCCCTCACACATACGCTCCGAAAAGAAACAGTCGGAGATTGAATTAGCTCAGAAATGGAGCATCTGCACAGCCAATAATTTCATTACAGGGGAAAGCAGGAAACTGTGTTTCTCAATGAAGCTCGGATTATGAATCTGGTCATTTGCATTGGAATTTTAATGGGATTGTACAAGAAAGGGCTGGCGCACATCAGTTCTCCTTCACATGTGGCTTAATGCGGGGAGATGCTGGGCAGGGCAGGAGGTGGGGGGCTGCTGGCAGGAGCACACCCCCAGTCCTGCAGGTGGACCACCAGCATCTGCACCCCATCATGCCTATCTCTGCATGGAGTGACTAATTCCAGCGAGGGAGCAGGTTGCTGTTTTACTCATTTGACCTCAGTGCTGATGTGTGGGAGGCTGGAAATCTTTGCTGCGGGGGGGGGGGGGGCAGTGATGGCAGCCAGCGCTTGGAGCAGTGCCCTGTGCATCCGGGCAGAGCTCTGGGGTGCACCCATATGTCAGGAAGGGGCATTCCATGAGTGGGTCATGCCCGAATGCTGTGTAACTCCAGAGAGAGAACCCATACCTGGACCTCCCAGTCCTATGTAAATGGTGATGTGCAAGCCCCATTTTTGTTGATTATTTTCCCCTTTCATGAACCCAAACTGGTGTATGCAGGAGCCATCACCAGCTGATAGTTCTGTGCTTCAGGTGATGCTCTTCCCATGAGCGCTGGGCCTCGTTGCAGCCCTGACAGCTGCAGCAGAAATCCTCCTTGGTGCAGTGCAGAGCAAGACTACATCTCCCATCAGCCCCAGATGAAACAGGAGGAGACCTGAGGGTGGGCTTGTTTCTCTTCCTAACAAACAGCACTTGGAGATTCAGCCTCTGATTGGCAGAACACTCCTTTTGTTTTCACTAGCTCTGAAAAAGTTCACAGGCATGTGAGAAAGCATGCATTTCATCAGGTGTGCAAGAGATTTTGATAAGGAGACACATGCACACACAAACCCGGCACTCCGACTCACACCCAGCCGGCCAAGGCTCTTCCTGCAGGGTGAATGTGAAATATTAAAAGTGCTATGTCCTTTCCTTCACGTATTTCTTCATATTTGCTCTGGCCACTCCATTGGTATGTAAATAAACGGTACCACCACTCTACAAAATGCAGATACTCTGCATTATTTAAGCCGTGAAGACGATGCATCATCTGTTATGTGGCTCATTGGGGGAGCCCTGCTGTGTATTTGGCAATAAAGCCTCAGAGCGCCTCATCAGAAACAGCAGTTGGTCCAGGGGAAGTTCATTTATGCATGAAATATTCACAGAGCAACAATGCAAACCTTAAACATCAGTAATTGTTAGATTTCTATTGCCTCTAACTAGTGTCTCTAAATTATTGCAAAAGACTGGCCAATTTGCAAATTACATATATTTGTCATGCTCTTGTACCTTTAGTGAACAGACCATAATGGTGATAGCATTTTTAATGTACACAGTCACTGAGCCTCCTTTGGAGAGCTAGCCAAAGATTGGCTCCTTAATGGAAGGAGCTGGCCAGTTTTCTGCAGATAGTCACCGCTATGTGAACTGACTCATTGCCTGGGATTTTTTCCCCGGATGGTTATCTCCAGCTTTTAGTTTAAGAAGAATCTTCATCCAATATGTCCACCTTTGTGTGCCTCAGAAAAACGATGCCTGATTGCTGTGCCAGCATAACGCAGGGCCTTGGAATCAACAAGCCAACTTCAGGCTTTGGCATTGGCGCTGCTGTTCTCTTCATTCAACAATTTTGGGTTCATTATAATCCTTCCCTGCAACCCAAAATAACAACTGAGAGATCAAAGGGTCAATTAACACTCAGCAGATTAGTTTCTGAGTTGCTTGGTGGTCAGTGGTCCCTACAAGAAGAATAGAAGGAAGGGGCATTCTGCCCCTACTTTTTCCCTTTCTGCTTTTTGGTTAATATTGAAGAGAAATCTTTTTAGGTGCCCTTCCATTTAATACAGGAATAAAATATAGCATCCCCTTTGACAAATCTATTTTTCTTCACAAAGAAAAGGGCACATTTCCCCAGTGGACAGCACACTGCTTTATCTTTTGCACTGTGCTTCTCCTTGGAGCGTAATCTCCATCAGCCGGTGCAACACAACCTCCTTTCTCCAGTGATGTTGGTCCTTCAGGAGAACTCACTGGCTTTGCAGAGGGTGGGAGCAATCTCCAGGTGGAGTTCATAGAAACACAGAATCATTAAGATTGGAAAAGAACTCTAAGATCCCCAGGTCCAATGTCAGCCCAGCCCACTGTGCCCACTGACCATTTCCATGAGTGCTGATTCCCACAGTTCTTGAACACCTCCAGGGATGGTGACCCCCCAACCTCCCTGGGGAGCTGTGCCAGTGGCACATCACTGCTCTTTCAGAGAACAAATGTTTCCTAATACCCAACCTGAACCTCCCCTGGTGCAACTGAAGGCCATCACCTCTTGTTTGATCCCCTCTGCTCACACGGAGCTGCTTGCTGACAATCAGCACACATGGCTGGGAGAGCTTTTAGCACCTCAAGGAATCCAGGGTCATCCCCACCACCCCAAGGGCAGCGATGGGACCTCAAAGGCAGAGCAGGCTCCTGCTGCAAGCCTCACCTTGGCTTCAGAGATGTGATCTCTATGTCAGTTCTGCAAGTTACAAGTTTTTAAGGTTGTGAGTTCACCTCTCCTCTATGACCTTGTCTGGACATGGCCGTAGATCTCACAGACCATACTACAGCTATTCCCACTGCTAATGTGGCTCTGTCTCACGCTTACACCCTCAGTGGTACACTTAGAGGGTAACAATAGATACTCCAGGAATTTTGCAGTGCACAGATACTATAGGAAAAGCAGCTGGAGTGCGTGATCTTGATCTGTTTGTGGGGAGGAAGTACATCCTCATCAATCTGAGTGGGGAGGCAGCTCAGGAACCCGAGCAGCAAAGTGGCATCTCTTGGCCACCCAGGAGGAGATGACAATAAAGGCTAATTTAAAAACAACAACAACAAAAAGTGCTGGAGTTTTTTTAGTCACTTAACGAAATGAATTTCTTGCACTAGTTCTGAAGCTGAACTCTCTCAAAGGTGATCACTCCTGACTCCAGGTTTCTCTTTGACTTGTTTTATGATGTTTGCTGAAAGTTCAGAAAATTAAATCTTTTGCAGGTTCAGAAATGCACATGATGGATGTGTTTTGGGATTCAAATCAAGGGAGGGAGAATGCTTCTTTAAATTATTAGTTTGGCTCCTCTCCACCATGCTGCTGCTCTGTTAATTAAACAGCGGACATATGTTAGGGCTGTTTTACAAGCATCTGGAAAGAAAAATTAACATTTTTTATCACTGTCACTGTAATTTCTTAACTGTATGTATATTTGGACAATATGAAAATTAGTTTCATTTAGAAGTTGGAGTGGTTTGCATTGATTAGAAGACACAATGATGAAGGGGAAGCTTGGTAGAGAAAGAAAAATCTGGCCTGGAGAACGTGAGGAGAGGCTTGGTGCCCCAGCAGGCTGGTCAAGCAGGGTGGGAATCTGATGCATATTTCTATTATAACAGCCATGCTGCACATTTCTGTTGGCATTTCAGATCACAGTAACGGAGGTAGTTTGCAAACAAAGCCAACAGCACTTTGTGGAGCAGATTTTGGTTGCTCACCTTGGACTCCATACTGTTCTCCATGCTGGTTGTCTTTTCTCATTGATGCAGGTTAGGATTGTCAGTGCATGGGGTCTTGAATATTGAATCTGTCACTGTTAGGGTCCTATTGTTCCTCCTCACAATGCTTCTTACACCAAGACTACCATGCAGAAAGGAGGTTGTAGGAAGGTGGGGAGCAGCCTCTTCTGCCAGCTAACTGTGATGGGACAAAAGGTAATGGCCTTAAGTTGTGCCTGGGGTGGTTCATGGATACTGGGAAAAATAATATTCTCTGGAAAATTGATGATGCATTGGCACAGCTGGCCAGGGAGGTGGTGGGATCCCCATCCCAGGAGGTGTTCCAGAACCGTGGGGATGTGGCACTCAGGGACGTGGTCAGTGGGCATGGTGGGATGGGCTGGGGTTGGACTTGGTGCTCTTTTCCAATCCTAATAATTCTTTGATTCTATGATTCTATGATTCTGTGCTGGGAGAGTTTCCTGCTGGAAAATGAGGAACCTCAGGGCTTAGCTGTGAGAAATAATTTGGCTGTTCTTGCACAGGAACTGTGCATGGCCTCTTTCAGCCATACGTGTTTGCTTCCAACCGGGACACAGAGGCCAAGAGGAAGAAGGAGAGTGTCAAAACTAGAGTCTGAAACGAAGAGCTGTTTCTATAAATTGAACACAGCAGAGCCCTGCTCCGGGCAGGCCGGGTGAGCCTTCTCAGGTTGCACAATGCGCTGCGCTGTGTAAATTAAACAATATGGCCCTAAATTGACAGATTGGACAGGCTCCATTTCCAGGATTCCCAGTCCATGCTCGCTAATTATGGCAATATGTTGTTTATCAGCGAAGAATTGTCCAGATCCAAATTTCCCTGAGTAATGAGGTGCACTTAGCTCCAGCTGGACAGAGCAGATCATACAGCAGAACATGGGAGGGATCACTGCCTTTTCCCAGGGCTGGGAAAGTCACTGACTTTGGGCCAGATCAGTCCCAGCTCACACACATAAACAGGCTGTATGAAATGAATGGGTCTATACCCAAGGACAAAGGTCTGATCCAACAGCTATTAAAACCAATGGTGCTTCCACAGGCTTCGGAGCCCTTTAGATTAAGCATGGGGTGAGCAGGATTTCTTCGTGTGCTTGCAAGAAAAACGAGAAGCAAGATATCTGCATGGAAAATGGAGAGTATGTACAGTGATGTGTGGTTTCCAGCACCTGGCTGGCTCATTTGAACTCTCCCCGAGCCAGGAGCTGGGAAAGGCTGTGGGTGAACGTCGGTTAGCTGATGGGTTAACACGTGCATCGTGGTCCTGCGTGCGTGCTGTTAAAATAATGAATGCAGGAGACTGGGCTGTCAAACAAATTAATCTTGGGCTCCTGATGATATCACAGACCGCTAGGGCTTCGCTCTCACAGGTTGCAATTTCATCAACCCCTTTGCCTATTGATTTATACCTACAGAATCCATCCTTCTCCCTATCCATTATCCTAAATGCAATGCTAACGTACCAGAGAAAATCTATTTGAGTTCATTTGAATTTTTTTTTTTTTAGACCCTGAATTAATGTTTTCTAAAAGGGTATCTTAATCAGGCACTTTTTTATTAAAAGAAATATTGCAAGAATAAAACGCCAGCCCCTGAGGTTCAGTCAGTTACAGCAAGATAACGTACTTGGCTCTTGCTATCCCTCTGTGCTTTTTTTCCCCTCTGCGAAATTAGCAATGTGAATTAGATCCAAGAATTTTAACCCTATTTGACCAGTGAGAGTTAACTGATGAACGGAGTTAATTTATTTGATGAATCAGCGTCAGGGGAACTGGGGAGGTTTTCTCTTTCCTTCTGATAATCTAAAACTGCAAAACTGCGTTCTGTTATTAGTTTGAATTATGCTGTTACAGCAACCACAGAGATTTGCCTTCTTTTTTTTTTCTCTTCTACTGAGAGGATGTTTCCAAAAATAAGCCTTTGCTTTTCTGCATAAGACAAAACACGTTACTCTCTGCACTCTGCATGAGGCATCACTGTCAAATCGAGCGCACAAAAATCAGTGTAAGACGGTTCTGAGTTTGCTTTTCCCTTTGCTGCATACAAACTCTTTGATCCCGCCTGGTTTGCTGGTTATTTCTGTTAAAATCACATCCTGAAATTCCTCATACACAGAAATGTTACTACTCTTTCTCTACGATTTCATAATGAAAGCTGAGGTTTCTGGGCAGACATTCATTTCCAGAGATCAGGGCTTCAAAGAGAGAACTGCATGCCCATCTCTCGCAGTCTGCACCAGTGCCATGAGAGTTAACCACACCATCAACACAGGTTCCCCTGAAATGTTCATTATATAACTAGCCCAAACCTACAGATCCAAAGTTCTGCATTCAGCTTCTCCCGAATGGCAAAGACTGAGTGCACACATCAATTAAAAAAAAGAAGCGATTGATTTTATCCTGTCTTTCTTGATCAGATAAAGCTCACCAGCACCTCACCTTTCTCTGCACCAGTGCTGTGCATGATATGCACACACACGTCTGTGACAGCCGCACACCACTGGGGCTCATTCCCAGCAGTCTGATCACAGCAAGGAGAGGGGAAATTGGAGCTACATGGACCTCACACCAACCCTGTAGCTCTGTGATTGCACCCAGCTCTAACCCTGGGGCTAGCAAAACCTGTGGTGAGGTTGCCCTTGTAAGCCAAATTCTCATTTCCTTCTCAGGACTCAGTGCAGAAGATTTTCTCTGGATCACAAAGGAAATTTGATGGAAAAGCTGTTTGTGAAAATGTGTTTATCCAAATATGCGTTTTTCCAAACGCGAGCACCCTCCTCCTCTATGTATAAGAAATAACACAGCATGCTGCTGGGATTTTCAGGTTGCTCAGGTCTCTCTGCCTTAGATCCACAGAGGATGTAATTCCAGCGTCCCACAGATCTCCCAGGCTGTGCCTGTAGGCTGGAGGCCCTTCCCAGCCAGGAGCCATTGGTGGCTGCAGGCACTTCAGGAAAGTAAGAGCAGCAGGATGCTCCCATGTCTCTGTCTGCTCTTATTTCTCTGAGAGCCCCAGTACAGGAGCCTTGGGAACACAGGGGATGGAAAAGCGGCAAGGATAGACTGCGTTTGACTTTGCTTGGAAGGTTGTGAGGCAGCAAGTACTGTCCCTGACTGGGCCAAAGCTGCCGGTGGATGGAAGCAGAACCCCCACACTGAGCATCCCCAAATTCCACTTTGGCTCCCATTTTGCCACAAGCATTTGTGGGCAGAGCCCTGCGCAGAGGTGACCACTCTGTGGGAAACCAAAAGGAGAAGGCACGTGGACAGGACTAAAAAAATAACTGCTGCAGGGACTAATTGGTGAGTGTGTATACACTTCCTCAACAATGCAAATGAAATCTTTGTGATGATTTTTACTAAAGCAAAACTCCTTTTTCCTCAAATGCCTCTGCTTTCCCCTGGGGCTGCAGTTTGCTGCAAAAACTCCCACCTGGAGCAGTTGGTGCTGCTGGAGAGAGGTTCAGAAAAGTCTCTTTTGCTGCTGTTGGGGATAACATAACACCTACACTACTGGATTTGTTGAGCTCCAGCTAATGTGTAACACAGCTTTCACTTCCAGTGCTCGGTCCCCACTGCAGCCATAGGCTGGGAAAAGCATCAGGCACACTTGTAAGGTTTGCAAAGTATTTTCCCCCTGCATCAGAGTCCTTCACTGTCACAGCCTTTGCCTTTGCGGGTTAATAAAACCATCTATCACACTTCCTGATGACAGATGTCTAAATGTCCGAATAATGCCCAGCATGGAGAGCTATGGGTTATGACAGCCCGAATCAGGTTTCAGAAGAGATTGAGACGACTCCAGAAGTGAATGGAATGCACAGATGTTAGCAAGCCTGTCCTTCTGATTAAGTTTGCTGCAATGCAGAAGGTATAAATATGTTCGAATGCTCAGAAGGCCATGGGAAATGAGAGGCTGCATTTTAGCACCCAGCACTTTTAAGTCCCAGGGTAATCCTGATTTTAAGTACACCTTTTATGGACCAATCTGGCTGAATTGTTCTACAAGTTAAATGAAGCAAAGACTTTGTAGAAGTATTCTGGCAAACAATATAATGTATCACTTAAAGAGCTATAACCAAGCAAGTGGAAAATGCAGCTCTTGTTGCAATTTAAAGCAGAGTATCTATAGTTCATATTTAGCATTTTATTATGGAAAACAAGAATAAATAGCAAGAAGGAAACAGGCACTGCACCCAAATGCATTTTTCTACCCAGGGCTGTATGTATGCTGTTGGGTAGCTGTCACCCAGGTAGCTGGTGGCTCTCAGAAGTGTCTCTGTGGGGAAAGAAGCTCTTTCTGCTGTGCTTCTGTTTTTGGGACAGTTACCCAGTTGCTGTGGAGCCTCCTTGGGCCAGGAGGTGATGCTGAGGACCTGATAAGGACAGGGACAGGAGGTCTTCAACCTGATGTGCGATGTGTGCCTGGCTCGTTCCATGGTGGTTACTGGCCTATGAACTTCACATCTTTCACATCCTGGTGACTTCACCAAGCAGAGCTTCCCACGGGGCTTTCTGCAAAGACCTGGGTGAAGTTTGCCATTAATGAGTGTGGATCATCACTGGTATCATTTGTGCAGATGTTGATGGGAGGGAGGGAGGGTCCTGTCCCGCTGTCCCACTGTAATCCCACAGCAGAATAAATTCAGACCTGAGGAAATTTCATTTCCCAGCAAAGAAAGCCCAGCAATAAATCAAAGATAAGGGATCCTCTCTTCAACCCCTGGGTGTTATGTGTCCATTTTGGAGCTCCACCAGTGCTTCCTCACCGGTCGCTGCCTGGAATCTCCAAAAATTCCCAGAGGTTACAGCTGCTCGGTGCATCCCAGCCTTCAGAAAGCTGACACTGCAGAGACACAATGCACCGAGCCACCCCGCATCACCACATCCTCAGAGCTGCTGCTTAGCCACCAATCTATAGCCAGAGCCATGCCTTTCTTCCAAATGATACGGTGAGACATCACATTTATGGGAGAGGAAGTGTCTCTGAGTGACTGCTCTGGATTCTGTAAGTTCTTGCAGCCCTGTGCTGTGGGGTCCCTGCCAGGCTGGTAAATCTGAAATCCTTTATTCATTCAGGACAGACAAATGCTCAGAGTGAACTGAAGCGCAGTTCCCAGCACAGGGAGAGTTAACAGCTCTAAATCTGGAGTGCTCATCTGCAATCTCAATTTGCTCAGAGTCCAGCAGCTGCATTAGTTGAGATAATTCTGTCAGTGAGTGCTGTTTGTACCCAGAACATGCCTGCTAAATTTGTTAAAGAATACCCCAGACTAACGCATCATTACACTCACAAAGTCATCTATCTTTTACTTCAGATTAATTCTTTTTTTTCCCTCTCTCTTCACCTCCTCCATAAATTCTGGTGCACTTAATTAATTTCAGTTCCAGTGTAAGGTCCATAATACAGAATTGTTCAAGCAAACACAAAATTAATTATTCTATTTACGGCCTTCTCATTGAAAGGAGCATTTCATCTTTCATAATTACATTTCGGAATGTCCAATTATGAATTCAGACTTCTGCTGCTTTGCATACCGTGATTGTACGCAAGCGTCTCCATGCCAATGAGAACCGAGAGTTGGGTCTCACGTTTCCTTCCAATTAGATGGAATTTGAGTGCAGTTCCAGCCTGAAAAAAAAAAACCTTTTCAAGAGGTGACAGAGGGAGAGGGCGGGAGGTGGGGGGTGCCTGAAGAATCAGGTTGGAGAAATGTGTCTGTGAACACACGTTAACATTTCTTCTCCAGCGAAATTGATGTCTTCATAACGCAGAACAGGGCTCGCTGTTGCTGCTTCAGTAACCCCACCAGCTGCTACAGCTTTAATTCTGCGAGCAGAGGACTTTATCTCACTCTTTTTGAGATAAAGGGAAAATTTCTGGGCTCCTCTATCTTTAAAAAGAGATTTGAACTCATGCATGAGTGGATATATATATCCCCTCCATTTGGGTAATTTATGTCAATTTTTAATGCAGAATCATAGAAACATTGAGGTTGGAAAGACCACTAAGATCATCCAGTCCAACCCCATCTTGTATCTGTGACCTCCCTACCATGTCACTGCGTGTGACATCCGCCCTTTTCTTGAACACCTCCAGGGATGGTGACCCCTGGGCAGCTGTGCCACTGTGTCACCACTCTTCACCAGTGAAGAAATTTTCCCTAATATCCACGCTGCTATCCATAATCCAATCTGATTTCCTAATATCCGACATTCAATCACAGGGCTGTTTTCGTCAGAACTGATTTGTAAGTGAAACTTGGAACCATGGAGCTGTTCTGCTCACTGGACACTTGGGGCGGATTTGGAATTTGGTGTAGATTTGGAAAAGCCCATCCCATGCCCTCAGGCTGTGAGGGGTCCTCAGCTCGAGGGCGTGCTTCCTGCACAGAGAAGGTTGGTGCAGCTTAGCTCAGATGTGGAGGGTGGTGTTTCATTGGGAGCCCATATCCCAGAAGAGTTTTAGGGAAACATTGTGCCCTGCTGAAGGATGCTGAAAATTCAGCCTTATGGGCTTGTAGGAAAGCAGAAAGCCTTGATGTGTCTTCCCCCTTTGGCAGGAAGCCGACGAGACGAGGATGCCTGCTTCAGTTTGTCACTGACATGGATCTCCGGGCAGGATGAGGCTGTTGGAGGCTCCTGGATGGACCGATGGATTACGGCTGTCCATCGTGGTACAAATCCTCCCCAGCACAGCCAGCTTGGCTGCATGGGGGTCTGCTGCAGCAGGAATGGTGTTGGCTCTTCCTTTCCCAGCCCTACAACCATGAGAGCTGGGGGCTGAAGCTGGAACTGCAGATAGCAGAAGAGGTCACCCCAGCAATTCAATGCTTTTTGCACTACCCCTATTTGCATACTTGAGTAAAGGCCATGGCCAATCTGACCTTTTGAGAGATCTGATTTAAAAATTCCTGCCCAGTACAAGTCAAAACGAGCTGTTGTAAGAGCTCTGAAGCAGCTCTAGGGTCTGCCTGTCAAGTTTGATCAAACTCTGAAAAGCCAAAATGTGCCCATCTCCTTTGGAAACGCAAATAAATTGCTTTAGCCTTATCTGCAGTTTTCCAGCAACTCTATTTTAGTAGGACGAAGCGTGGTAATCAACTTTATAGAGCATATTTCCATGGCACACCCATTATGTCATGCCTTGTTTACACAATTGGAATTAGGGATTAAGAGGTACATATACTGGGCAGGAGGCCAAAAATACTTTTACAGGCCTGATTTACTGGCTGGCCATTGCAGGATGGGGAGCTGTGCGTGCAGTGGGGTTGCTGATGGCTTTGGAATGTGGCACACAGCAAACTGCATCATGGGGCTTGAAAACTCAAGTGGAGATGGGTGGGCACTGCAGGTCTCACTCCTGTGGGAGTGACTTCATGGCTTACATGGAAAGGCACATGAATAATCTGTTTTCAAAGCTGTTGGAGGAGCAGTGGATTTCCAGGTCCCGTTTCCAGAAGGGGCTCAGAATGGCCTTTGGTCCACGTGATGCCTTCCATAAGCAATCATAGAATCGTTTGAGTTGGAAATCTTAAGGGCCATGTGCTCCATCTCCCCTGCAGCTCATAGGGACACCCACAGCTCCATCAGGTGCTCAGAGTCCTGTCCAGCCTGACCAGGGATGGGGCACCCACCTCATCTCTGGGCAACTTGGGCCAGTGCCTCACCACCCTTACTGTAAAAATATTATCCTTTTATCCAATCTAAACCTCTCATCTTTCAGTTTGAAACCATTTCCCCTTGTTCTGTAACAACAGACCCTGCTAAAAAGCCCTTTCCCTTCTTTCCTAAAGCCCCCTAGCCCCCATACGAAAGCATCTTGCAGTTGAACTGGAGCCTATTTTACTCTTTTAAACATAATCTTGGCACCACCACCTCATTCTATAACAAAATATTTTTCTCACTATCCTTAACTAGCAGGAGATAATTGCTCCCTTTTGTGAGCTGTGAATGGCTTTGTGCTGTTCCACCTGGTATCTCTGCTTTTGTTTGTTAATTAGGTATTAACTGTAGGGTCTGCATGGGATTTGTAGGTGAAGAGAGTGTGTGGTCCTATAGAGGGGGGCTGAGATGAGTTCAGTTTGGTACAAAAGACCTCACAACACCTCTGACATACATATTCCAGGCAGTGTTGTGGCCAGATGCTCAGCATGCTATGAAGAGAGGTAAGGAAGAGATTTTGGTTATTGATTCTGTGAATGTGGCAGCTTGCATTATCATTGCTGCGTCACAAAATGTGGTGTTAAGGGAAGGAGAGAGGCAGGGGGCTGTTTTTTGGAATACCAGAGATGCTATAAAGTACTCAGGGTGAAGCTATGGAAGATGGGTAGTAGCATGGTGAACCAGCTCCTTATTTACTAACGTAAATACAAACCTATGAAAAATATGTAAAATTGAACTGTTGGAGAAGCAGCCATCATCATGGGCTGCTAAGAGCTGTAGGAGAGCTGAACAATCAGATTTTATACCTTTTCAGTGAGAATCTACGGAATAAAGGCTTTTTTTCAGATGCTTTCCCAAAAACTTCTCTGAAATAAAAATTTTGCGCTATAATTATTTCAATCACTTCTGATTTAAGAATATATTAAAAATGTAAAAAGGGAAAGCTACATTTTGGTAAATGGATCTGACTAATCTAATTGTCTGACCTGCAGGCTACAGGGCAAAGGCTGTTACTTATGGGAAATTCATTGAGGACATTAGAAAAGTAAAAATACCCACTTTCCCATGGCAGGAAGGAGTAACATGAGGGCTGCAGAGCCTTGGTCTGCCTTTCTCCTCAAAGCTGTGTTTGCCAAGCCTGTCTGCTGTGGTCATTTAGCGAAATACTAAAAATTGACTTTCCAGAATGATGAAGAGGACTAAAGAAGAAAATGAAGCAGGGAAGAGATTTTCAGTGGAAAGCTGAAAAATTTCCTGTTTAATAAAGCCATCCAGTGCCTAAGCACTTTTCTGTGTGTGCATCGGATGACATTTCAGAATCTAAAAGCCTTTTGTGGACTTTTACATTGACTTTAAGTCAGGTAAATAAACACATAGTTCTTACTCTTGATACACTTATGCAATGCCATGCCTTACCTTTCCAGCAGCTTTGTTTGAGACAAGGTTTATTTTCTCTACAAAAGTCATGCTCTTCTCCTCACCTCCTTTGCCAGCCTTGCTCAAAGTGCTGTCCTCGTGCCCTCGTATCAAGCTCCTGTATCAGGACAGTGTGCTTTCCTACCCTCACTACCACTATGTACCCAACTCCCCAAGGTTATCTGGGGCATACACAGTCTCCGTGCTCTCGAGAGCTATCACAAAGTCATCAGGACAAACTGAAAATATGGATTGACTTGCAAAGCAGAAGTATTCTGTCACTTGTATGGGAGATGTGAACTTTCTACCCCTCTGCCAGGCGCCGCAGAGCATAGATGCTGGGTGATAGGCACGTCAGCCTGAGACCTGGAGGACAAAATGGAGGGGTGTGGGTGGTCATTCGCTCATGATCTTGAGTTAATGTTATGTACTGACTTCTGTAATTCTGTTTTGCACCTCTTGGGCCTGGGAGAACACTAGTTCTACTCATCAGCACTGTCAGAGCTTTGGGATAGCAAAAACAGCAAGGTGTCCTGATAGAGCATCGATGTACTTTACTCAGAGGATTTGTTACTTTTCCATCTTTCTTTCTTCCACCTGTACCTTCACTGGAAGGCTTTACCTGCTCCTTGAGTTTGCTTTTTCTGCTCTCTCCCTCTATGCACGCCCTACAAATGCCTTACATGCACAAAAGGGGCACTTCCCAGTGCTTGTGTGAGCAATGGCACAATCCCCTGAATATAAATACCAGGATCAGAGGTGGTGACTGATCCTTGTGTTATAAAAATGATGTTTTTTTTAAAAAAAGCAAAACGTGTTTGTTTTTCTAGAGCATTCCACTTACACCAGTGGTGTTGCAGTGTCAGTAGCGACATTGCTCTGCTCCCTTCCCTCATGGAAGCACAGGAGAGCAAGTCCCAAGGTGTGGTTCAACCATCGTCTGAGGGTGTGTGGAGTACACAGAGCTGTGCATGTGCCACGGTGACAGTGTGACAGCTTCTGGGTGAGGCTGGTCCCAGCACACAGCTATTCACAGGGCTATTTTCACAGTGCTGTGTCACCAAGAGGTGCTCCTAACTTCTAACGGGGATTACAGTGCTGCACACTGGGCTCTCATCTTGGCTTTAGCATGGAGTTTAACAGCCTGAAAATGACTGTTGTGTCTTGGCTGGGAAGGCTGCTGAGCTGTACTGTGACATTGCTGTTGGGTTGGATCCATAGGTTATGATTATTTTTTTTTTTTCCCAGCAATTTTATTGCACTGGTGATAAACCACAGACATTCTTATAAACACCCAGAAACTTTGAACCTTTTAAGCACTCGCTGAACTGTGGAGAACTTGTTAAGCTGTATAAAACTCACCAAGAAGGCAAAGTACAAAGTGCTGCCTGCCTTGTGCTACTCATAGGCCCATCCATGTGGCTTCAGAGCCATGTTCCTGGTTTAAGCAAGGCAGAGTGCTGGATAGATCAAGGCTGGATGGATCTGCATCTGGGCTGCGGGCATAGGAATAGCGCAGGAGGTGCTAAAATCACCACAGGCAGTAGTACATGTGGTTAGTCAATGCCTTGCTTGACTAGCTTCCTGTATGCATAGCATTTTATGCTCAGGTATTGGTTTTGGTATGTCTCTGTTTATGTTAGCAACAAATTTATATATATATGAATATATATATATTACTGTTAGCATTTTAAGAGACCTAAAGCTCTCCCTTTCATCCACAACATGATGATTGCTAAATAATTCTTTTCCTATTGCCAGATATGCTTTTAGAATAAACTTTCTAAGTGAAAAGCAATTCCTTTATGCTCTTACTCTATATTGGTACTCCAAGGAATGGGAAGAGGAGGAGGTGGTAAGATTCTGGAGTCCTTAAAAGCTGTTCACTAACATATTCCTGTTCTGAAGCAAAACTCCCTTGTCCTGTCTAAATATGGGTTCAGGATTGGTTCTTTGCTGAGTGTGCATCTATTTATGGCCTCAAGTTGCAGCAGGGGAGGTTCAGGTTGAAGATGTCCAGTCCCTGGAGGTGTTCAAGGCCACCTTAGTTGGGCCCTGGGTAACCTAATCTAGTACTTGATCTTGGGGTTGGCAACCCTGCTTGTGGCAGGGAGCTGGAACTAGCTTACCTTCAAAGTCCCTTCCAACTCAAGCCATTCTACAATCTGGCGTGAATCCCTGCCATGGGAACAGTGATAGCCACAGCCTGATGGTGGAAGAGCTTTATTGGAACACTGAGCAGGGCTGTGAGGGCCCTCATGCTTTCAGGAGGCTATCACTGCTTCTCTTTCTCATGCATAAGCTAGCTCTTAAATATAAGCTGGGTTTTTCTTCCAACAGTGAAACCAGACCAACTTTATTCAGGGGAGCACAGCAAGTCGGTTTCTTGTGATGGAGATTTTTATGCATTGAAACAAACTCCCAGGATTCTGTGTGCATGGTGAGGAGTGGATAAAGTAATGTAATCTTAGGTTCTTGGATCTTGATATTGAAAAGACAGTAGGCCAGTTTTTTGTCAACTCTACATTTTTCTCACCACAGTAATAGGAGAAAAAAAACAGAAGCTAAGACATGGTGTTCACAACTCATCTGCTGCTCCTACAGTGCATTTTTCACCCGTCTTTCCCAGGGGGAATGAATTTTCTCACTGTGCAGCAACCAGAGGAAAACATGCTGAGAAAACAGCCAGAAGTGGGAGTGCAGCAAGGTGTGTTCTGAACTCCTGGGCCCTGCTGCACTTTCAGGAGTGGGAATAAAATGTCCGTCTGGTTTGGTTTGTCAGGAACAATCCAGCTTAGTCTGCACCAGGGATGTACTTCCCAGCATCAGGTTATGCAAGCTGCTGAGGGCATGGTGGGAGGGGGCAGACTGCAAGTCATTGTGTATCTGCATGAAAATGGAGTTCAAAACGTTCCCTCTAGAGTGGTATCCAATACCAAAATTGGATTTGGGAACTCAGAGTACATGAATATTTGTGCTGTCAATAAGAGTTATCTGTATACAGAACCCTTTCCTTGTCTGCTTTCTCTGCCATGCTTCCTTCTTAATTCATTTTCAGTCTTTAATGTACTGTTGTGTAGCATCCTCTCCCATTAGGCCCTGTAATGTGCTCCAATTGCCTTCAGCTTGACTGCACTTAATAGCCAGCGTAAATAGAACTTAGTGTAGCATGCACTAACATCTCTATCCATTGTCCGGAGATTAAATACATGCCACAAATGGTTTACGCATCATCAGCCTCGAGCCCTCGTTTCATAGCTCCCAACCAAAAGAGGATATTAAATTAATTTGCAGGTTGCTTTAGCAAAGCCTAACAAAAAGAAGGGAAAAAAAATCCCGAGGGTCATTATGCATATAATATCCATCAATCAAAAAAGAGGGGTGGAAAATGATAATAGCAGGTCATTATAAGAGGACAGGTGCACACATATTTAGCTCTATCTCTCGTTCAGGTCAAAGCTTAATGGTGTTAACTGGAGAGGAATGCAGGCTATGTGAACAGTGTGTGTGTGTGAGGAAGAGGCAAAAGGGCAGCGCTGTGTCAGGACAGCACAGTCTCTTCCAGTTCTTCATGCTTAACCCTTTGCTCTGCCTGGGCATGAGCTGTTGAGTAACACAGAGCTGTGTGAGAGAGAGAGGAGAAAGAAGAGATCTCCATCTCTTCCTGCAGCAGCTCAGGCAGTGCAAAGTATACAGGGAAATAGAACTTGTGCAAAACAGAATGGCATGGTGCAGCACCTGGGCATACTGGTTACGTGGGGCATGGGTTTTGTCAAACAGAAGGGAATGCAAGTGCTCCCCACTGAGAGGAAGAAAGGAGAACCACTTTCAGTGGAGAACAGCAGCTCATGTAGAGGTGAGCAGTGATGAGCAGGGAGGGCCAAGGCAGAGAGAACTGGGATGGTAGTGATGAAGCCATACCATATCTGGTAGAACATAAAGTGTGAATGAAGTAGTGAGATGTGTTTGAAATGGATGGATCCTGTCCAAACGAGAGTGCAGGACTGTGTCCTTCATTTTTTATCAAAGGAAGGCTCTATGTGAACATGGACTGCATGACCAGACACTCCTGCACCATCCCTACTTGCCAGTCTATCCTTTTAGATTGAGTGGGACAGATACTGAAAATATGAAAATGACATTACTATACTCACATATAACAACCAGAAATAGAGATTCTTGGTATTGGAGCGCCAGGCTGGATGCTGGGCTGTCTTTTTTGGTTTGTTTCTGTGGCACAGAATGTCTCCCACAATTCCAAATCCTTTCTCTTTATGTCTCAAATTTGATATCCACAGCAGAAAGAGAAAATATCGGTGATTGACTCTCTCTTTTTTTTCAGACGCCAGCAAAATTTGCAAGGTCTTGTGGATGAATAATAAACCACTGCATCACTTCCAACTGTTGTGTTCTGTGGTCTTCATGAGGAAATATCCCTTAACCTTTCCCAAACCAACAGTTATCACACCTTTGTTGATACGTGTCAGACTTCTGAGGCTCAGAGTAAGCAACATCAATACATTGAGAAATGATGTGGGAAACTAGCACAAGTATGCAAGGAAATATCTCTTACCACAAGAGTTTAAATGCTGAAGGACTGCTCTCATAGGAATAATGAACATACTGGGCCTTTCACTACAAGGACATTGAGACACTCAACCCAGAGAAGGACAGTGGAGCTGTGAAGGGACTGGAGCACAATGGATTCTTATGAGGAACAGCTGAGGGAACTGGGATGGTTCAGTCTGGAGATGCGAAGGCTCAGGGGAGACCTTATTGCTCTCTACAATGACGTGAAAATAGGTTATGTGAGGTGGGGATTGACCTCTTCTCCCAGGTAACAGTGATAGGAGAGGGAATGGCCTGAAGTTCTGCCAAGGGAGGTTCAGGTTGGATGTTAGTGAAAATTTATTCTCTGAAAGAGTTGTGATGCAGTGGCACAGCTGCCCAGGGAGGTGGTGGCGTCACCGTCCCTGGAGGTGTTCAAGAACTGCAGAGATGTGGCATTGAGGGATGTGGTCAGCAGGCATGGTGGGTTGGGGTTGGACTAGCTGATCTTAGAGGTCTTTTCCAACCTTAGTAATTCTGCATCTCTATGATTCTATACAGTCTGACAGCTGCTACTCCATGCCAGTTGTCACAGGCTGGAGCCATGAACCAGGGTAGAGCAGAGTCGCACAGCTGCTTAGAAGCTGCAAGAAACAAGTTATCTAAGAAAGACAGGCTCAAGTAGCCGGATTCAAGTGGCATCTTCGTGCAGGAGATGGGCTTGAATATATACTGGGGAAAAAAGAAAAAGCACTATCAACCACTATTCATTATGAAAGCAGGGTGATCTCTTTTAGGAGGTGTTTTTTTCTTGATGGGGGAAGACATGGATTTCATCCTGATGCTACAGAGCAACTTCAGCCAGCTTCCTGCTCTGCCTTTGAGCAGATGCTCCATCCACGTGTCCATGCGGCTGCGGGGCTGGGCTGCGCGTGCTCCACAACAATAGATGATCACTCTTAATTATGGCAGCCTGAATGAATATGACTCTGCCAGTCCCTTTCCTTACGGTATCTGATCAATACATCCCTAATTGCTAAAGGAAGGGAGTATCGTACACAATCACTGCACAATGGTTTAATCACTTATGCTTAAAGTTAATTTCAGGCAGTTCATTTCTCATTGACGCTCTCACTCTACCAGAGATGGCTTGTCTTCCTGCAAGCACAGGTGCACATGTGCCCTCTGCTAAAGGTGGTTTATTAATAGCTTTTAGCGAGATTATCTGAGCTAATTGAAGAAGTGAGAAATGTTATTATCAAGCATATGCTTATAAGGAGAGTGTTTATTTTGGCATGGATGCTGAAAGCATTTACTGAATCATTTCTTGAGGGAAGAGATAGAAAGGTCTTCTCTGGGCTGCACTGAGCACCTTGGAAAAGCTGAGCTAACGTGGTCGCTCAGCTTGGAGGTTACGGTAACATGGAGAGCAGTGCCATGCAAGTGACAACAAAAATATCCTGTGATGCATATCCCTGATAATGCGATGGAATAGAGATGGGAAGCAGAAAATTGATCTCTCAGCCTTCGTTCTATGTTGGACCATTGAGCTCCAGGACAACGTTTGGCAGGTACTGTGAAATGTCAGATGGTCAGATAAAGATGAAGTGCACAGAGTATGATGGCGTTGCTTTTCTCCCAGAAAAATCACTGTAAGATAAAATTGGAATCTTGTGTTTTTCTTCTTATTTTTCTGGCTACTGCATATCTGAAATGCTGTACTCAGGTGCAGCTCTCTTTACATCCTGGAGATCATTTCCCATGAAGAATAGCAGGCAATGTTAGAAATCTGATAAGAGTGTCTTTCCCTTGTGATGAGTTCCTGCCCAAAATCTGAGGCAGGAGATGAGGAATTCAGCATGAAGGATACAGACCAAGAGAAAGGACCTGACAGGAGCACAGTCACTCCCTTTGTTGCAATGCTTTAGGCTAACCATTATTCACAGCCCTTTCCTCATATTGCATCTTTCATGATTTGCTTAAGCGATTTTAAATTGCTTTTGTGATTTCATTTAGCAGAGACCACAATAAAAGTGACCCTTGAGTCTATGAAATGAAACAGCCCGCACAAAGGGACTGAAGGCCTCCACAGTGTGTGGGGTGACGGGTTTGTGTGCTGCACGCAATGTGTTTGCATGGGACAAAGGAAGGATAAAGGGCCCCAAGAAAATGAGGAAGGAGTGAGGAACATTGCTACAGCAGCTGCTCAGAGCAGCTAGGGTAAAATCCACGCTGCCTGCCTCTTTGCCTGTGCAAATGAAGGGAAGAGCTTTGTCAGACAACCCGGCTGAGTAAGACAGAAATGGTACCTTGCAAAGTTGTTGCATTTTTACGCAGCTGCTTTTCTCGGCTGCTCTCAACTGTGCCGGAGAGCAATAAGCCTGTAGCAGAGGAATCCCAAGGCTGACTTCTGCTTTCTTTCCATAGGCTCCTAACAGCCCCTGGGGACTGGCTTCGGTACCAGAGACAAAACACTGAGCAGAATGCACGGAGAAAACCATACAGAAGCAACTACTGCCGTGCTGTTTGGCTGCTCTTGGCTGTTGATGGCAAGTGGACTTGTGGTGTTAGGCAGCTCTCAGGGGGAGGATCTGAAGCACTCTATCTGTGACACCTCGTTTAAGGTATTACTCCCACTTTCCTTCACTTTGCAGAGTGGAAAACCCCAGGGAGGGGGCAGCCTGTGATCTCCTTGCTCTCCCCCTGCAGGGATCCCTGCACTGGAGGCAGGCAGGAGAAACTCTATTCTGGCCATGCAGCACTTCCTGCTTGCACTTTACCAGGAACCAGTGCCCGTGCTCAACTCGCTGCAGTTCTGCTCGGAGCTTCCCAGGAGGTGGGCAGCAAATCTTTCCAAGTACTGCCCCTGCTTTCTAAGATGGAGCAGGGAGAAGGGGGGGCGGGGAGAGAGAAGCAACAGCAGAATAAAACAGAACAAACTTCTGGAGATGAAAAGAAGCTGAGAACTGGGGAGAAATCTGATTTTGAGATTTTGTCACTGTGGTGGCACAATTTCCTTCCATGCAGCTGTGTAATGAGTTCACATCTGTTAATGCCACATGTTGCTCTGCCTTGCACAGATGCAAAGTCTCTATTTTTCTAATTAGCAACAGCATGAAGTATATCTTAATTTTCTGTCCCCCTTCCCTCTAATAAATGTGGTATTAACAAGGTTACGTGCCTGCTTTCACAGGGTTTAATTGAATGAGAAGCAAGATTGGGTTAGATCACACCGTTCTTTTCAGGTGAGGTTTGCCCAGATGCAGAGATGTCGATTCCTCACAGCTAGCGGAAGGCACAGGGTGGGAAGTAGGGATACACATCCTTTCTCAGCCGTGGATGTGATTAACCAGGCTTCTCTGGACTAGGTTGCATGTGTGTATGTGTTGCACATACGTATTTTTTACAGTTTATCCGTTCACTTGACCCTGGCTGGAAGCTCAGCTGAGTTTCTGGTTGAAGGGGCTAAGGACACGCAGCTCAGGTCTGAGCAGACCGAGAGCCATGGGTCCTCAAGGGCAACCCTAGCTGAAATCAAGTGACTTTCCCCACTGCTGGCTGTGACATGTGCTGCAGGGGACAGATTTGCCCTCGGGTGCCCAGTGTGACGGTGGGGTGGGCATGGGGCTCCTTGCACAGCAGCATTCGTATTCACCGGGCTGCTGGGGGAAATCCACTGGGACCACGCAGCAATTACTTGTGTGATTTAATTGGCATTATCATTTTACTGGCTTGACAGAGATAAATCGCCCTATTGGATGAGGCTGCTACAGTGTGACAGCAAATGCAGAAGGAAGTACTTTCTCCTTCTCTCTGAAATAGGAGATGACTACCAGTGTATCTTAATAATTAGTGCTGTTATAATTAATCGGACTATTTGAGAGCCAATCTAACAAACAAATGGAGGGCTTGATTGTTTGGTAATTGACAATTTGTTTCCAATATGGTATCACTCACATCTGCTTGTGTAACAAATAAAATAAAATTGAGATTAGCTGAGGGCTGGGCCTTGGCTGCAGAGAGGACGGGTGACTGTGTGAGGGAGCAGGGAGATGGAGCATTCCCAGGCATGAAATGTCCCAGGGACACATTTGTCTTGCACACACACATGGTGTGATTCCTGATGATTCC
Source organism: Centrocercus urophasianus (assembly GCF_019232065.1). Lineage (NCBI taxonomy): Eukaryota > Metazoa > Chordata > Aves > Galliformes > Phasianidae > Centrocercus > Centrocercus urophasianus. The sequence goes on from NW_024885055.1 coordinate 301,117, forward strand.
CAGCCTTTGGAGCAGTTGCAGCCAGCTGTGGCTGCCTGTGCGGGTGGTTTGATGAAAGGGCAGAGCTCCCAGACCTTGGTTTTTCTATGCCATTTGCACTCTGGGTGTAGTCCTGCATCCTGCACCATGCACAGGCACAATATACATGATAAAGCAAAACAAATGCAAGCAGAGGGTTATTGTTAATTATTTAAATGAAGGAAGCAAGACACCAATATTTTGCTGATAAAAATTATGCATTATGCTGTAAGATACTGAAAAAGTGTGGAGTCTGATTTCTTCAGAAGGTTCCCCCTTGCTTTATCAATTGGAGCATTCTTCCTTCTTTGAAATAAAAGCAAATACCTCCATGTCCTCAATGCATCAGTGCTCCCACAGCACGGGCTTTGCTCCCTTGGGCTTCAGGAAAAACTCTGAATGTGTGGTGATGCAGTGGCACAGCTGCCCAGGGAGGTGGTGGCATCACCATCCCTGGAGGTGTTCAGGAGCTGTGGGGATGTGGCACTGAGGGATGTGGTCTGTGGCATTGGGAGGTGGTGGGGTGCGACCTGGTGATCTTAGAGGTCTTTTCCAACCTTAATGATTCTATTACTGCTCATCAGTGCTGAGCTAGAAGGGGCTGTGGACTGTGCTGCAAGGCAATAATGAAGGACATCCGTTGGGAAAATCATCTGGGGGCCTGGCTTTTGCTCCCACCACCATTCCACCCCACTGCAGCAGAGTTGTTGCTGTATCTGAAGAGGCTGTGAACATCTCTGCCAAGTGGCAACGCTTCTCCCCCTGCCCAGTTTAAATGAGATATGAATAATTGATTGGCCTCTTGAATAATTAATTGGATATTCAATAATGAAAGTAATTGTTTGGCTCATTCCCCCATTGATAATCAAGCTAATCTTCTCCTTCAGTATGTGGGCCATACGGGTACGTAAAGCAGCGAGAGAGCTTATAGGCCGATAATACAACTAACGTGCTCGGTGTGAGGTCACCTTGTCCAAATACACCTGCAGCTCCAGGGCTGCTCTCCACTGGATTATCTGCAGCACAGCAGCCCATGTGCAGGTTTTGTTGTTTTTTGTCTTCTCTTTGGTTACTGAACATCTCCCATCAGGGAAGAGTCTTCTACAGTTTAAACAAAAATTGTCAGATGCTGCTTGCTCCAATTAATGCTTGTTCTTGCCATAGTCAATAGGATGCAGATTAAAGGAAGCACTAGGAAGATAAGCTGAAAAAACATCTTGAAATGCTGAGGGCAACTAGGTAAGTCTGAGACAGACCAAAGAAAGGCAGCTGTGCTACTCATGCTCCTAAGATATCTCCTAAGTGACCAGCCTCACCCCTTCCTTGAGCCCTGCTCCATGTCCTGCATACACACAGCTCTCAAACAGCCTCAAATGCGACTGCAAGCTTCTGCTGTCTCTCTCTCTTTAGCTGCTCTGAATGGAAGTTTCCTACAAGAAGCATCTGAAAGATCTTTGCTGGGTTATTTTTAGGATATATCTAGAAACTCAAGCATCTGACATTGTTTGAGTCCATTCTAAGGATATGGCTTAGCAGGCATTGTGGTGATGAGCTGACAGTTGGACTTGATGATCTCAGCAGTCTTTTCCAACCTTAATGATTCTACGATTTTGTGATTCTCTGGTGGCAGAGTCCAATTGGTTTAGGTGATCCCAGCATGGACCTTTTCATTCTGGAGGCCAGGAGACTTAGCCTATGCCAGATGTCTGCATGGAGGACAGGTGATGAAGATGCAGTTTGGAAGGATGAAAGCAGTGAGCAGCAGTTTTGCCAACAGCCTCACACCTACAGGGCGGTGAGCGGCCCTCAGTTCTGAGCATATGTGTGCTGCCCTCAGCCTCTGGGTCCCTTCTCCTGGCAGCAACACTGAGCAGAAACAGTTATTATGGAGACTGGAGCACCATCAGACGTGTGCCTGTGGGAACCTTTTAAAAACAAACAAAAAAAAAGAAGCAGCAGAGTATTCCTCAAGAAGAGTCTAACTGGATGACAGAGCAATCCTGGAAACCCTCCACCATGTGAACTTAGGTGCTTCTCCTTTCAACCAGCTTAGTTTCTTTATGAGGGTTTTCATTTGGAAAAGCAGCAGCACGGACAGGAGTCAGGAGGATTCATCTTCAGCCAATTTACTCTGTCACAGATTTAGCATTTCACTGGTAATTTAAGCAGAAACACTTGATCACATGTTCAGTTATAGAGGAGCTGCTTGGTTGTTTGTTACTTGTGGAAAGCATGAAGACCCACTGTCCATTACCCATGGAGGTATGACCCATTGTCAGGGAAGAGGGAATGGCACAAGCTCTCCTAAGGAACCTCTGCAAAGATGACTTTGTCTGTGGAGAAGAGAAGACAACAGGAGCAAAAGCCAACAAAACCCAACTCCATGAGCTGACTCAGCGTGCAGCATCATCCTTCCCTCCCCTCCCTCCTCCAGGCTATTACAGGGTCTGTGATGGGTTCCTGAGATCAAAGCTCCCCGTGACTCAATTGATGTGTGGCTGTGTTGGGCTGCCGGAGGGGAGGCAGCGGGCAGGGACAAGCCACAGCCCTGCAGGAAGAAATACTGCAGAAAGCCACCCGCCTCCGAGCGCCGATCACCGCGTTATTTATGCACACACATAAACAGCTTCATGCATCCCACTGAAATCTCTGTTATTTGTCAGTGAACCCCCCCCCCACTCCTTGCTATGCCTTAGCTAACATTTACAGTAAATCTGTTACACTGACCATTAAATCTGAAGCTGCCCTGAGCGATAGTTTCAATGGGTGTGTTGACAGCCCGAGTGTTAATAATGATGCAAACACTAACCTGTTTATTGATTTGCTTTTTGTACCCTTCATCCTAGCTCACTCCTTCTCACTCTCGGAGGAGAAATCCTAGAATTAGTAATCAGGTGACAGCTCAGAGCTCCAGTCTGTTCCCAGCAGTGTCATCCAACCCAAACTCCCGGAGATAAATTACAGGTGCCGTATTCTGCTTCTGCCAGCCATTCAATATACTGTTACTCAATGCAAGATGTAGTATTTGTCACTGGTGCCAGCAGACAGGAGGAAAAAAAAAAGAAAAAAAGGAAACATTAACACAGGCATGAAAAGCTTTTAACTTTGACAAGAGAAGCAGAGGAAAGTTTTAAATTTAGCCTCTCCACTGAAGGCCACTGCCTATCCATTAAAGGGGCTTGTCAGCTGGGGTGGAGCTGAGCCAGGACTCAGAAGGACCCAGTGTGATCTGGTGATTCCTCCTCCTCCTGCCCACAGCAATACTGAGGGATTCAGAACAGGGGAGGAGCTGCTTGCTGTGCACAAATTGGTCTATTCATGAGATGGAGATGGGTGCATGAAGGTGAAGGAAACAGCAGATCGATTCACAGCCCAGGGGCTGGGAACAGCCCAGGCAGTGGGTTAAGATGAACAGGGACAAAGCCGAACCTGAGCAAGCCTTCACGGTTTCCCCTGTTGTAAAGAGCAAAGATTGATGTAAATAGAGCCTGATCAGGAGCTCACTTCTTCAGGGATCTGCTCTATACAGAGCCAGGAGCTATGGACACTTGTCCTGAGATGGGTTCCCAGTGACATTTAGGTCTGTACACCACAGTTGCACTGGTGAGCTACAGAGCCTTGTGCAAGAAGCTGGAGTTAAATGAAAGCTGGGTTTCGTGTTCCCCATCTAACAGAGCTTTTTGACCTATGGCTTTTATGACCAGGATGGAAACCTGCCAGTAAATAAGCAGAATTTATAAACCCTGCAAGGGCTCTGATATACTTCCCAGGAGCTGAGGACCCGCTGGCTTTCAGTGGCACTTATAAAGTTCTCTCAGTTGTCAGGCCCCTTAGTTCTTTTTATTTCTGCTAAGTTTATAAGCTCTGAAAAACCTGTCTGCAGCATTTATGAAGTGCGCTGCAAAGGCGAAGCAAAGCAGCTGATCCAAAAGAAACACAGCTCTACCTGCACTGCTTAACCGTGCTGCAAATCAAAGCCCCGCGGTCTGTTTATTTTACCCCGTCTTCTGATATACACACATCACCAAACAGACAGAAGTTTGTTATTTTAGAAAGTAAAACTACACCCATGCAAAAATCCTTGCTCATAAGAAGGAAACTGAGCTGAACATTCAATAAAACACTAAAAGCTAGAGTTCGTCAAGTCCTTCTCTGAAAGAGTGGTGATGTACTGACATCAGTTTTTGATACGACTGTTTTCTAAAATAGGGTCTTTCAGCTCTATGAAACACAAAGTATTGGATCCCACAGGCTAGGGAATTAGCAGTGGCAGCCAGTATTAAGCTAAATAAGTGCTCAGCAGTTCAGTCATCATACAGAAGTGGCCTCAGAACAGCAAGGTCAAGCGCTGGATATGACATATCTAAAATAACTGCTCAAAATTTTACATCCCAAAGTATTCCAGACTTCCTGGTATGTCTGCAGTGATGCTCAGGAAAACAGAGCTGTCTCCTCAGTGGACTGGACATGCAGTTTTGCTTCAGTTACAGTGTAAAGCAGTGATGCATTCTCTTCCCCTTCGCCTCTGTTTCAATAAAGAGTAAAATTTCATCTACAAGATTAACAACAATTTTAGCATCAAGGAATCCCTACACCATCTAGGACTTCAAGGCTATTCATTTTTTCACAATTTTTAACATTCTTCTCCCCTCCTCCTTCTTTTACTCTTCCTCCTAATAGCACCATCTGCTAAATGCTGTGTCCTTTATCACAAAATTCTCCAAAACCATAGAGCTGCTTGTATTCGTGATGGCTTGGTGGTTGTGAAGGATGATTTGACATTTTGGGTTTAATGAAGCATGCTGACGTGTTTTATCCCAGCTTTTGAACAAGAATGAGAGCTAAAGCTCAAGGCTTGTGTGACCCACGTCTTTTGCTGTAGGAGCTGTCTGGAGGTCTCAGCTTGGTACTGAGAAGTACATGAATTTAGCAGAACAGAGGCAAAGGAAGAAGAAACTGACCAAGAGCCGGGGCCGTGTGTGCTGGAAGGATGATGAAATAACAAAGGTATTTGTAGACAGAAATACTAGAAGTGGGAAAAGCACAGAAATAAAAGTAAAGCCCAAGAGGAACAGAAAGCACATGAAATTAGCAGAAAGAAGAACAAAGTCTCTTCCTGTGAGACACATGAGCAGGCCAATCTTAATAATAATAGTAACAGTTAAACTTTAAAATCAGCATATGCATTTGTTGAGGTTCCTCTGGCAGTGCAAGTCTCCCCCCCCCCCCCTTTCTTTGCACAGATTTCCCCAGGCAATTCAGTCCTTCCCTTCCTTTATTTATGCAGGTTCATATTTCATAGCTTTTGTTTATAGTATTCCCATCATGATTTATGACTGAAGAGAAATGCTGTCCAGGTGATGATCCAGTCCATTATCTCGATGGAGGTGCTGACCACTGTAGGGAAGCACAGAGAACTAATGTACAACACGATGGAGAACAAGCAGAAAAAAGGGGGCTTCCAGGCTACAACTGAAAAAAAAAGCATAATTAATATGATTTGCAATAATTGGATGCAAAAGAAAAAAAGAAAAACAGAAACATTTATCCTATTACTTCTCCCCCTCAATGGGCTTTCAAGGAAAAAAAAATATCCTAGGAGACTAAGTGTATTCAGTCTGCTGACACAGGACACGGGGGAATGGCACGGAGCTGCATCAGGGGATGGTCAGGTTGGAAATTGGGAAAAGGTTCTGCCCTGTGGTGGGCATGGCACAGGCTGCCCAGGGTGGTGGGCACGGCCCCATGCTGCCCGAGCTCAGGGAGTATTAGGACAGCACTCTTAGACACAGGGTATGGGTTTGGGTGGTCCCATGTGGAGCTGAGCGTTGGGCTTGGTGATCCTTGTGGGTTCCTTCCAACTCTGGATATTCTACAATTCTGTAAAGATTACCCATGTTAAATACGTGCTTCACAGGGTGAAGCTCCCCTGTCTCAATTCCACCCTTGGTTGGTCTAGAATGCTCTATTTTTTCCTTCCAGTTTTGTGTTTCACTATTCACAACTCAAGATTTCTTTGCCCTGCTCTGCACCTTCTGCACCTTTGCAGATCATTAGTATCAAGACAGGGCTGTTAATCTCTCAGTCCCAAGGTGCATTACCCCACTTGTAGAAGGAGAGACTGGGACACAGATTGGTCTGTGCCCAGAGCTACTGAGCAGAGGGATGTACCCCAGGGCCACATTCACCCCCAGAACAGTCCCCTGATGGTCCTCCTCTGATAGCATCCATCGTGTTTTGGGGTGGTTTTAAGGGTGGACCATGGGACCATGGGCACAAGGTGTCTGTCTGCAGTGAGCTCTGTGCTGTACAGCAGTTTTGCTACCTGTGCACTACGTCAGCAGCACGTTTGCAAAAGCGTACGTCCTTCACTGATCTTACTGAACCCTCATTCCCATTGCTTGTATTTCTTATCCTACTCAACCCTTTCAACTCCAGCAGTATGTAAAAGAGGCTAGCTTTATTTTTCAAGTCTTTTCCTATCAGAGAAGGTCAGAGACAAAGCTTGGCAATGAAAGGCAATTTCTCCAAACCCAGTAGGCAAGCACAGTGTAGTAGGAATGCTTTTAAACAACAACAAAAAATCCAATAACTTCCCTATAAATTGTCCAAGAGAGAAAACTTTGTGTTCTTGGCATTTGCAGCTGCTTCAGCATTTTTCCGTGTAAGATGAAAAACTTTTGCATTGAGCAAAACACAGATTTATGATCAATAAAGTGAAGTTTTAACAGTTTATAGGAGCCATACATTTTTTTTTTTAACTGATATTAAAAACTATCTTTTTCTCTCAACCACGTTAGAAATCCACCCCAGTGTCAGTCAGGGTTCCAGCACAGCAAACTTTGCAGACAAACTTCTGGCTGGGGTTTATTGCGGGACAAGTAGCCACACAAGCCAACCCTTCCTCCCCCTAATGGGCTTGTGAAATACATCTCCAGTAAAAGCTGGGTATGGAATTTAAGGTGTGAGCCTGGACTTGCACTGTGTTTAGAGGTTTTGGGAGCAGGAGGCTGCTGCAGGTCCCTCTCTGGACCATTCAGGTGATAACTGCCTAACAAGGCTCTGCAGTTCCTAGTGTAGCAGGAGCTACAGGCTGAGAGCAAGCAGCTGCCAGAAAAACCTCTGATTTGCACTAGTGGCTTTGAAATGGCTGGTAAATATATGAACTTTCACTGGCACAGCCTTGCTTGGGCTGCGAGCAATCAGGGAGTCCCTGGGTAACTTTATCTCTGTGCAGGGGCACTGTGCAGTCAAATCTTGTAGTTCTGGTGTTCCCCACTTACCTTGGCCTCACGTCTGGTAGTTGTCTCTGAAGACACCGATTTCTACACTGACAAATGTGCCAGTGATGCTAAACATGCTCGAAACAGAAACCGCTCTTTTGTTCCAAACAGGCCACTGCACTGATAAGAAAATCATGTCAACAGACCATCTGATAAAAGTTATTTAGCCTTAGATTTTCTGCTAGCTTAGACCTAAGATGTGATTTGAGTATGAAATTATTGAATATAGCACTGTTTTCTTTTCTATTAGGACTAATGAGAAATCTCCCTTGATTAGATTTATTGTAAAGCCAGGGAGCTGAGGAGAGCTTGTAACTCTTCTTTCGTAATCCCATGACCCTGGTTATGCAGTCTTTCGGCTTTCTGCACATTACAGCACATGGAACTGCCTGAATCGTTTTTATCTCTTCAGCCTGCTCTTCATTGTTAAGGCTCATCTCAACGCAAGATGTACAGTTAAAAAGTAGGAAAGTGGCCATTACAAGGCAAGGATTTGGCTTTTTCTCTCCAGAGCACATAATGAAGGCAATAAATTTGTCGAAGAGATAAGTTGGACTCAACCCACCAAGATCAGTGTATCAGTGCCAGACGGGTCCTCTTCATCCCATGATATGCCGGGAAATTTATCACCCGCTGCGAGATTTAACTGCACAAATCCCTGGTGAATTGATAGGAGTGGAGAACCTTGCTGAGGTTTATAGAGGGGGTCTTAAACCCTTAAATGCAGGTGGCAGTGGCATCTCCATAAAGCCCTTCCAGTGGTAATTTACAGACGAGGAGATCAACCGTGTTTCCTGTGTGGAAAATGGGGTTGAAATACCTGGGGCTCTCCGAGCTGAGTCGCAGCACTGGAAAAGGTCCACAGGGTGCCACAGCTTCTGCAGAGCATGCAGCTTCCACTTGATTAAATAAACCTGGGTCTCAGAAGATCTGCAAAGCGGTTTTCAGAGAGTTCTGTCTAAGAGCTTGCAAGTTTTTCCATTTCTTTTGAAGAGAAATTTGCGCTCAGAAAATGAAAGAACCTACAAAGCGATATTTTCTGAAGCAAACACTGACATTACAAGCAATTTGAGCACTTTCATTGCATCTCTGTGCTAAACTGTGGTTCTCGATTGACAAAACCGTCTCTTGCTAAAAGCAACTGTTATAAAATTATGACTAGCACATATATAATGTTTGTGTTTAACAAGATGACAGAAATGCCACCTTAGTAAAAACTGATTATGGTTACAGCTGAACAATTCACATCATGCAAGATTTATAATATTAAGGTTATGCAATCATCTAATTGGAGAGACAAGCCTTGAGTAATAATATGAAATGCATGTACTTCAATCTGCAGCAGTAGATTCATTGCTGGTTTCTTATTAGCTCATGCTAGCATCAGGGTTGCATTATCCATTTCGCCACAGTCTAATTCAGCATTTCCATCTGAAAACATATGCACAATAAGTGATCTATGCCAAACAATGAAATGGAAGCTAAGTCATTTGAATGACTTTGTGGCTATAAAAATATACATAATCTGTATGTCTTTCGGCAGTTCTCAGTACTTTGTACTACATTTATTTGCATGGAAAGTTTTCTCAAAATAAATAAAAACAGATAGAAATTGCCCTCTTTTCTCTTGAGAATAACGTTTTGGAGCTGGAGCAGTGCAAGAATGCATCTCATGTGCTTCTCATCCTGCAGGTATGACTCAGATGTTCTTATTAGATGATGATTAGTGTTATATCGCTATCTAGAAGTCACAGTTGTAACTTAAGATGGTATAGAGTGACTTAATGTGTGCATCTTTCAATATTGCTAATTTTTAAAATCAAAGAGAATTTCAGTATATGTATGTCTAGAAATGTATCAGTTAATTGTTGTATAGAGAAGTCATAGTGTAACTTCAGGTTAAAAGTACGCTATTTTGGGGGCTGAGAAGTTCAAGCATTGCTTTTCAAAGGCACACGTTACAAAAGATGACAAGTGTTTATAACATAATGATCAAACTAATTGACTGAGAGTCAGATCAAAACAGACTTTTCATGCAAAGTGCAGACTAAACTTTCCCCTTAAGTGCTCGCAGTGGGCTGAGTTCATTTTCTGCAGACTGTGAAGGCTTAGGTCCTGCAAGACACTGGTGTCTTGGGGCATTGTGCGGCACTGGGAGGACTAAGGACCTTGCAGGACTGAAACCCGCAGGTAACAAGCTGTTTGAGTGCTGCTGTGTGTGGGTGAATATATCAGACTTTTGCAACAATCACAATTCTCAGGGAAAGAAAAAAAAAAAAAAAAGTGTTTCAAAGGTAAACAGAAGGCATTTGTGTCCTGGAGTCTGATTTATTATGGGAACTATATATAGCTGTCATTAAATGAACAGGCTAACATGCAACTATTCATCACTGAGTGGGAAATATACAGGCCATTCTCTGCTTGCCTGGAATTGTTCATATTTTTGAAAACTAAAAGCAGAGTCTAGAGAGGAACGAATGCATAAAATATCATGAGATATTTGATTTATTCTTTTCAGGCATTACCTCTCTATGTTCTCTGTGCCCAAGAGTATTATTCAAATCAATCGATCTCAGAAACTGTTTCTAGCAATCTTCTGCTTCCCCAAAACTCCCTGCTCAAGACCTTTATCTTCCTCCTTCTGTTGGTTACTGTCATTACAACAGACTCAAACAGGTCTGTAATTTTTGTTTGACTTTGAAGCCGCATTTCAATCCAAAAATATCTATTCATCTTCACATTTGTAATACCAGCCTTCCACCTACCAGCCTGCATGAGGCAAGCTGCAATATCCCTCGGAGCTCAGCTAAAACAACTCTCAGCTTGCTGCTTAGCACACCAGCAAACAGCAGCAATGCTGCCTGCTCCAAACAGCTCTCTGGGTGCTGATTCACAGGCGACTGTCAACACTGATATATGCATTTCTTTCTTAGTAACTATTAATTGGTGAAGGAATTCAGGTTTATTTTTAATGAATGAGTAAAAAGAATTTAAAACTACTTGTGTCTACAAAGAGGTATAATTCTCACAAACTAGAAGAAATTACTAATACAGCCTAAACATTGCAATCAGAATGGCTGCTTCAGCGCATACTTAAACTTTCGTTAAATCACATCTTTCATATCAAGGCACGTTTACCACAGACAAGTGGCCTTTCCCACCAAAATATGGAATTGCTTTCAGCTGAAACTGAAGAAAATTCTTTTGATTTCTGGAGAAAAGAAACAACCCAAAAAGGATTATGAATACCTCCTGAGCACAGAACAACCCGTTGGCCAGAAAGCAAACAAAAATCCCCACACAGAAAGGCTGAAAGAGCAGCCATTATGTGACCCTAATGGCACACAGGTGCTTCTCATCACACCTGCTGACACACCTGCTGGGCAGCCTGTTCCAAGCCAACTGCCCTCTGGGGCAGAACCTTTCCCTAATCCCCTGAGTCTTCTGGATACAGCTCTGTGCTGTTCCCTCAAACCCTCTTGCAGAGCTCAGAGCTGCCTGTCTGCTCCCTGTGAGGAGCTGCAGGGCGCCATGATGGAGCTGCAGGGCGCCATGATGGAGCTGCAGCCCTCCATAAGGCCTCCACCAGGCCTCCCCTGCTCTGGGCCCAACAAACCTCGTGCCCTCTGCCACCTCTCACGTTGCTCATCCGCTGCAGAAGTTTGTGATGGAACAGACTTGGCAACCTGTGGCTCTGTGGGCAGGCGTAGGGCCTTTCCTGGTGCTTCACAGGCACTTCACAAAGTCCATAAACACACAACAAAACTGTGAGCCAATTAGTGCTGAATGTGCACAAAGCAATCACAATCACAAGTAATCTGTTTTCGTAAACAGAGCTGGTAGGTTTTAAAAAATACTGCCGTGTCTGTGACCTTTTCTTAATTTTGTTAGGTGCATTTGAAATTCTGGTCTTTTTATTTACGTTTGGAGTTTAATTAGAACCAGTCACTTTCCTGCAGCTACCTGCTTGTTGGCACGCCTGGGGATACACGTAACTGTGGTGCTTTTGCACACTTTCTCTTTTTTTTTTCCTCAGGAGCTCCTGCACAGAACTGCTGTCACACGTGCAGACTGATGTTGACAGTCAGCCTGCATATGCATGAATAGCGTGTTCTGGTAACAAATCAGGAACATGGAGAGGGATTTTAAACTGCTTTGGGGGTGGCAACATAGCTCTTCACAGTTTAAGATCTGTTTTGCTCTTCTTCCACAGCCATCACTTCATTTCATGAGAGGAGGTGCCATGGAAAGCTCTCGACTCACTGTACAAAGAGAATGATCCCCTCTGAGCCCTCTTTTTAGTTCTTTCAAAGTAGACAAAGCAGAAAAGACCTGACAGAAGCAGTATGAACAATAAGCTGTGTTTTCCATCCATGGTGACAACCAGGAAGTTTTAAGCTGGGGTGAGGGGTAGGGGTAGGGGCAGAGGCAGAGGCAGAGGGAAGGGAGTTGCAGAAACTTGCTGAACAGACATTGTTACATGGAGTCTATAAAAGGTGAGAGAAAGAAATGAGGAAGTAAATACTGGTTCCTGAGATGATTAGTCCATTGGCTGGTGATACCAAGGAACTGAATGGCAGTCTAGTAGACTTGTGTCCATGTTTTCCTTATTTGAGGGAAGCATTTGATGTACAGGAAAATGTTTAAGTGGAAATTTAGGATACTTTTGATTCAAGAGTTCACTGAAGTCTCTGTGGAACCTCTGATTAGACTGATGCTCTGAAAATTGACGAAGTATCCTGGTTGTTCTCCCACTTTCTTCACTAACAGTAGAGTTCCAGGTGACAGCACTTTTGGTAGCAAAAGTATCTTAAATTCTAACTGTCTGGTTGTTCCCTGCTTTCAAATTACCTCTAATTTCATCTGACATGGATAAAAAGAACTCTCTCCTACCCACAAAAAGCATGAGGCAGAGGTTGGCAAAATCTGCCAAAAGGGGCAAAACTTCAGGATCTGGCTCCTCCATCAGAGGCAGCATGGCACTAACTTGCAGTCTCTTCACTTCATCCCAGTGCCAGACTTCCCAAATCACCCCAAATGTACCTGAGATGCCTTTGAAGTTGGTCTGCTGTGGATTGCCTGCAACACTGCCCTTGCTTTGGATTTACGAGGCAGGGGAGAACATGGAGCCAAGTTCAGGAGCTGGTGATTTCATTTACATATCAGAGGCCAAAATAAGCAAATAAAAACTGCCACACAAAATGAATGGAATTGAAACTGGCTAAACACTTTCCTGCAAAATGGATTTTAAAAGTGACTCTTGAACTTTTCAGTGGAAAGACAGATTCATTTTCAGTGGAGTTTGATCTTGCTCTTCAGCTTCATTTGTAAGACCAATTACAGAGCATTTTGTACAACAATTACAGGCATTAAAACCGCTCTGTTCCATTTGATGAGTTTTAATAGTAATTGAACAGAAGAACCCATCAACTGAGAGATTGTCCAATCAAGTATGCCCACACACTGAACTGTAATTTCCACTCCACAAATGTGTAATGCCATTTGAAACTACCAAAATGGCCTCTCTCACCAATAACCGAGCAGATTCTTGAGGATTTGTTCCTAAACAACTTCATTCCTTGAGGCTTTAAGTACACAGAAAGCATGTTGACCATGCTTCTCCGGTAATTCCTGTGTACAGCTCCCCCCTGCAGAGCTCCTTGGGGCTCCATTTTTGGACAGGGCATTTGTAGAGTTCTGGCGACCACAAACATTCACCAGGCTGAATCATCTAGCACATTTTGATTCTTCTTGTGAAGAAATGCAGTTTTGGAGGATTCCCTCCAAGGAACTTTATAAGACAAGTAAGAGCTGTGTGCTATTGTAGCAAACAGAGTCCATCACTTGAACTCTCGGCTTTGGAATTTGCAATTGGATTCAGTTCAGTTTTTTCTCTTACCAAGAAACAGTGTGCAGAATGATGGTATGAAGAAACACAGGTCTGAAATAGATTATTTGGTAATGAAGATAAGCCCCTCATAGCTTCAGAAGAATAGATGTTTGGGCCAGGATTGTCCAGATATTTCCGTTCCACGTGGTCTCCACAGGCCACAAGCCCTAAAGGGAGTATGATTTGTGTTGTGAGTCCAAAAGCCACAAATGCAACACAGTATGGCAGAGCTAGGAAGAGATCAAAGACTCACCAGTGCCCTGGGTCTCTGAAGGATGCTAATGTATTTCTTAATCTCTATGCGTGAACGTTTTATTGTTATTTTTTTCCTACTAGTCTTGCTCTTTGTTATTGAGGTTGGCCTATGTGGTACTGAAAATTCCTTGAGGGAAGTTACTTCATTGGATTTGCTGGAAAACAGTAGAACAAAAGAACTATTTTGATGAACTTCTCTCAATGTGATTTCTAAGCTAGCTTGGGAAACAAAAAGAGATTACTACAGTTTAGATCAGTGGGAGATTAATGTCCAACTGTCAGAGCGTTCCTTTGAAGTGGGTTTCCTCTTGCCAATGGTCGCTACAAATTTAAGTTCAATTTAAAGACCAAAGATGAAGTCTTGGCTTTACTGAAGTCAATAAGAGTTTTGTCACTGACAGCTTGGAGGCCAGGATTTCATCTGAGATGTTTGTACAGGCACAAACTATAGCATCTGCTGAGAGCTACATGAAATATTTATGTTGAAGAGTGAAAATGTAGAGTTATCTTGCAGCTCATTCTCAGCACAAAAATGACACTAGATCAGTGAAAAATCACCAGACTTCTCTGTAAAATACATAGTCTCAGTTGAGAAATACCTCATACGAGTGTGAGGAAATTAAGAGCTATAATGTGTGATATAGAAGTAATTACTGTAAATGCTCTTCCTGGGGTACTTATAATTTTTTCCTTTTTGTTTTGACTTAGAACAGTGAAAAAAAAGGAACAGCAGAGGTTTTCCCACAAATTTAAAGTTCTACCTCCTCTCCAACGAAAATTTTGAACCAGAGTTCCTTGTATTTAAAAATATCTGCAAATCTTTGCCTTCAAAAATTTAACAATGCAGATTCTAGTGAAGATCATAGAATTATAGCATTTATTGAAGGTTATGTATTTCTGTACACATGCAAAATGTTGCTGCCAGAGCTCTTATAAGCAAACACACACAACAATTTAGGGCACAAAAAGCACCGTTTGCAGTGAAAAGATTTCTTTTCTGGGAAGAAATGGCATAGTTCATGCAACATCTCTGTGTACCTGGCATCTTTATGGACTGGCACAATCATACGTAGCTCTGTGAGGGCCCTGGCTCACACTGTGATAGGAAGTGATAGTTTTTTCCCATGGTGAAGGAAGAGCTTAAAGCGTTACGGAGCAATGTGTAACCTGTGTGCAGTCCTGAGAGCAGGGAAAACCTTGGGAAAGCTCTCAGGAGAAGCGAGCCTCAAAAGTGTCTTCTAACACACTTAAAATTGTGAAATGCAGACAGGAAAGGTTTTGACTCAAGAATGTGGACAAACACAAAGCTAGCACAAATCCTTTTTTATCTTTTATTTTTTCCCCAGCTTGCTGAGGTTTCTTTACAATGTCTTTTGCTCCCACACTGAGACAAGATCCAAACAGGTGAGAGCTGGAAGCGCATGGTGGCAGAGGCTGGATGCAGAGCAATGGGGAGATACTTGGAAGGATTTGTGTTCAAAGCAAGCATGCAAATAACAGGCCAGAGAAATTTCTTTTCTCTCTTCTTCTCCTCCCCTTTTCAAATATCTTCTCTTATTTGTTCAATCTTATGCATTTTAGCGTTTCAGTCTCAGGCTGCTAGTGTGGTTTTTTTTCCACCCTTTACACACCATCACATACTCCCGGCCTTTTTTTGACCACAGTCTATGTTGTAATAATAATAATAAAAAAACTGGGCCTGATTTTAATTTGTGTAATGTTTTTGTTAAAAAAATAAAAACTCAACAGCCTAATTAGGAAAACCGTTAAATGGCTGCAATTCAAATATAATTCTATTAAATTCTCCCTGTAAAGTTAATGTTACAGACTTTTTAACAGATGTTTTAATTAGACATTGTTATTAAAGGGAATACTGTAGAAATTAAAAGCAGGTCCTAAATGTGTTAACAAAGACACTTTTCTCGTGTGGCGCCGATGGTGGCAGAAACCTTAGCAAAGAGATTTTGGCAGCAGGTCATGAAAAAAAAAAGAAGAAATGCGTTAAAGGGAACAAAATGTGCTAAGAGATATGCATTGCTCAGCTACTATGTGATGGGGGCTCATTTCACAGCCAGCACCACCTCAGGCCATTGCCTGAGCTGGAAAGAAGGTAGGGAAGATGCTGGGGAAGATATTACCCACTTGGGCACCAATTTGTCAGAGGGATTTGGCTGCGGACATTTGCAGCTTGGAGAATTTCATAGGAGGCATCAGCATTACCAGTTTTTGAGGTTTCATCTGCTGCCTCCATGTTTTGGTTTGTTTTTGGATCCTAGAATCAAGCAACAACTTGGGGACTGTGTTTTTTGCAGGATGGACTTCCTCTAAGCCCTTTCCACTGCAGGGAAACACATATGTTGCAGGCTTGGAAATGAGAGTACAACAAACAATAAAACAAAGTCCAGGTTTGTACATGTGGGAAGGAAAGCCACACAATATTCTGGGCCTTGAACAGACATTTTTTGAGATCAGTAACACTAGAACCAAACTGAGGGTTAAAAAAGTGACAGTTGTCAGCTTCACACCACATCGTTTTCTGGCAGGGGCTGTGGTGTGTGCTGTAGCCACCAAGAGTGCTCCACTGCTTCATTTCATGCTTAGCTACTGCAGGTCTGCTGCAAAGTAATGCCATTTTGTGGCACTGCTGCATAATCTTGCCATGAAATCTCCAAGAGTGCAATTGTGTGCTGATGGGGGCTCTTCCAGAGGGTGATTCAGAGCAGAAATCAGTGGAAATGATAGAGGAAATCTAGACTGTTGGATGCTTTGTCATTAGTCTAAAGACAAGTCCTCTTTCGGACTCCATTTTATCTCAATATGCAGTGTAAAATTATACATCTCAGAGTTCATTTTCTTGCAGCTTTCTGCTTCCTGTCACCTGTGAAGTGGTTAGAGGCTCTTCTGAGCAGTTTGATGCATAATGTAATGAGAAAGTGATGGGTAGCATTGATGTACAAGCCTATAACATCATTGAGAGATTTCAGTGATGTCATAAACCATAAAGGCAGAGTTTGGCTGTGATATCATCACCAGGCCAGTGTGGTTCTTTGGGGTTTTTAGAAGAAGAAATTTATTAGATGAATAGGGGATCTGATGTTTTAAAGGCATTTTTTACCCTGAGTCCCTCCTCTTGTTTCTGATAGATGCTGCTGCTGTTGCATCTATGAATTAGAGAATGATAGCTGTTCTTATCAGCAATGTATGTGTTCTTTGGAACAGATGTTAGATGTGGAATGGATAGTTGCTAAAGTATTGTGAGATTGGCTAAGAAGAGAGAAAAGCACCAGAGGAGAGGTCTCTGAGAACTGCAGAACTGGTTCATGCTGACCTGTTAATTACCATTAAACGACAGTGTAAGAATGCAGACAGGTAGACAAGGTGACAAAACTGCGTGAGAATAAACAATTCAAAGAGATGTAAGTCTTCTGATTTCTGCTCTCTGTGAGAGGAACAACTCCTTCCTACAACACTGGGAGAAAAATCACAGCTCTGAATGTTTTATCCCTGTCATTGACATCTCTGTTATTGCCCATTCTGGGAAGGATACTCATCTAGAAAAAAAAGATCCCTAAAAAAACAGTTAAAGTGATGTTGTTTTTGACATTAACTAAAAGTGTCAACTCTTGTTCCTTCCTCCATCCATAGACTTCATTCTTTCAGCCACGTCTACCTATCTGTGGACTGGAGAAAGTCCACAGGAGAACTTCTCAGAGCTCAGAGGTGTCTCAATGAGATGAGTGATATCTGCCCATGGCTACCACAAGCATCTCTGCCAGATCATTTCTTTGTTGCTGTTTTTTTTTCTTCCCTAAGCTCTCACTCTCATCTGTTTTCAAGATTCGTTTACCCTTTGTTTTTCATTGTTATCCCTCCCCTTTAGAGGCCTTTAGCTTAAAAACAGTGTGAAAACCAAATTAATGCAAGTATTCTAATTTTTGTGACCATCAGAGTCAAGCAAACCGGAAAATGTGCAGTCTTGAGGGTAAAAGAGAGGTGCAAAAACTCTCTAACAGAGACAACTGGTTAATTAGCAGATGTGAAACCAACGTAAAAAAAAACAACCCAGAACTTAGAAAACAAATGAAAATCTCTATACCAATTATTTCCAGAAAGGTAACATTTTCCCAATTAAAGCCATTCTGAGAATTTTAGTTAATTATGTAGATATTCTCTCTCTCTCTTTCCCTTTCTTTCTCGCTCTCTCTCTTTTATTAAAGTCCATCAGGGCTCATGATGTGTGGGAAAAGTGCTAACATTTGCAAATTGCTGGTTTATGATAAATGAATTGTGGAAACTCAGCCCCTTGGTTGGGGCCCAGCTAGATTGCAAAGCACCAGCATCTCCGGCTGCTGCAGCCCTGACCCTGCCTTTACACCCATTGATCACAACTGGTGCATAGCCATGACCACCAAATGCATACATTGTAGCTGGGGGACTTGCTTTTCCCATAGTATTTCATCATCGTTCCACATCGCGAGCACCATAGTAACCTTTGGCATGCCGTCCTGTAAGACTAATACCTGCAGGAGATTTCCTCCTGCCCCAGTAACCACTGCTTCAACTGCTCCATCTTTAAAAAGCCCCTCGTCACTAACCCGGCTTTGGAGCTCAAAAAATTCCCGTTTATTTCAATAGCACCAGGAAGGGAAGTAAGGGCTGAACATACTGGAAAAGCAAAATCCCTAAAGAGAGAAAAGTACATTGAAGGACACCATGGAGTGACGTGTGGAGTGTGCTCTCGCCATTGCTCTTCATGATTACTGAATGCTCGGGGTGCAGGAGCATGTACAAGGCCAACAGCCCAAAGTAAAACCATAATCAAGACTGTGCAAGTATATAAGGGCCAGGCTCTGCCCCACGTGGGAGAAAAATCACACAGGTGAGACATGCAAAGTTAGCCAGGGAAGCAGGACACAGCTCCACGCCGTGCTGCAGGGTGAGCTTTGCATTGCCTTTGGGGACTATTTATGGTCTCAGGGAAGACACAACCAAGAGGAACGCAGCTCTCAGCAGCTGCATGTCAGCTGAGATTCCTGCACAGGGAAATTGTTTCCATTCACACTTTGGAGTCTGTGGCCAGGTCCTGATCCTGATTTAATGAAAACAATGCCTGAAAGTCAAATGCATTTTTCTGACAGGCACATGGAGGTGCTATTTTATCTGCAGGGTCTGAAAGATGATGCTGAGCATATGTAAAAAAGTGCACGTGTCAGCCTGTACACACGCACACGTTTGAAGCCCTCAAATTAGCATTGGATGTGAAATCCACCATCCATGAGAGTCAGGGTAAGAGATTCTAGTGTCCCAAAGAGACACAGAGTAATGAAGCTATGGAGAGCTGGGAAATGTTGGTATTACTTTATTAGAGTGTACTGAAGAGAACTTGTGAGCTAGTGCTCTAAAGGTTGTATTCAATAAAAAACGACTCCTCTGGTTTTCACGCAAAGCCACTGAAGCACCAAAAAATCAATTTTAGTCATTGAATTGGGCCCTAAGGTGGAGCAAAATGGGTAAGATTCACAACAGCACCAGAAGATGTACAGTCTGTGGCATTGGAATTTTTCCCCATTTCACTTCTGTTTTTGACCCACGTGAGTGCAGGACTGATGCAACAACCCTCTGCTGCCCCCAGCACTGCCCACTGGCCCCCCAGCCACGTGGGAAAAGTCTTCAGCTTTCTCATGTGTGCTAAAACTCTCTCAAATGGACAAATTTGGTGCAAAAGCTGCAGTGTGCATGTGATGGGCTACTTTTAGATCAGTTTGGGGGGGGTTGTTGACCAGTGTAAAAGTGGAGGTGGGGAGCTGGATGCATCTGCAGACAATGTGCCTGAACACGTTGGATGTGAATAATGTGAGCTGGGTTGAAATTGGTTTTGAAATCAGAGTTGAGCACAAAAGTGAAAAGTATCTGAGGAGAGAAATGTTGGAAAATTCCTGCCAGAATTTGTTGGCATTTCCAGGAGCTCTGTCATGAATTCAGTGTCTGTCGGTTCTCTCTTGTCTTTATTAGTGCTCTGAAGCACAGGGTCTGAAGCAAAAGTTATTGAATTTTCACTAAATCCTTCCTACAAGCAAAGGCTTTTTCTGCTTTAATGTTCAAAAAAGTCCAAGTCGCAGCCACCACCTCTAGCATGTGCCCATATCTTTTCTCATTATAGGCTGAGGTCCAAAACCAATACGAATTAAATAAATATCCCACTGAGAGCTGTACTTTTGAAAACTGCCTTATTGCGGTGCAGATGTGCGCTATCTAAAATGAGCTTAAACGTTTTATTTATATATATATATATATTTAAATTAAGAAAATAAAATAAAACCTAAATAGTATCCTGGAAGGAAGTGTTTGCACTGGTGGATGTTTGATTTTCATTTTTCTCCCAGCATGCTCGATCCTTTCATCCTGTAATGGTTCTTCTCTATTAATCCTTCTCAAAACCCACAGGTAGAGATGCTTATTGATAGAAGGCCAACGTGTATCTCAGTTTACAAAGGCATATTAAAGGATACAAGTAACATATTTCTCTTGATGTCTTCTTATTAATGCAATTCCACTCAGAACATTTTGGCATGAGAGGCATTGCCAGATGGAAGATAAAACTTCACTTTTATGGGTATTTTAAGGAAGAAAACATTTGGTTTGCATCAGTTCTAACTGAATAATATTTATTGCCCTAATGATTTGTATTTTATAACCCGGATAACAAAAAGCATTGTCAATTACTTAATATTTTAAAAAGGATTAAAAAAAGGTCCAATAACATCAAGTCATTTAAAATGATCAAGTGCTTTTAATGCTAAACTCTAGTAACCCAAAGCATGGGCTGTTTACATAATAAAAATAAATAAACACTGACCACAGCTTGGCTGTATTTAAGGATTCTGTCATTTGTTACCACAAGTCGCAGCTCACAGCATGCTCTGGGGAGCTCAGTGTGTTACAATTACAAACACATCAAACGGGCGCACTGGGGCCCTGCACACGTCGTGGTGTGCAGAGATGGGGACTTTGGGGGCTGCTCCTGGCTGAGTGTGGGAGCAGGGGGCTGCGTTCTCTACCGCTGACTTTCCCTGGACATAAGCAGGTCTTCTGTGCTTACAAAAGATAATCTTCCTCTGACCTTTACCCATCAATAACTTGATTATATTTACCTCTCTTCTTTAATGTAGATAAGAAAATTCCATGTTTTTCTTCTTAATTTGCGTGTGTAACTCCTGCTGCTGAATATTTTTCATTTGACGCCATTACAGGAATTAAATTTCAAATCAAATCAGCACATGGAAGGACCACCCTCATTTCAGTGAGCTTGTTCCAGCACAAGGGGATGAGGAGGTACTAAAGCTTGCAGTATTGTCCATGTAAGCACTAAAAATCACACTGCTGCACCTCAGATAAGATTTCAGAGGTGTAGCTGGTTCTGTTGGAAGCTGTCTCTGTCTGGTCAAGCACATGGGCACTTGGTTTCTCTTCTAGTTGACCTTTTTTTCCCATTCTCTTCTGATCAAGCACGAACGACTGTGTGATGTTTCCCATTTTGGAGGCTGGAGGGAAAGCAAAAGGAGCCCTTGAACACTGACCGTGTTAAGGTTCTGTTGAAATAACATCAAATTTACTCTGACATGTTCCATGGGACTTAATATTGATTTTCAAATAATCTGGAACGCTGTTTTTATAAACAATTATTGGCAAGGAGAGGCGTTGTTTTTGGAAGCTCTTGTATGTACAGTAAGGCTTTATTTCTTCTTGTTTTGAAGTGCGGCATGTCTTTTAAAAACGCTGTTCAGGAAACATCTGCTGTCAATTAAGGAGTAACACATTAAGGCATATTAAAGTGCACTCTTATTAGTGTTTCGGCAATAAAAAGAAAGGTTTTCTATTTGAATCATATGTTCTTTAACGCATCTGCCAACCATCTGAAACTTGCAAACGTTTCTCAATAAAAACATCTTCATAACCTTGTAAAAACTTAGTAATGCATAGCACTGTGTTTTCTGTATGTCTATATACCTGTGTATCCCTTTAAACACTGAGTTCAGGTGATTCTCAAACAGGTTATTGGGCTGATGCTGATAGTTTTCGATAAGGACAGTGACTGTGGGCACTCTGCTCAGTCAGCCCCACTGAACCCTTAAAGGAGAGCTGATTAGAAAAGCAAAGCTTTGCCTTTTGGTTTTTATGAGAACAGAAGAATCAGACTCTTCAGCAAAAAAATAATATTATAAAGCATTTGGGTTGGGAAAAAAAAGTATTTGATTTGAAAAGAGGCTGTTGTTTTCTATGGCTTAAACTCTCCACTCTGTTGAGAGTACCTTTTCCACGGCACACTGTGGTGCCTTGTTGTTTAGTCAAGGTGTTGCATCCTGCAAAACCCTTATCAGATTAATAACAAATAGACAGGTCACAGGGGATCATCCTTTGACTGCATGGATTTCTGAGTATAAAATATCCCAGCTTCAGAAAGACTCACGAGACTTGACAACTGAAGCCAATCATTCAAAATGATGGGAAATAATAACAAATTGAAATAGAAACTATGATTTTTACCAGTGGGACCATGGAAATGACTTGTTTATCCATGAACTCAGGCAGACATGGTGCTAGATATTGGTGTGTGCAGCGAGGAGTCTGATGTGCTCTTGTCTGTGAAAGAAGGGCAGTAGGCAGACTTGGCTGCAGCACAGCCTGAGGAAAAGTCTGTGTAGAGGCAGGTAGCTTTTGCTGCTGGGGTTACTGTGGTTGGCACCTTCAGCCAGGACTGTGTAGAGGCTCTGACAGATCAGCCACTCAAGCAGCACCATTGCAAGAGACCCCCCCTGTTCCATCAAATGCACTTTATGCCTGATTATTTTTAAAATTCCTTGAGAAAAAAAAAGCTGACCTTAAAGTGGGTGAGAGAGCCTGGGAAAAGAATCAAACACTATGATTTCCTTCCTTCTGTTGCTGAGTGTTGTGATCTCAGATCTCGAAGGTGGGGAGCCACTCAGACGTAACTCAAGTGCAGCTACTTGGTTCATTTTCTTACTGATACCTTGGAAGAATTGTTACTGCATGGGTCAAAGCCCCAGCCAATAAGCAAAGGAGATTTCTTATGTCTGCATTTTAAGGAGTTGGTAGCTGTTGTTACTGGCTGGTGCAGCATCTAATGATCAGTGATGGATGCATCTGCTTGGCTAAACAATAGAAATCTGCCTAATTAGATGCTGTTTGAGCTGACCTACTTCTGTGACTCCGGCATGCAGATCTTCTCACTGAAGGATGATACTTCTCTTCCCTAGAAAATCACAAATCAAAGCTCGAACATGCTGGTTTCTAACAGCAAAGGGATTGTTTATATTTTCCAGAGCTGCAGGGGGAAGTTTGCTGGAGGTTTGAACTACAGAGGGGAAAAAGGAAATGTAACTTTCATGCAAAGCTCACAAACTAAATGCCATTTGCCCACTGGGCTTGCTCTTCATGGGGAGCTGCAAATTGCCCGCTCAGCTGCCAAGCAGAAAAAAAATCTAAAGACAAATGCATAGAACTACTGTGCTTCTGAGAAGCTGGGAACTATGTGCTTGTTCAAGCATGGAAAGAGCGTGCAGCTGACTTATGGCAGGGGACTTGGAGGTGGAACGTCTTCAAAGCCACTGGTTCTTCTTCTGGTCCCAGGGAACTTTGGACTCCTCATCCTGTCCCTTGCTGGATTTCTTTCAGAAGTGAAAGGGAAGAGCAGTCAGACTTGAAACCAGAGATGATGGATTCAGTGGGGTTGGCGAGGGATCAGACTGCGCCTCGATATCGCTCTGTCTTGATGCAGTTACTGCCACTGTGATTCTGACAAGAGTTTCTCACTCAAAAGTAGATAAGCTGTTTTCCCAAGGACCATTCCCCTCAGCTAACCTAGATTCTCCCTGGTTACTGTTTGAAAACTATTTTTAAAAGTTTCTTTATTGTCAGTTAAGCTATAACAGCACTAATTACCTATCTTACCAAGGTCAAAACACACCATATCTAAAACAGTCTGGTATAAACAAGCATAAATAAATGCAGTGTGCTTCTCCCTTTAGGACTGCGGGGTCAAGCTCAAATAAACTTCCAGTGGAATTTAAGATAGGAGCCCACTTTGAAAAAAATCATTAAGTGGATCAGGAAAATGTGAAGTGTATATAATGAACAACCTAGCAGGGGATATACTCTAGCACTACAAAATGTGCCTGAATATGGCCTTATAACCAGAGCTGCTGTTGTACCTCAGTAGGTGCCTAAGGGTGTGTAGACTCCCCAGGTACTGAAGGTCAGGAAGAAAAGGCTGGAGTCATTTGAGAGGTGAGTACTGTTCTCAGGAAGGTCTGATGATGCCCATCCTTCCTAATGGGATCCAAGTAAACTTCATTCCCTTCTGGAAGTGTGGAGAAGAAGCTCAATATCAAGCTCTCACGCTGAAGTACTTCAGCCCTTGAAGTCCCTGCTTGTAAGCATTTGCCAGGAGTAGGCACACACTGCTGCTTTTCAGCTCTCCTTCAGCTGCCCTGCTGAAGTGATGAATACTGTTTAATTACAAAAAGAGAATTTCTGTCATTTCTCCCAGCATGGCTTATATTGGGGAAGATTAAACATCAGCCAAACATTACTGAATTACCTTTTTAAACCTATTATTTCAACGTGATTAACTTCTCTTCTTTTCATTTAGCTGTAAGCAAAATCTTGTTTACAAGGCAAAAAAAAAAAAAAAAAAAAAAAAAAATTTTTTTTAAAAGGGAAAAAAAAAAAAAAAAAAAAAAAAGCACTTGCTATAATATCGGCAATAATAATAAAAATGAACATCAGAGGGAAATAATTTATGTGTAAACCAGCATAAAAATGTCATTGATGCATGAGTTTCCTCTTCAATTAATAAAAAGGAGGAAATATTTAAAAACAATTTATCAAGGAAATACATACAGTTCATATATCATGCACTTACAAAGACTGTACTAATATCCATTCCACAAATAGCAGTGTGACCTGGACTATCACCCAGATGCTGGATTCCTTTGTGTGACCTAATTTAGGGCAGGTGTCCAGGACAAGACTTTGACCTTGTACAGAATGAAGCTCCTGGGTCAAAATACTATAACAAAATAAAATAGCTATATTCTGTTGAAAAAGTAACAATGAGTGCTGGTGAGATAGCCCAAAATAAATAAAATGCGGCATTAGCGATTCTGGATTCATTCTCTACTTTTGACTGAGGTTGTTACCACCATATCGCCTGATGATTTATTTACAAAGAATAAAACATTGCCTATTATGTGTGTGTTTGTGCTAAGCTGTGAAGTGATCACAATTTTAACATGAATAGAATCTTGTAATTACCGTTGTAAAGCTGTGTTACTCAAAAAAGTTACGAGTTTAAAAAATCCAAAATAGTAAATTGAGGTGTGACTCCTCTGCTCACCTTGGATCTGAACAGTCGGTCGAGATTGAGGAGACTTCGGAAGGTCGTTATCTTCCCTTATCAGAACATCTTTTGGGGAATATAATTTTGCAGCATAAATATTAGATAACAAATGTGCTTTTATCAAACCCAAATCTGTGGGAACGCAAACCAACCAAAATATTTCTGTGCAGTGTTTGGAAATCAGAAGAGTGAAGAGATACCTGTTTTTTGCCTAGTCTACTTACAGTGAGATGCTCTGGGACAAGTTACTTGGCAAGTAACTTACGAGTCAAGACGGGGGTGTCCCTGCCTATAGCATGGAGCTGGAACTGGATGGTCTTAAAGGTCCCTTCCAACCCAAACCATTCTATGATTCTATAAGTAGTGTCAACTGCCAGAAACTTGTGCAAAGTCAAACACGTTGGGCTCTGGGGGTGCTGAGCCCCATACGATGGGTCATGTGCTCTAAATGAAACTTGAATGTGAAGCTTGGTAGGTTTGGGTATTTAAGACACATTTTTCCAAGTATTTTTCATGACTTTTTTCTGTAGTTTTCAACCCCACTGTAGGCAATTCAAGAAGGATATAACTATTAAGAAGACACTGATCCCATTTGCAGTGTCTTGATGTCCATTTCCTGAACAAATGGAACTGATTGAAACAAATCGATAATTCCTAAGTCACAGTTTCTCTCCAAAGTACCCAAGGAGTGGGAGAAGAAAGCAAAGGCACATTCTCAAAGTGTCTCTGTACCTATCAGCATCACACATTGCTGTTTCTGTTTCTCAAAGGATATCTGAAGGGTAGGTCTCACCATAACACTGGAAAACATATACTGCTGTGCTTGCAACTCCTCATCAGCAATCAAATGGATGGGACAAGTTATAAACAGTGATAATATCCATTTTTTGTTTCAGAAAACGGTTTGTTTCCAATTCTTTGCCTTTGTGAAAATGCATCTCAATTGTACACCATGTAGACTAAAAGGTACTTTGAGCAGATCACTTAGTTCAAAGTTGATGGAACTTTATTGGTGTACATAAATTTACACAGATTGACACAGTGGGAATTCTGGCCCTTTGCGTTGACCCCAAGTTGGAAATCCAGATATCTTCATAGTCATATGTGGAATCCAACCTAGAAATTTCAGTATTGAAGAAAATCAATTGATTATATATACTGAACAGAAATACAGGCATAGTGTATTACATATTGTGCCCTGTCCATCAGTTTGTGGCAGCCTGAGTAAAGATTTACCCTTAGTTTTATCCATACTAAGAAGGCAGTGCATTTCCTGCACTCGGCAGCCTATAATTCACCTCTTACATCAGTTGCTGAAATTGATTCTCTTTTTAATGTGACCCGTTCTGATTATAAAGTTATTTTTCTGGATTTTATTGCATTTGCTACCTGAAGTGCATCTACAATGACTTTCAAGGGAAGGCAAATAACAAAACAAGGTTGGACTTAATCTCATTCCGTGCAGGAAGCTGGTTCTAACGAAAGGTGTCATTGTCAGCAAGCTCTGCAGCTAATGGATTAGCAGTCAACTTTTTTCTTCTGTTTTGTCTTCTAGATATTGAACTTCAAGTGTGGGGAAGAAAAACAAAACTAGCCAGAGAAGATTAACTGTACTAGTTAAAGTTACCCCACCAACATGTTTCTGTAGAAACTCAATAAGGTATCCAACTTCCAGACGTAAAGCCTGAAAGGGAAACACATTCAGATGTCAGTTTGCAGAGCACATGCTGCTGCCCCAAAAACAGAGGTTACACTGCTCTGTAGGCCATTGCCATGCAAAATAAATAATCAGCAACACTGCAGTCCTTCTGGCAACTGGTTGCAATACGACTCCTCATCTGTGTGTCCTTCTTAAAGGCAGCAATATCGTTTGCTTCCTTGCCACTTTTCTTGTTTTTCAGAATTGTCCTTTGGTAAATGTGTGTGAAATTATAACTGCTAGAAAATGATGGTGTGTAAAAGCTTTTGTATCCTCCCAGGAGTTCTATCTGGTCCTAGCATTCAACTGCAGGAAAAGCTGTTGTCTGTGGGCTGTCAGGTGCTGCACAGAGGTGTTCCCCCACTTCTGCAGATAAAGAGGATTCAGAGATACCTGGCTTTTTTTCATGGCACTGTAGCAGGGAGGAACAAAGTGCAAATAATTTGGCATGAGGCCCATGGAAGTCATACAAGATGTGCCATAGAGGTATGTGCAGTATTCCTCCTTGCTCCCTTAGCCCCATGACCCTGCATTCCCTGCATTGTGAGCAGAGAGTGCAGGGCTGGGGAGCAGTTGTTGCTGAGTCCCTGAAAATCCAGTTGGATTTGCTATTGCACCTGAAAGGGGCAAAGGGACACATCTGAGCAGAAAGACAACACATGGACGGCTGGCAGCGGGCTGCCCTCCTGCAGCAGAGCTGTTTGCTGGCTGTCTCGCACAGCCTGAGTTGCTGGAAGCTGCAGGTGGAGGGAAGTACTGCATGCATAGCAGGAATGGTTGTGAGAGGTGTGAGAAACCCAATCGCCTCTGTTTGCTGAAGCTTCTTGTTCACTCCCCTGTGGCTGACAAGCTTCCGGGGATAATTATATCCCAGCACCTGGGGAGGCTCTCATCCCACCAGGAAAAAAAAAAAAAAACATGGGGAAAACTACTGTGATGAGCAGGACTGTGCATCTAGTGAGGACAGAGACGAGTCAGGCCTCTGCTTGCCTTACACTGCAGCAGCTGCAGGGTCAGACAGGCTGACTCCAGCCCCAGGAGCCCTGTGCACTAGGACATGGTGCTCAGCAGGGGCTCAGCACCAGCTCTGCAGCCTGTGCTGGGATGCTGCTGCCTGCCAAGCCCAGCTGGCTAGTCTGGATCTTGCAGGAAAGAGAAACCCTTGGTTTGCTGTGGCAAACATGGTGCCCCTGTTTACTCAGATTTGATACTGCTGCCTATAGTGCAAAAATGTTGAGTGTGTTTACATGGACAATAAGCACCTCTATGGCAGATGGATTGTACAGGCAGTGCCACTTCTGACTACTAAACTATCAGCAAAAAAGTGCTTGCAGGTCTTTCTCGGTCACTAGTAGACCTTTCAATCTCCTTACACATTGCTGTTAATTCCTTCCTTGCTCCAGTCATCCAGAAATGAAGACGCATATCTCACTGGGGTGCTGCTGGTGCATGGTTTGTTCCTGATGCATTTGGATGCTGTTGAGCTGCCTGAGGAACATAATGGAGGGTGGTTGGGGTCAGGGTGGGGGCCTCCATCTAAGACAGGAGGATGATCAAGGGCTTTTTGTGCAAGAAAAAGGATGTGGCACAAGGCATATATTCCGCACCCTCCTTAACACTGGGTCCCACCTAACTCTCATTGAGCTGTTTTCTGGACCTGCAAGTGGACTTCCTTTTGTGCTGTGGCAACAGCGTTTACAGATTAGAAATTCTGCCACTTCACACTCAGTGGTGAGCAGGGCATAAAGGCAAAGTACTCTGCATGTGAGTCTTGTTGTTTGCTTCACGTCCAACCACTCCATTCGTCAGTACTTCAGACAAGCAGCTTTCCATTGCTGAGCTGAGAACACCAATCCTTACTCCAGAAAATGCTAGAGGGTTTCTTCCATTCCCCTCCAAGCCTTCTTCTGGCCAGGATTTTACAAAGTGGCATTAAATTTTGCTCATTGAGGAAGGCACCTGTCCCAGGGTGGTTATTTTCAGCAGCAGAGCTGACATCCTATACGGTAGCCCATGTTATGAAATTTGGCCGGCATCATCTCACTGTGAGTTACGTTCTGCTTCAGCATGATTAACTGCAGTTAAAAATGAGCTTTGAGGGCATATAAACAGGAGAGCAGAAAGGCTGCTTGGAAGCATAACTCAGGAAAATATTAAATGGGAAAGCACATCCAAATTGGTACTTGTTTGCTCAAAGCTATTTGAATTAAGGGAAATATCATCCCTTCTCAAGAAGGATAGTTCTTAATTTCCTCAAACAAGACCTAAACCAGCAAAGGCGAGATGTAACACTGCATAGCCCAAAGCATTGCCAACACAGAGAAAGAGCAGAATGCTTTCTGTTCCCTCTTTGGTTTCTTTGGGATGGATGATATAGAGGGCCCTGGCAATAGAACAAATGAGCTCAGAAGGGCACCTCCACAGAGAAGGCAGGGCTGAACACCTCTGTCCCTCCCCAGCTTCTCCACCTCAGCCTCAAGAAAGCAGCAGGAAGAAGAATTTTCCTTCTTTTGTTTTGAATACAGAGTGGTCTTTTAGTGTCCTTTCTGGTACTGAGAATTAACTGGAGGGCAAGAGAGCCCATCCCTAACCTGAAATTTCTGAAATCTGCAATGTCCTGCTGAGCTGATGGAGAAACGGAGCTGCATTTTTCTTCCCTCAAATTTCAATGAAGATACAGAAGAAAATTCAGTAGAATTTAAACCCGTTTCTTCCATAGTCCATGCCTCCTAGAAATGGGGCAAGTTCTTCTATCTTTTGTCTATGCAGAAGACGCCAGTGGGACATTCAAGACCATAGGTGTAGTTGTCTCTGGTCACACATGGAGATTTCCGTTCCAAATCAAGATCTCATTTGACTAAGTGCTGCAAGAGAGATCCTGTGACCGAATCCACAATAATATTAGGAAAAGTTTATTCTCAGGCAGAGTGATGAGATATTGGAACAGGATGCCAAGGGACGTGGTGGAGTCACTGTCCCTGAAGGTTTTCAAGAAGTATGAAGATATGGCACTGAGGGGCACTGTTGAGAGCAGTCATAGGCATGGGTTGATAGGCATGGGTTTGGACTAGATGATCTTACTGGTTTTTCCATCCTTAATGATTATATGATTCTATCATAACCTAAGTGTCTGGGGGCAATGTGAACTTGCCTTAAGTGGGTCTAGCCTTAGGATTTCCTCTTAGAGGTAAGAGGCACAACTTTTTGCTTGTCATGAAGCCTTACATAATAGCGTTGCATGCTGTGATACAACTCGGTTTGCTCAAGGAAGTGGTTGTTAATTTGTAGAACAAGTTAGTGCTTTCTCTTGGTTGAAGTCTCTGCTAGGAAAATGGCTCTCTGCATGTCCCTAACCCTACAACTCACTGCAGCACTAATTCAACATTCTCCTAAGTGTGTTGGCAGCATGCAGGTTGAAAGATGATACTTCAGTCAGCCTTCCAGTCTTTCACCTGAACAGCATCATTCACATCCCTTTACCACCACCAGGGCTTGGAATAATGTTCTCTTTGAATGCTCACATAATTTTTCATTAGCCACTTCTGTTGGCTTAGTGTAGTTTTTGCACACATAGCAAATATGCATTAACAGTTTCCAGTAGGTCCATTAGGAATTTCTTCCCAATCTCCCTAGTAAATGCAATAGCAGCATTGTGGGCTCACGTTTATTAACCCCTCCATATGCTTAGCATCTCTCCGCCCCCACTGCCATCCACTCTCACTTTTGCAAACCCCGCTGAGCTTCATTTTCAGAAAGCAGTAGCAGGGGTGGTTTTTTTTCTTTTTGAACGCTGAAAAAATGAAAATGCGTAGTTCGAGGGCTTGCTTTAATTGGGCACTTTCATGTAAAATCTGCTATTGCATCTTTGTATAGAACCTGCTTCAAAGAAAACAAGAAAGAAAGCTGGTTTGCTCTGCTTTAGTTCTAAGTTTTTCACCGACTTTACCCATCAGTAGATTAATTGAAGTGATGCTAAGTCAGACATGAACATAGCCTGTAATATTTCAAAATATTAAAAACAAATCAAACTATTCCAACTGAGCAACTTGTCAAAAACTGCTCAGAATGACAGAGTTGGATTGTTTGGCAGAGTTTGTTTTTCTGTTACTGATATGCAGGTATGGGCTCTTGCACACACAACATGCAGTCCAGCATGGCTAGATCCTCTGTACAGGGCTGGCAAATCTGTTTAAGATAGAGGGATGCAGGTGGCATCAAAGGAGGTGAGAGCAGCTGTCACACCATAGGGAGGACTAGTCCCCACAGCAGATGAGTTACTTGTCGATAAAGGGTCAAGCAGTGACAGAAATTGGTGCATATTGAAGCCAGAGAGCTGCCCAGGGAGGTGGAGTCACTGTCCCTGGAGGTGTTTGAGAAATACTGAGATGTGATACTGAAGGACATGTGTTAGTGAGTGTGGTGGGATAGGTTGAGGTTGGACTTGATTGTAGAGGTCTTTTCCAAGCTCTGTGATTCTTTGATTCTATTCTGTGATTCTGAGTATCCAGCGTATCTAACCACAGTAGACCACACTCCTCCAGCAGTTGTTAGATAAGTTTAAAAGATTCTGAGCTGGGATCACTTTGCACAATGCTGTTTCAGACATAAAGATGTCCCAGCATGCAGCACCCTTACCACAGTGACAGCCACACCAAAGCCTGCTTCAATAAAACCCTTTGGTGTTTACCTTGAAAACTCTCCAGTGCGTCAATTGCATTGCCTCCTATTTCAGGGCTAGGGGAGATGTGTTCCAACTGCTGGGCCTCAACCTTTGAAATATTATATGGTGAAGTTAAATATGTGTTTATTTTAACAATAATGGTTCTAGATGAGGGGAACCCCTGATGGACCTATTCAACAAGGCTGTGCTGGCTGTGCAGTAGTGAAGAACACAGCCTTGCCAGGGCTTCGCTGCACTCATGGGTGAGAGACTAGGGGTCCACCACTCCACCAGCAAGGCTGCATCCTACTTTTCATCCCAAACCACGTCCTTTTAGCACCATGACCATGATGCCAAAGTTTTCCATCAAATTTGCTCAGGTTGGGAATTACCAACTCAGTCCTGCGCCCTTCAAATAGCAGCAGCATGGCTCAGCCCAAGTGCTCACAGAGAAGCTCACTGGGCTCCACTTCCCATCTTGGGATTGCAAATTTCTGCACAGCTCATGGCTTCCCAGTGCTTTGATTGAGTTTGAGCTCCTCTCTTGTCTTCATTGCCTAATGCAAAGGCTCTACAAGCTTACAGTTGAAGCTTGGAGTCAGTCTCACAAATTACCCCACATTATTTTGAACTCAATCAACCTTTGAGAGGAGTTTTTCAAATCCTAACCAGAGAGAGGCAAACTTCCAAAAGAAGTGAAGTTTGCATTTGCTGTGGGGAGACATCCAAAAAACTTGGGCATCTCTCCAGAGTTTATCTAGCCCAAACAAAACGGGTCTCTAACCTGGAAAGTGAGCAAGTGATCCCAAGATGCCAGCTGGATTTGGAGCAAGAATACTCTCCTGGGTGGTAGTCTTGGACCTGTAGTTTTGGCCTAAGTCAGCAGCCATGAGCCCAAAGGTGATCATTTTGTCACCTCATAAAAATGTCAGTGTGAGCCAAGGCTCTGAACACAGGCAAGATTTCTGAACACAGGCAAGATTTCATCATTTCCTCGAGTGGAAAAACCAGGACACATTTGTTTCCCTCAAGTGACCTCCTGAGGGTCATGGCAGCCAAGTGACCTCCTGAGGGTCATGGCAGCCTGGAGCCAGCCCTGGGCACCACTGCTGCCAGCAATGTGTGGCTGAGTGGGGAACAGCTAAAAGGCTGAAAAACAGCTTCACAAAAAGGGCAAGGATTTGGATTTGTGCAAGGTGGGAAGAGCGAAGTGCCAAAGGCAAGGCGTAGTGGAACAGCTAAGGGCTCATAGTGGTGACACTTCATAGCTCTCCTTTAATCTGATAGAGGGTCCATATGGAGGGAGATGAGTGCTTCTTTTCTTTATTCCTTCGTCCCCCAAAGAAATCATTGACCTAAGTCATAGCAGATGGGTACTGGGGCAATGGTACAATTTATAGGCTTGGAACAACCTGCCCAGGGAAGCCATATTGCCTTTTTTTCCAGAGGGGAATGTAAATAAAGTTCTTCCTTGGGGCTATGCCAAGCTGTCTGCTCTCTAGCCCAGCCTGAAAAGAAGGAACAGAATGGGGATGTTTCATTCTCCTAGAGTCTGAGGCAGCATCAGATCACACGATCACCTAGGTTGGACTGTGCCTTTATTTCCCCCTGGATGGCTTCCATTTTCTTCCTTCCTTTCTTGGAGAGTTTAAGCTTGGGAGTTGGGGCCCTGTGCATTTACAGATTATTTCTTTCAAATCTGGAGTTTAGATACTTCTGTTGCTAGAAAGCTGCAGTTTATTGGTATCAGCTCACCTTGTCCCCAGGTGAGGACTGCTGTATGAAGAACACAACTAGACTGCAGCACCACTGCAACCAGACAGGATCACAGGCTGTGACAGAGGCGTAATCTAAGTAAAAACACTGGATATGTCTGTTTATGGATCTAATAAATTATGTTGGAATTGTGTGGTTATAAATCCAGGCTGTCCAGTAAACCCAACAACTAATTTGTCAGTTTCTCGTCTAGCAATCTGAATCTCTGCTGCAATTGCTCAGCATGCAGATAACAAGGTGCCTTACAAATCTCTTGGTTAAATGTCATTTGTTTCAGTGCCATAACATGCTATGGATCATTGCTCACACACAGTAACCCAATTATATTAACCTGTGCAGCAATACGGTGTAATGACATGACATTAATGTGAGCACTTCAGAGGTTTCTGACAATTTGGTCTTTCTTCCAAAGGTGTTTTCTTTTCTCCTTGAGCAACTTTCTCCTTCTTTCCTCCTTCCCCCAATGCTTAGAGGCAAAGGAACGTATCTCTCCAAACCAAACTAAAATCGTTATAATTTCCCAAATAACTGAATCTCTCTCACAGCTTGGAATGTGCGATTGAGCTGTGTTACGTGTTGGAATCTCTCCAAATCAGAAGTATTGCAGTTCCTTCGGCACTGACATCTCTTTGGTATTTTTATAAGAACACCTTTTAAATACAAACCCTTACATTTTGTCAGTATTCATCTTGCAGTGGCAGGGGAATACGCAGGGAAGAAATTAAAAAACAAATCTACTTTGAGATGCATTTTCCAGCAATGGAAGGAAGACTGGCCAAATGTGCTAGCAAGTGGCCTGGCTGATCTGCCTTCTGTTTGCATTGCTGCCATAGGCACTAAGAAACCAAATAGTGACAAGAAGATCACTTTGAGAAAATCACATCATTCAGGCACCCGAATGGCACAGAAGTGGTTAAAGGTTTGAAATATTGCAGAAAATCCCCTTTGCTCTTTTTTTTTTTTTTTTTTAATTTTATTTTATTTTATTTCACTTGCTGTCGCAGAAATAACCTCCCTCATGCCATGGGGAGGGTGCACCAATCAGCAGTGCAGAGAGGGCTGCAGGGCTGATGGTGGAGGTGAAGGATTTACAGCTCTGTGTCCTGCTGTAGCTGTTTCACATCATTACAGTGTATTGGTTGGATACTGATCCTTCGGTGATGCTCTGCTCCCCAAGTGGTTTGCCAGTGAAGGTGACACAAGAGGAGTAATGGGCCCACAGTCTGTGCTCAGAATATGCTCCTAAGTTGTGTATTTATGGCCTTTTTTCAGCTTCTGCAGAGAAGGCAAGTAACCCTGTCTTAAGCGTCAGGCTGAACTTGCTGATATCAGCTAAACTGAGCCTCTTCCTGTAGGAAGAGTTTTAGTAAGTAAAGAAATAAAGAGGCTCATCTATGACAAATCTTACCTGACACAAACGTATTTTGATCAGCCTGACACAATCTAGAACAAGCACATCTAAATATTATGGAGAAATACGTGGTGATCAGCTCCAAACACACGGCTGTAATATACACTTGCTAAATTCTTTCCATTGTGCTGTTAAATGCATCCAGCTGTCCATACGTTAAAGTTAAATATACTGTACTATAAAACTGAACAGAGAGTGGAAACTATTAAAATAAACCTAGCTATTTCCCTGTTCCTCTACTTCTTCCCAATCGAGTATATTTTACTTAGGGAAAGAGGAGAGTTAGAACAACAGTTCCTGGATGTGGTGCATGGCACTGGTGGGGGAGAGGGGAGGGAACATGAGCAGCCCTATCTGCTGAGCACAGAGGAATGGGGAAAATGTTCTGATTGATCTCAGGGGAGACAAAGGCTCCTTGTGAGGAGCAAGAAAACCTCTTATGGGCAGTACAGGTTGATGCCTCAAGTCCCAGCATGAGATGAATATCAAACAGAAAACTTCTATCCAGGGCTGGAGCAAGAGGGACGTGATGAAAGAGCAATAGTCTACTAAGAAAATAGCTACTTTTCATCCCATTTTTCTAAAGTTTTTTCTAAGGTATTGAGGCTCATGTTGTCTACTTATCTGATTTACAATTTCTATATTTTGTTTTCCAAAATCATCAAAAAGCAGACACCAAAGCGCTCCTGCTGGAGGACAGGTACCATTGGGCTACTTGCCCAGCCAACAAGGAAAAGAATGTGAGAGAACTGCTTTCACTGGGGAACAAGTCAAAACCCATACTGCGTCATCTCTGTTTTGCAGAGAGCAATCCCACACAGAGCAGGAAAGGCTCTCCTGGGCTCTCTCCCTGCAGAGCAATGAGGTCCCATCTGGGATGTGCCTGGCACCGACAGGATGAACCCTGCTCCCTGTGTTCTGAGGTTCTCCATTGGACACCATCACTTCACTTCATGGTGAATTTGCCAGATGTTTAATTATGTGCAATCATGCTGGCTAACACGCCTGCTTGGAAACACATAGTAAAGCAAATCTGAAAAACAGAGAAGGGAAATGTGGTTGTGAGCAACAAAAGGAATTGGCTGCACGGGTCTTACAGCATTCCCCTTTCTGTGTGTGTGTGTGTGTTTCCAGATGAAGGTTCACACTTAAACACTTTGCCTGGACAAGTGCAAATTTGTTTTATCCTGCAGCACCTCTCAATGAGTAACAAACATGAAACTGAAAAAAAAAATAACACCCAGAAGTAAATTCAACATCACTTTTGCAGCACACCAGATGATGCTCTGTGGTGTTTGAGCTTTATGCCACTGTAGTGTGGTGCAAACATTGGCTGCATCATACCTGTACAGTTGTATCAGAAATAGGGGAGTGTCAGTACACCATCAGACAGATGGTGGAATTAAGTGAATTTCAGAAGATATTCAGACTATGACAGACACTTTTGGAACCCTGCTTTCAGGTTGAGATTTCAGTTCTGGGGTACTAAGTCACTCTCTATAAATACCTGAAAGGAGACTGTGGCAAAGTGGGGTCAGCTTCTGCTCCCAGGTTAACAGTGATAGGATGAGAGGTGATGGCCTATAAATTGTGCCATGGGAGGTTCAGGTTGGATATTTGTCACAGGCTGCACAAAGAGGTGGTAGAGTCACCATCACAGAATCACAGAATTGTAGGGATTGGAAGGGACCCCCAGAGATCATCGAATCCAACCCCCCTGCCACAGCAGGTTCCCTACAGCAGGTCGCACAGGTCAGCGTCCAGGCAGGTCTTGAACATCTCCAGAGAAGGAGGCTCCCCCACCTCCCTGTGCAGCCTGTTCCAGTGCTCCGTCACCTCACTGTAAAGAAGTTCTTGCGCACATTGGTGCACAACTTCCTATGCTGCAGTTTCTGGCCGTTTCCCCTTGTCCTGTCTCCACTCAGCACTGAAAAGAGTCCGGCCTCGCCATTCTGCCCCCCACACCTTAGATACTGATAGACCTGGATCAGGTCCCCTCTCAGTCTTCTTTTCTCAAGGCTGAACAGACCCAGTTCACTCAGCCTTTCCTCATAGCAGAGATGCTCCAGGCCCTTCACCATCTTCATGGCCCTCCTCTGGACTCTTTCCAAGAGGTCCCTGTCTTTTTTGTACTGGGGAGCCCAGAACTGGACGCAGTGCTCCAGATGAGGCCTTACAGGGCAGAGTAGAGGGGGAGGATCACCTCCCTCGACCTTCTGGCCACGCTCTTTTTAATGCACCCCAGGATGCCATTGGCCCTCTTGGCCACAAGGGCACACTGCTGGCTCATGGCCGACCTGTCGTCCACCAGGACACCCAGGTCCCTCTCCGCAGAGCTCCCCTCCAGCAGCTCATCCCCAACCTGTACCGGTGCATGCAATTATTCCTCCCCAGATGCAAGACTCTACACTTGCTTTTGTTAAACCTCATCTGGTTTCTTACTTCCCAGCTCTCCAGCCTGTCCAGGTCTCGCTGAATGGCAGCACGGCCTTCAGGCTGTCAGCCAATCCTCCCAACTTCATATCATCAGCAAACTTGCTGAGGGTGGCTGCTATCCCCTCATCAAGGTCATTGATGAAGATACTGAACAAGACCAGACCCAGCACCGACCCCTGAGTAACCCCGCTGGTTACAAGTCTCCAACCGGGCTCTGCACCACCAACAACGACCCTCTGTGCTCTGCCAGTCACCTCCATCCCTGGAGGTGTTCAAGAGCCATGGGGATGCGGCTCTGAGGGATGTGGTCAGTGGGCATGGTGGGATGAGTTGGGGTTGGACTTGGTGGATCTCATCCACAGGCCGTGAAAATCAGATGTGGAAGTGGAGTTCTGCTCTATTCTCATGGACTCATTTGGCTGTTTTCTTGTTTCCTTTTCATCACAAAATTCCAGAACTGCTTTTTTTGTTTGTTTGTTTGTTTGTTTGTTTTTTGTCTGAATGTGAACTTTAGGAAAAAAAAAAAAACCAAACCAAAAAACTCCACAACAATCTATCTATAAACAAGGTTATTATGAGAGAATCCATTTGAACGGCTATTTTCGTATCATGAACGGACCATGACTGAAGCCAATGTTCTTCACGTCTAAGGAGGATGAAAATAATCTCTGGGTTGACTGTCAGTAGGTCAAGAAGCAGCAGGGCTAAGATACAGCAGGATTTAGACGAAGCACAAAGGGCAGCCATACAACATATCTGAACCCTGAAGCACGCCTGCCTGATGGCTCACTATCCAATACACCAACACTGCAAAGGTCAGGCCTCCAAGGTGCTGGAGATGAAGAGGAGACCATGGAGAAACACTTGGGGATGCTGGATAAATAGCTGCTGTATGCAGGAACATATGGGCACAGAAAGCAGCTCCGCTGTTGAGATTTTGCCAAAAAGGAAGGGAAGGTGGAGGGAGATATTTCTGATAGGAGATGTCCAGCATCTATCATTGGCACTTTGCTTTGGCATTTTTTAAAATAGATATCCTTCTGTCACACTTACGGATTTGGGGTGCACAGGAATAGCAAACCCAAGTCATGTTAAAATGTCCTGGGATCACACCAGCAGTGATATATCTCAGGGCTCCGATGGCCTCAAATCCTTCTCCCATGTCACACACTTGAGATGGGAGTACAGTGCACTGCTTGCCAGGTGTCAGCTTTCAGGAGGATTTGGTATCAGTCTAAAACTATCAGAAGGCAAATTAAAGGTGAACAGAAATAATCTGTGCAGTGGAGAGTGTAAATGTGTGAGATAAGAGGGCTTTGACGCCAGTCCAAGTCAGTTCCTCCCTTTCCTCCCTCCCTGGTTTAGGAAGGAGAAAAACAGCTTTCAAAAGCTGTTTCTAGTCTTATCTTGTAATCAGGTCTAATTTTCCCTCCTCTTAGAATCGCAGAATCTTTTCAGTTGGAAGGAGCATTTAAGGGCCATCTGGTCCAACCCCTGCGCAATAACAGGGACACCCACAGCTCCATCATGCGCTCACAGCCCCATCCAGCCTGACCTTGGGTGTCTCTAGGACATAGAGCATCCATCTCATCTCTGGGTAATCTGTGCCAGTGCCTCACCACCCTTATTTGAAAAAAAAATAATCTTTATATCCAATCTAAATTTCCCCTCTTTCAGTTTGAACCCCCCCCCCCCCCTTCTCCTATCACAACAGACCCAAGGTGCAGTGCTGGCTTGTATCCAGCTTGCCACCCACCAGTACCCCAAGTCATTTTTGGCAGTCCTTTTCCTCTTGCTACTGATTTCCCTGCACTCTCTAGCTGATTTTTCCACTAGGAGAGATCTTTGCTTTAAAATCAATAAATGCACTTTGCACTTCCAGAACTGGTTTGGATCCTGTGATATTTAGCATCTTCATGGACAGGCTTCCAGCTCCTTAGGGCTCTGATGATCTCCTGCCCATCCACATGAGATGCAGCAAGAGCAGGTAATGCCCACATCATCCTGTTGGGCTGGGCTTTACAGAGGTATACAAAGATGCTTGTTGACCAATACCCACTAAAAACATGCAGCAATCAGACATCAGTTGTTCTCTGATTCTGCAGGCAACTTCATCCCTTGAAGGGTTAATAGCCATGCTTGCCTTCCCCATCTTGATGCAATGGATATGTAGGAGATGCAAGAGCCCACTTCATACCATTCTTTCACCAGCTTTGAAACTTTTTTTTTTTTTTTTTTTTTTTTGTGTGTGTGTGTGTGTGTATTAAGGTCTTGCAGCATTTACTAGAATTAAGTAATTTGACAGAGTGGGGATTGTTGGCCTTTGCTCAGCCAGGAGGTAAATGAAAGCCTGGCTCCCTTCTTTTTCTGCTGAGAGTAGAATGAAGTACTGACAAAGGGCACAATGTGTGCTCACCTCTGTTCATCTTGACTGTTACTCATTTCCCTTGAAACAAGAGGATTCCCCTGCTCAGCTGCCTTGCTAGAGACCCAACCTGCAGATGTAGGGACAGAAGAGCAGAGTAGCGATGGAAGGAGCAGGAAGAACTTGGGCCACTAATAGCCAGACAACGAGGGTTCAATGAATTCAGAACTGGCATTTCCCAAGCCTGTGTCTGCCCTGTGGGTGATCCTGGAACAAACATACACCTATACCTACACCTCACCTGCATCTACACCTATACCTACATCTATGCCTACACTTACACCTATAGGTATGCACTTATACCTATACTTCCACCAACATCTGCATGCCTCATTTTTTTTCCCGTTCCCTCCAGGGTTGTCCATTTGGTCGCCATGCTAACTGACATGCTTTACCAACAGGGTGAATCTCAGCAGTCTGAAAAACAAGATGAGACCAGAGGCTAAGCTGCAGGGTGATATTTTGGGATGGTTATGGTGAAGCCCCACAGGCACGGTGCCCATCTGTAAGCAAATACTTTCAGACTAGATTCCAGGGGAGCCCATGTGATGTCTGCAGGCAGCTCAATACCCCACATCCACACTGAGCTCTGTTGGCAGAAGCTGGACACTTGCAAAGATGTGTTTTTGCCAGTGTAACTTACGATGCCTTCCTTGCCGGAGGTCAACATTTGTAAGGAGATGATTCAGAAGTTAGTCCCAAAACAACTACTAAAGATCTGTTAATAACAATGGAAAATCTGAGAGATAAAGAGATGTGTATGAGCTTTCTTATTTTTCCTGCTGTGGTACTATCCATAGAGAACTTTCTCCCTCCATAAACACTTAACTTGCTCTCAAGGACCACTGGCCACCTTCCACCTGTTGGCTGATTTGCTGCCTGGACTTCAGCAGAGCTGCACTGTTCGCCACCAGCCCCAGACTTGGAGCACACTCAGCATCTTTGCGCTCCGTGGGTATTCACATGCTCCAAGCAGCTACCAAACCTTCAGTTTACAGCTGTCTTGTAACTGAATATCAACCTTTTTAAAAAATTATTATTATTTTTTAGTTTTTTTTATTCTGCATGAAGACACGTTTCTGCCTTTTAAATGGGAAGTCACTTCTGCAAACTGTTCCTGCTCCAATCATGCAAAGGGACCAAGAAAGAAGGAGAAAGAAGATGCAGTCGCTTCAAAACAAAGCAAAACGAATTAAAACTCCCAAGTGGCTGTGGTGCAGATTCCTGCTGTCCTCCTACACAAGCTGCCTGCCCTTGACGGATGGATTTTATTTATCTGTCTGTTTTGTGGGTGCTTTTTCAGAAAAGCGAAGAGAAGCAAGCTACAAAAAGAAGTGCTGTCACTGGGAAGTTAGTCATTAACCGCCGGGT
Organism: Centrocercus urophasianus; assembly: GCF_019232065.1. Classification (NCBI taxonomy): domain Eukaryota; kingdom Metazoa; phylum Chordata; class Aves; order Galliformes; family Phasianidae; genus Centrocercus; species Centrocercus urophasianus. The sequence goes on from NW_024885055.1 coordinate 341,760, forward strand.
GTCTCCCTGACATGACAGAGGTGCTGCAGCCTCTCTGAAGTTTACATGTCTTTACCGAAGGATGTCATGATGTGACAGACACAGGGATTTAAGACAGATCTTTTCCTGCCTAGGGTCTCCTCTGCTTCTGCAGTGTTTACATGGGATCGCTGAGCGATATTGAGCTTTCAGTACCAAATGCATCAGTGCTGTCCACGTGCATCGCTAGTCAGGAAAGATTAAGTTTGCTCTGCACAGCAGTGCAGAAGTACTCCCAGGGCAAAGCAGGATGGCCCCAGCAAAGATCTTTCTTTTTCTTTCCCCTCTCTTCTCATTAAAGCTGCACGTGGCTGATGAAAATAGCTTATCTAGCAGGGAGACAAACGGCCAAGAGCTGATGTGCTGCAGGAATTCACCTCATTGTGGTTCTGGATAGAGCAGAGATGTGGTGGCACTTTGCAAGTGCTTAAATGACTTTGTTGAATCAGAATTAGATTTTACACGCAGTCCATCAGGAATATAATTCCCATTATTTTGTACTGCATCTGACCCTGAAGGCATAAGCAAAATATCCCATCTCAGCCCAGATCCACAGAAGGTTTTTACATCACTGGGAGGAAAACTGGGATCACCGTCTCGTGTAGGAGTTGGACTCAGTGGTCCCTCTGGGTCCCTCCCAACCCAGGGTATGTCTCTATGGTCTTGCTGTGGACCCGTCCTGCAGTGTCACTGCTGCCCTGCCCATGCTGGGGCACACAGCCCTGAGGAGCATCGGGTTCAGGGTGCTGGAGTGCAGAGACACTGCTACTGAGATCCACATGTCCTCGGTGGGCTCAGGTGAGGAGAAGGCCCTCAGTGTAAAGCTGTGTTACTGCACTCCATTCTGAGGAGCTGAAGAACAGACTCGGTGATGTTTCTCTCAGGGCGAGCTCCATTATCTGAAGTAATCTAATCACAGCATGTTAATGAAACTAGGTCTAAAAGACTAACCAATAATCAATATCAGAGTGTGCTAATATTGTGTACCACAGACCTAACGCACCCATTTTCCATGCTTTATTTCATTTTTCTGCACTGTTTTCTCTCCTTACACAGAACAGCCAAGAAGGATCTAGTATCTCCTCCAAACTCCAGTAACATTGGAAAGGTCCTTTTTTGGTAATATTTCAGTGATGATTCACTGTGAGTAGCCATATAAAAAATTAACACATGGCATTTCAGAGCAGAGCTAAAAAAAATAAGGAGACCTGAGTTCAGGGACTGAGCTGTGCTGAGCTGCTGCTCCCACCATCAGTTCTTCTTCTGTGAGCAGCCCACAAGAGAAGCAGCCCACGAGAGAAACAGTGTTCTGAAGGGAAGGACGAGCACTTTTCACCAACAGGATGTGCAGAGGGAGTGGAGGAGGCAGGGAGACTTTGCTGTTTGATGCCCATAATCCTGTTATCTATAGAGGCATCACAAGGTGGGAGTGGAAGAGAATGGGAGCAGACAAGACTTTATTTTCTTTACGCCCGTCCTGGAAAGCTAAATCCATCTTTTTTTTTCTATGTAATCGTGCTTACACAGAGAGAATGGATTGTATGACAGAGATGACAAGCTCAGATACATCACCCATGCAACAGAGATGGGCACACAAAACTTTGCTCCTCATCTCCTCAGAGACTGATGACCCCAGGTACCAGGACCACTAATCAAAGAATCCAGATCTTGCTTTGCCTGTAGTCTGCATCTGAAATTCATTCTTCTAGAGTAATTTCATGTTTCAAAAGAGTTCCAGTGTTTAGGGTGGGAACCATGGAGCAACTTGGTCCTAATAGCTGTCTTAGACTGCCTTTCCCCTACTCCACATTTGCTCTTCACCTCAAGCAGAAGAAGTTCCTCAGCCACAATTGCAAGCTGGTGAAAGGCACTTGAAAAGGCAAAGAAAGCCTATATTGATACACATATAACTTAACCCACCACTCCTGCTGCACCTGAAGCTCCAACATAAAGCTCCCTGTAGGATGATGCCAACCAATATCAATGCACTTAGCTCAATGTGATGAGTTCTGGATACAAACAGAAATAATGAAACAAGCCTCCTTACTTCAGTTACATAGAATCAATCCCTCCAAAAAAAGCTACCACCAAACTTGACTCATTTTTTTTTTAAAGAAAAAGGCAATTTTTCACATTTTAATAGCTTTCATTCGATGTCTTAATAAATGCATGTTTGTTGATTTGTGTAAGCATGATGTAGGATTCTGCAAATGAATGTAATCTGCAACAAGGGGATAGCTAACCACCAGCTAACACTTTTGAATAATGAATCCCTACTGTATCAGATGGACGCTATTCATAATAATTCCTTGCTTTTCTCATTTTGTCGTGTACAGTAGCGATTAATCAATTTGCAGTGTTATGTCACCCGCAACAAATTGCTAGCACCAAGACAAATTTATTGCTTTATGATAAAAGAACTTGTTTAGGTAGAAATAAATTAAATTTGGGGGTTGTTATTTGAGTTTGATGTTTACATATATGACCCATGCTGCACAGGCTGGCGGAGCTAAGAGTATCCAATTATTACTCCAGTGTTCTGAGGATAGTTCAAAGAGATACAGAAGCTAATGGCATGTTTGTACAGCTAACTAGTCCTTGAGGATACCAAGTCTCTCTGGGAGCTTTCTGTAACCTGGTTGGGGCTCTTCACAAGAATTTGGAAGGGTTGTCAGTGCGGAGTTATGTGTTGGTGGCTTGTTCCATTGAAGATGGCTGGGCGTTCTTCATTCTGGGGGTGTAGAGGACAGGCAGCTCCCAGCATCCCAACAAATATTGCCTCTATGGATCTTCTTATGAGAGTGGTGCTGCTTTGTGGGAATGGACTAAGAAGAAATAGTTTTGCAGGAACAGCTCTGCTCTCCCATAATCGGACACAGACTTGGGGATGCTTCATAGATGCTTGGTGGAGATGCCCAGCCCTGAGGGTGAAAAACCTGCTTAGCTTCCAGCAGTAAGAATGCTCAGATCATTTTTTTTATTTTTTATTTTATTTTACTGTTTTTTTTTTTTTTAATTTCTTTCAACCTTAGGCAGACTCTTATCTCCTGCTCCCCCATCAATCAGCTTAGTCTTCTTCACACTTTCTCCTTCCCACTGCCTCAGAAATCACTTTGACTCTTTCTCCCCGGGTTAAGTACTGTTACTTCTCTTTCTTTGTCCATTTCTTCCACTCTTCACTTCTTCTCATTTCTCATACTCCTGACCACGCACTTTCTGTAGCACTGGATAATGCCTCTCCCCTCCCTGCTGCTCCCTACTGATGTCCTTGACAGCCTTCCCCTGAATCATCACTGTTCCGTTCCAGAAGATGTTTAACTGAGATTATCCCTCGTTGGAATCACAGAGCTGAGAAAAACCAAATGTATCCAATGCTCTGGTTCATCAAGGTGACCCCAAAGCCCTGAGAAAATAGCCCAAAATGTGGAGAAGTAGAGGAGAGGAGAGGAGAGGAGAGGAGAGGAGAGGAAAATTTCCTCAATTTGTCTTTTTATCTCAGGCATGTATGCTATGTGAGCACTTGTCCCACAGCAAGCATACACACAATTCAGATGTTTTTGTGGACATAGCCTGAAAAAACTATATACTCCTAGAGTTCATGTCAAAGTCTATCATTAAATCCAGACTTCGCCAGGCTTGGAGATTTTCTCCAAACTTTTGCTGGTGTAACTAGTCTCAAAGGGTTCTAATGTTAGTCAATGGCAGCACGGTAATGATCTATTAATTAACCAGTTTCTATCAACACCCGCGGTGCAACTTTATTACCCATGACAGCAACCAGGCTTTGATAGCAATCTGCCCTCAGAATCAGGTGAGGGAGCTTTCATGCTTGCTGAATAGACATAATCTCCAGCAGTATCTTACAAAATCAAATGGTGTTTCATAAAGCTTTCTCACCATCAAATATTCCTGAATCAGGGACTAGATAGGGAAAATTCCAAACATGTCAAATAGTGCCTTTTTTTTGTATCTGGTACCAGTATGGGTTTAATACATCAGCTCCCACTATGCTGAAACCTAGTGCTTCCAAACTGACACAGCCATACAAGAAATACAAGGACAGAGAGCTGGGGATTGTCTGGAGTAATCAGATTTTTGGTCTGAAGAATTCTAAGCACTATTATTATGTATTTTCTAATTGCGTGATGGCAGTTTTGCTGTGTCACAACCCAAACTTAACATCATCATGTGTCTACCATACCATACCACCATATGTCGTATGTGGTTTACTTGTATCTAAACTGCACTGCGAGGTGTAATGTGGGCAAGCATACTCAAATTAATTTCAGATAACTGCCAATCTTGCACAGCAGCTGATTTCAGCACGGATTGGCCGCTGAGTGCTTAACCAGCATCCTGGGAGGGCTCCAGCAGCCTGCACCTGAGTGCTACCCCATCCTGCCGGCTCCTGGGGCAGCTGGGGACTCTTGGACATACCCATAATCCTTGAAAGTATAGGGGCTATGTTTTTTAATGCTTTTTTTTTTTTTTCCTTTCCCTTTTAAAGAAGGTAACCATCATTTTCAAATGAGAAAATGCAGAGGGAGCGCTGGAGTACAGAGGTGGAAAATCGCAGGTGATTCACTCAATTAATGGGCAATATTAAGTCCCATAAAATAAGTGAAAAAATACATAAAGTGGGATTATCTTTATGCACATTTGCCCGGAGGGGGGGGGGGGAGGAGGAAAGGAAGGCGCTGTGCTACTCCTAATGTGAATCAATATTTTGACAAAGCTGATATTTACGCTTGCACATTTCCTCTCCTTTGATGCCCACGTGGGAAGTGGCCTCACAAACACAGGTTGCCAAATGCATATTCATTAGCCTTGCAATTGGCTAATCCAATAAAAGAAAGAAAGAAACAGAAAGAAAGAAAGAAGGAAAGCTAAAAAAAAGAAAATAATCCATGCCCTGGTAGCATGCTTATGGAGTCATTTATTGTAAACATGATCCAAGCAGCTCATTTCAGGCGTGCCACTAAAAGCTTAAAAAATACTGGCTCTGCTCAGCCCCAAGCCAAACCCTGTTCAAAGGAAGGGCCTTCAGCCCAAGCCAAATGGAAAAAGGGAATTAGAAGCATGTTACTCATTCATTACTGCCACTTTAATCACTTAGAGGTCCAATTAAGAATAAATCATTAGTATTAAGTTACTTTATCCAAGACTCCTTATAACACACATGGCTGGGTTTGGAGGGCCCTCAGTGGCTAGATGTAGCATGAGCTGAGAAAGGCAGGCAGACGCTGGTTCCCCCCTCCCCTTCCCTTTCCCCCTTGCTATGAAATTGATAAATGAAGGCTGCATTCTAGGTGCAGCAGTAATTTCTGTAGTGCAGTCAAGTGCTAGGTCCCTTGTCTCCCGCGAGCAATGAAGCCGCCGTCCCCTTTAATGCCGCAGCCTCCCCCTGGGCTGCCAAAGGGCCGGCCCAGAGCACGGCCAGTTTCATTTCACAATCCCCCCATGTGGGAACCCTCCCTTCATTAACAGATCCGTCCTTTCCAGAGGCAGGGGCAGAGGGAATGGAAAAGCCGGGAGGGAAAGTGGCAGCCATCCCACCTGGCTCCTGCCCACCGCCACTGCCCGCCTATTGCTGGAGAAACGGCGGAGCGGCATCATCCCGGCATCCCCTTCCTCTTCCCATCCTTCTTCTCTCTTCCTTCCCAAGGAAGGAATTTCCCTGGTGGCCCAGACTGCTATCTGAGAAGCATATTTCCTTCTAATCGGTTTTACAGCTCTTTTAAAGTAATATGTCAGATCATTTTCTCCATATACATAGTTAATGAAAGTAACCCTACAAATTCATTTTAAATAGATGGAAGTTGTTATAACCCTGATCTGGAATTTATTACATTCATTACAATCTTGCTGAAGTAGGTAATGTAATGGACTATTACTTTTATTATCTTTTTAATCCCTCAAAATTATTAGGAACTGACTAATATTTGGCATCACCCTGTTAATGTTTAAACAGAAATTGATATCTTCATTCATCTAATAAATGATGAGGTCTTTTTTTTTCTTCGCAGAACTAAAGCTGGTGACTTTGTCTTTCAATCTATACTAGGCCAGGAGTAAAATCATAAGCTGACAATGTCTTCATTTTATGAAATCAGCTCTTTTACCAGGTTATTGGAACACTTTGCAGAATTACTTCCTGGAGGAAGCCTGGACCCCCTGGTTTCTACGAAGAACGTGTTAAGGTTTTGCTTCAGCACGGAACCAGACTTTTGCCTTCCGACCAACAAAGCAAAGCACAAAAACTGTGCTATATCTTTCCCTCATCATGGCAAACTTTCTTTAAAACTCTGTGTCAGTGGCAGTGTTCCTCAGGAGTATCCTCAGATCAGCTTCCTCAAAGCACAGCTTCCTTCACACAACCTTTTGGTTGCATCCCACCTCTACAATACCCAGTGGGAGGCAGGTAGCCCCATCTTAATTCATCATTCTGTTCCAAAAATACAGGCATGTCCTTCTCATCTCCCTTGCTTTTTGGTAGTGACACTTGCAAATTCACTGAGAAAACTTATTTTTGGGCTTCAGGAAGAGGCCATGCATTTAATCATCTGTACTAGATCTGGGAGTGTTCCAGGAGCTGTTTCAGGGCAGCAGATGGGAATACCAACATGGAGCCAACCAGGGTCTATGCATGCTCTCCTGTGTGAGGCCACCATTATCTATTACTAGATGCAATATTAGCAGGGTTTTGCTATTTTCTTTGAATCCCAGTAGGCTGGAACCAAAGTCACCGGTAACTAGTGGCAGGAGTAGAGTTCAACCCCATGCAAATGGCTTTTCTCCTTTTCCACTCAGAATCTATCACTTGGACATAGCTTGTAGGTAAAGTCCTTTGCTATGTCAGTAACTATTGGTCACAATTTCTGAAGAAGCCTAAGTGGTGAGGCTCCATTTTGGAAAGTTATTTAGATAGAGACTGCAATGTGCAAACAAGTTTCTAAAGGAATTTTCAAAAGCACCTCAATTTTATTTTAAATTGGCAATGATGCAGGTGCTTTGAGTCTTGCAGAGAATCCCTGTTTGTACTTTGACATAACTTTGTAGAGCTTTACAAAGAAGAATCCAAGTCACTTCTAAAATTGCACTAACAAATCTGGCCCTTTGGCACTTCCAGCACCGTTACCCAGCATGCAACCTTTGAAAACATCCAAGCTATGTTTTAATGCTTTTAATCTGCACCTCACCTTACAAGTGTTATTAATATTCATTATAGATTAAGGCCAAAAAGAAGATAAAGAGTTCTTTACAGTTTCCTTTGAGTTAAAACTGGGTTTTGCAGCACAGTGCAAAGGAAAGCAAAGAAGTTTCTTTGGACAGTAGCCCAAAAAACAGTTACAGAGGTGTGTGTGTATACACATATATATATATATATATATATATATATATAAGTCTTTTTTGTTAGTATATAGGTGAATAAATGCACAGAGTTGTTAGCATAATGAAAGAGCTTCAAAGGGGACTCACGGCGTCATTTATTTCCATTTGAGATTTAAAAAAAAAGAAGAAAAAAAATTTTTTGATGTAGCCTTAAAAGTGAAACATCTTCTGCATATTGACCCAGCAAAATGAATATTATGTAATACATATTTCCTGAAGTAAAGAACCCTGAGACAAAAAAGGAAGGGTTAGAGCCAGCTTTTAGTGAAAATGATGGGAGCATCAGCAGGAAAAGCCTGCTTGTGCTGCATTCCAGGAAGCTTTGGTAACCTGGCAGAAATAACCAATCTGCAAAGGATTACCTGCAATATTCACGTATTTAAATACCAAGTTGTGCTCTGTATTCTGAGAGGAGATGGGCTCAGAGATGCAGTTGGGCTCTTTCTCTTGGTTACAATGGACTGATGGCAGTTTTTACCAGCTAAGGGTCTGTTCTGAACATCATCATGTTTTGAACTCGAATGTCCTCTCAAAGATCAATTACCATTTTAATCTTGTAACGCTGAACCTGCTGCAGGTACCTGACCAGAATAATCACTGAGCCGTGCCCCTGCTCTGAGCCACAACCTGTTCCTAGCTCACAGACCAGACACCCACAAAAAGATGCAGCAGAAGGATGCTATTCAGTAGGACTTCGGTACTCCTACATCAATAAATAAAAAAAGACGTTTGCTTTTTTGTCTTCCTACTAATTGTGCATAAGCAAATAGCCAAATGGTAGCTGGTTCACAGAAAAACAGCTCTCTCAGTCACACACGAATACCGATACTTTCTTGCTTTATGTGAGTGCTGTCTGTGTTTTATGATCTGCCGCTGAGGCAGAGGAAAAGAATCCCTTTTTTCATATTCCAAACACTGCTTTAATAAGGCTGAAACTCTCTCTCTTTCTCTCCTTATAGCCCTACAGCAAATAAATGGAGGTGTCAGCCCAACACCCTTGTAGGTTTAAACTGAATGGAAGTATCCTTTTGAAAAGCTTGTTCTGTCTGACAGTCCTGAATGTGCTCCTATTGCAGTTCCTTTGAACACCCATCTTTTCTGTGTTGGTACTCTGCTGACGTGGCTTTTCGTTTAGTTAAAGATTAACGGAATGCTACAGAATGACAGGACTTTGTGATAACTTAATTGCACAAAACATAGTTGTTTCTATGCAAATTGGAGGATAATTGAGCACTAAGAAATCACTCCCCCTGCATAAAGATGGCAAAGTGGATTTTGGACACACATAGGGAATAATAATCTATAACCTTTTATTGTATTTGAAAAAAACATAGTTCATAGTTTTTATGATGAGTGTTGGGCATGCGTGTGATAGCATGAGGATATTCGATTATGTACATTAAATATAAAGTCTGGAAGCTCTAAAGTCTCCTTAGCTTTAAGTGCATGCTAACAGCTGACATTGAAATTAACATAACAATGTGGAAGCTTTGCAATATGTTCATAACCTGTGAATCATAGCGAATTAATCATAACGAATATTCCTCACAAAGGTCCCAGGGTATTTGCAAACCAAAGTGAACACGGAGGACACTCTTTAAAATGAGAAAACACAGAAGAAGCTCCCTGAAATTGTTTCTTTGTTATAATTATCTTTGGGTAAGAGTAAGTATGAGATTACAGCATCATCTAAACAAACATCATAAACCAGATAGAAAAATGATATTATAATCGCAGAAGGGACAATCCCAGGGCAATTGATGCAGCCCAGAGTAAAGGTCTGGGGCAAAGAGCAGAGGGTAGAAAAGAAGGGTAAAAAGGAAAGCGATGTGTGATGGCTGTGGAACTGGTGGTACTACTTACCAAACTACTGAAGACTCACCTCTAACAATAGCAAGGCAACATAAACTAAGTCTGTGAGCTAAGCCCAGTCTCACGTTGAAAGGGCAATTACAGTGCACCACATCCTTTTCCCTCAGTGTTTCGCTGCTCAACACTTTAGGAATTCTAAAGCACAACAAAATGGAAATGGTATTGGAACAGAAAGAGCCTCCAGAAATGAACTGTGCGCAGCCCGTTGTGTTGGCATGATTGATACTGGAGCATGTAGGTGTAATGAAACTGATGCTGTCTCTTCTGCACCTGTGATTTATTGAGTACAAATTTAAGATGAGAAAAAGCCCCATACCAGGAGCTGCATCTTCCCCCTCAAAGAGGGTATGGTCATCCATCACCAGCCATTGCAAAAGGCCCAATAGTGAGCGGCTCATCAGATGAGCCAATAGTCTCTTTGTTGGGATTCCTAACAAGTGTTGGATCAGCAAAAGTCTATTTAGGCTGGTGGACCTTTCAGGACCAATTTGTAGTGGGTCACTGATTCTGCTAGTGTATTATCTTCTTTACTACTAGTACCAGTTGGGCAAGCAGCAAAGATTAATGATTTTAGCTGCTGACTGCTTGTGGCAATCTACTGCTTCTGGACCAAAGATTAAGATTTTTTTGTGCTTTACTCGAAAGGACACAACTTTTATCCAGGACCCTGTTTGATTTGCTGAGTTCTGTACAAATAATAATAATAATAAAAAATAACGGGCATCCCAGCTGCATTTTTTAATGGCAATAAAAGGGATTTTTGCTGGTGTATAGTGCGACAAGAGAGTTTTGCAAGGGAATAATAAAACTCAAAGCCAAGAGTAAGTTTCAGTCTTCTTGGGCTGGAGAATATGGCACAGCACAGCTCTTTTCTCCATCCCACAGTACAATTTGCTGGGAAAGAGAAAGAGAAATGGGGCTCTCCCCAGCAAGAGATAATTTGTTTTCCTATGTTAATCTTTCATAATTTTTCGCAGCGGAAAACCTCACATTGATGGATTTAATGCTAGTGCAAAATACCTTGAGGGCAGCCTGGCACTGCTGGGATGCTGAGTGGATTTGGTGACTTTTTCAGCCAGTTTCTTTGTAAAAGAACTCAGAAATGACGTTGCTGTGACTGTGTCATCCCCAAGGCTACCAAAGCTGGCAGTCCTGTTTTCCATGGGAGCACTGACCAGCAAACAGAGATACATTCCTGAGCTGAGAAAGTGATGCAGAACATAAGACATTTCCAGAGAAATGCCAGTGGCTCCTTGTAAAAACACAAGACGTTGCACTGCTTAGCTCATAAGGGACAAACCACTGCTGAAGAGATCAGAAATGGAAATCCAGTGACTTAAGTAATTCAGCTGTTGGAAGAGCTGATCCAAGCAGGATAAAATAACTCAAACTACAGTGCTTCTGAAGGCCTTGCTGCAAGTGTTCATTATTAGTGTTATGTGTACCAGAAACTTTCCAGGGGCCAAGGCAGAGGTTGCAGCCCTGCCATAGGCAAAGATCAGCAGAAAGACAGGTGCTGCTGGTGGTGGGGAAATGGTTCAGGGACCAGCACAGCTCCTGCAAGGATCTGACGGGGGCTCATTTTTGCAAAGGGCTTCAATTGCAGCCATGCAAGGCCCGTGGGTGAGCTCGGGATGTCCTGTGTGTGCTCCTGAAGCTTTCACACCCCCAAGAGGTCGAAGATGTTGTGCCCAGTGTTTCCAAAGGAAAGCCCAGGGCTTTCTTTCTGTTGAAAACGAGGGACAAAACATCCAAGTGTGTGAAAAATGCGCTCATCAAGGATCTAATTTTTAAAGGGAAGAATTCTATAAATGACCTAATAAAAAAGTGATCTAATTGTTTCCACAACTGCTTCCTAAATTACCAGGGCCTTTTCTCCTCGCTTGTCATTGTTCACGGAGTCATAAATCACAACCCAGGAGATCACTCAGCTCTTGACAATTTGCAGCCGTACTCCCGCGTCCGCATTCAGCCGGGCTGCGACCGCTGACGAGCTGTGCCTTGAGCAGTTGACAGGTGCAAAATAGCACAAGCAACAAGGATACCATCAAGTCAAGAGGTTTTTTTACTCATTTTTTTAGATGCTTATCTTCTGCTCTTCTTATGAGCGCTGTCAAAAAACATGGGTACTCCAAGGTTTGGTGCTTCGAAATCAGGTTATGGAATAGAATATGAATTTTCTTCTGTGCCATTTACTGAAAGATGATTGTGATGGTGTGAGGCAGGAAAAGTGAATGGCATTTATTTTATTTATTCAAAAATGAATAACGTTTATTCAAAAAAAGTCTTCCGTGTGTTTCATGCCAGGTATATTCTCACTTCAATCTCTGAAGCAGACTTTCATCAAACATGAGAGAGGGAGAAAGACGAAATCTCAGCAAAATTATGGAGTCACACAATCATAGAATCAGTGAGATTGGAAAGGACCTCTAAGATCACGAAGTCCAACCATCCACCTACCACCAGTATTGCCCACTAAACCACATCACTCGGTGTCACATCTCTACATTCCTTGAACACCTGCAGGGACAGTGTCTCCATCACCTCCCTGAGCAGCTTGTGCCAATGCCTGACCACTCTTGCAGGGAAGAAATTTTTCCTAACATCCAACTGACCTTCCAGAAAAAGAAAAAGAGAAAGAAAAATTGCAACACATTGCGTTTGGTTCTTTTTTTGGTGGCCGTCTCTCCAGCACTGTCTGTGGTAGCATTTCCCTGGGAGAAAGGAGCTGGAGTGGGGCTCCTCTGGGTGGGGGTGAAGGGATTGCTCCTGCCCGTGCTCATTGCTCTTGGGCACTGCAAAGCAAACAGCACTCCTGGCAGCACAGGCAAGCTGAGGATGATGATGTATGTGTTTTAAATCCCAGCTAGGCAAACAACAGTAGGTGTTTCTCAGATTTGATCCACCAGATGACAAACGCCCTTCGCTCTTTTGTTCCCTCAGAGAAATCGAGCTTGCCCGTTGTGCAGCTGTATTTCATTCCCTGCCCAGCGTGGCAGACGTGTTTTGACATTGCTCAGTGAACCAGGGCCATTTTTAAGCACGCAGCTATGGAAAGTAGGCTGCAACTAGCACTGTGAAACCCCACACTGAAGTCACTCTTTCTTCATCTGGATGGCAGGAAATATCCTTCCCAGCCCACTTCACAAATAATCCCACAATTTATAAAGTTCAGACTTGTTCCTCCAGACACTTTCTTGGAATTAATGCTGTTAAACAAAACAGTTCAGTACTAGAAGTTAAGCTGAACTCATAACTTCTGGCAAGTTCTCTTGTCAGTTCGTTTTGGGATGGTCATCCCATTGCTGCAGTTTCTCTCTTTAAGAAAGCTCTCTCATTTCCAGGGAAAGTAACAAAACCGGTTTCTTCAGTGAATCATTTGAAGGTGACCTAACCTTTGTCCAGAAGGAGCAGACAACTGCAGAAAGCAGCGATTTTTCTGGCCCAAACAGAAGACACGAAAAAATGAATTTAATATCTGGACATGAGAATGGGGATGGATGGTGTTATGGTGAACTTCTCATGGTGGAAAGAGTGGTGAAAAGAAAAAAAAAAAAGGAGCCTGTAGAGACCTGACTGGGGCATGAGAGATGTAAATGTTGCTGCAGGGCAATCTGTTCAAAGCCAGGTCCTCCTGCTTAGTGCAGGTTGTGCAGAAAAAAATAGAATGTAGAGACTCTTCGTGAAGAGGGCAGATCAGCAACCACTGGAGGCTTACTTTCCTTTCCACTCTAAGCAGTGTTTTGTTGTGTCCAAGTTCAGACTTGGATGTAACTTTTTTCCCTGCTGAATTCAAAGGCAAAGTGCGCAGCTGGCCTAAACTCTGGATTTCTGCATGCCACATCGACCTGCTTTAAAGGAAAATTGTATCTCCACTGATGACACGGAATAGCTGGAGCCAAGAAAAGGGCATTGCATGCAGTGCAGCTGGCCAGGAGCTGCTCAGCAAAGCATGGCTCGGCAGTGAGCCAACAAGGCAGGCACAGAAATGGCAAGTGACATGACCAAGGCCACACAAGAAGTTGGAAGCACAGCAAGAAAACTGAGATTAGGGGAGATTTACATTGGATATAGGGAAAAAATTTTGGCAGTAAGGGCAGTGAGGCACTGGCACAGGTTGCCCAGAGATGAGGTGGTGCCCCATCCCTGCAGGCACCCGAAGTCAGGCTGGACAGGGCTGTGAGCGCTGATGGAGCTCTGGATGTCCCTGTTCAGTGCAGAGGAATTGGACCATATGGATTTTAAGAGTCCCTCCCATCTGAAAAGATTCTGTGATTCTATGATTTTTCCCCTCTGATTCCATCAGTTGCTCAAACTTTTGGAGAGCAGCGCTTGCAGAAACCAACCAGAGTTTCGGTGGTTTAAGGTCAGGCCCAATCACAGCAAAACCCAGGGGCAAAATGTGTTTTTCCTCTCCCTTCCCTCCAGCAAACACATCTCTCAACACTTTCTGTGGGGAAGGTCAGTCCTTCGCTGGAGTCCCCTGAATTCAGAGAAGCTTCTGGGAGCACACTGAGCAAATGGGTTGTTTTGAAAGGACAAGTTAGCTCTATAATTTGCCTTCACAATGTGTTCTGCACTCTAATTACAAATGCAAACACAGTAATTGAGAACAGCATCATAAAACTCTAAAGGAAGCCATAAGTGATATAGTACACAGACATGTTTACCATTTGGTGCAGCAGGATGCTTCGGTGATGTTTTCCCCATGTTTAAACAGGGTGGAGATTTGCTTTTCTTTCATAAAGTTAATTTCACAACAGCAATTCTCCCCTCAGCTTCCCCGCTCCTGAGCTTGGGCCAAATTAAATCCAGCTTTTGGTAAACAGTTCTTCTCTTTTCTCAACTGGGATAAGCCTATTTTCTTTCTAGTGGTAAGAAAAGGTTAATTAAGGCTATTCCAAAGGGAATAAAAAAGGAGAAACTGCAGTGTGTCCTCCACCTATGCTGCCCCGTCCCACCTGGAGACACTCTGCAGAGCTGGGGGCTGTGCTGCTGCTCCCCAGGTCCTGCTGCTGGGGTCGTGTTCCCCCCCCCCCCCCAGGTCCCTTCCTTGTCCCTCCCAGCTCCCCAAGCTGCCTGGATGGTGCAGGCAATAGCAGCTCTTGCTCTGCTCTATCCATGCCATGAACTCTGCCATTTGCTGGGGGATGGGGAAGAGGTCAAAGCTCCAGTGGTTGCCGATAGGGCAAAGGTGAGTAGTTCAGATGCACAAATGGTATATGAAATCAGGCAGGCTGAGAGCTTTCAGCATGCAAGGAGAGCAGGACATAAACATGGTGCAGTCCCACGTTCCTGTTTTCCCTGCCTTTTTTTCCCTTTTTCCCCATGCTGCCAGATCATCTCACACATCACCCTTCCCACAACAAACCACAGTTCTGCTCCAGCAAATATCCGGGCTGTGGTCCTTGAGAGTCCTCCTGGACACAACACGGCAAACAGAAGGGGTGTGGAAAAATGGAATTGATATCAGCACTGTGTAGGTGCAGTGGGAGGCTGGGCGGTGGGGGAGCAAGCAGGAGGGATGCTCGATTTCCAGAGGTGCTGAGTGCCTGCAATGCATCGTGACAGGCTATCCATCAAACCCATCACCTCTTGGGAAACCTGATTACCCCAGTGGAAGCCCTCATTATGAGCATTTAACTGGTTCGTATTGGTTTTAGCCAGCCGGCTCGGTTTAGGAATGGGTCACTAGGATTGGGGTGGACAAATCCTTTCGGGGAAATAGGTCCAAGGGCATAGAAACAGGTGTAGGAATCGATGGAGGTGTCTAGCAAGTTATCAATTAGAAGAAAAAAGGATATTCTATTTTTAAAAAGTTGAGCCAATAAAAACGGCTCACACTTGGCTGGTTAGAGCTGTGCATCAGGTGACTTGAACAGATGTCTCCAGCTGGGAATTCCTGGATGAAGTTCTCTATCTTCTCCCTTGTTATAAGCCAGTTATTAAAGAAGTACATTCGAGGTATAGAAACGTGTGTTAATTCTAGCCAGGGAAATAAAAGAAAACAGAAACCGTGCATAAGAGAGAGGTCACAGAGGTGTAATCACAGCTTTAAAGGGGTGAAGCCCCTGATGTGGATGTTGATAGCTATTAAAAAACTGCAAGTACAGAGTGAGGGTTGCATATCAGCAAGGCACTTGTACTGCAAGGCAGTGCTGTTGTTTTACTGCAAGGAGGCTGTCCCAGAGACTGGGATTCGGTTATTTGCGTGCAAATAGTCATTAATTGTGTGTGTGTGTAGAGTTGTTCACTGCAATTTGATATATATATATATGTATGTATATATGATATATATGTATGTATGTATATATGAGTGAACAGGACTTTGCACGGCTGTGCACTGCTGCAGGAGCTGCTTCTTTCCTGCTTAGCAGTGCTGGGAGTGCTGGTATGTATTCTGCACCTGCTAATGTGTATGGATTTGAGGGAAACAAGAGGAAACCACTCCTTTGACATAGGAAATCCAGCATACCACATTGGATTGCTGTTAGCACAGACATAGGAATCAAGCATCCTTCTCTGACTACCTTTCCTACTGGAGTACCTGGCCCTGCCCCTCTCCTTTCTGTATGTTTCTGTGTTTTCCCTCTCTCCTTCCAGGGCGACGTGGGCACAGTTTATGGACCTAAGGATGACCCATACAGCATCCAGGCCATGTGGCTGCAGAGCATTTTGCTCAAGAAGCACCAGGTGAAGATTTGTTATGTGTAAGAGAAGGAGTTTGGGAGCTGTTGTCTTTTCCCTGTCTGGGCAGCAGCTATGGAAGCATTCCTCAGCCTGGCAAGGAAAGCAAGCAAACCTATTTCTTCAATACTGTTCCCTTTGTTTGTCTTACTTCTTTTTCCTTCCCATATTTAGGGCTTACAAACATTTCAGGAGGAAGGTGGAGGTTTGCAGAAACCACTTTGTTTCCAGTTCTGCTCGCCTTTCTCTACCAGAAACACACAAAAGGGCCTTAATTTCACTGAATAACAGCTTTCCAGTAAATAGGTCCTTGCTTTTCTTCTGCACCTGGATGCGTGCAGAGGGCCGGCGTCGCAAGATTGCTGCGTTTCCTTGGGTGAATAAAGAGCTTCATTCCCAAAGGGTGCAATAAACCCCATCCTTCCTCCTCTGATCAACGGCAGCGCGGAAGCTGCAAACCTGACCAGTACATCAAAAAGGAGCTTGAAAAATACTTTGAGCAAAAAAATGCTAACGGTGCATCCTTCCCCTGTAACTGCACCGATATTAAATCAGGAAACAGTACAGAACGACCACAAAACATATATAGAGGGGCTGTCAAAGCAGAAAGAAAACAAAATCCCTGATGGGGACTGAAGGTGCAAAGAGCAGAAGGAAGAATATGCAGTATGAGCTTTATGATTATATTTAAATCCTTATGCAGCAAGTGCCAGAAAGGGAATTCCAAAAAAGAAATCTTTATGTAAGCAGGTTTTTGTTGTTGTTGTTGTTGTTGTTTTTGATGCTGGACTTGCAGTGCAGTGAAAGGGGATTACAAGTCATGGAAGAAGCTCAGATCCCTGGGGTGTCAGAGGAGCTCTGAGCTGGAAGGATGGTCCCTGATCCTACAAGGGCCACGTGCTCAGCTCGGTGCTAAGGAGCCTTGCTGGAGCTGTGGTGCTCTATTGAAAGGATGCTCATGTGGGGCTGGATTTCCCCACGCACAACTGAGGCCATGTCTTCCTTCCCTCATTCTGGAGCATCTGAAATCTGTTCATCCAGAGCTGCTTGGAAAAAACAGGCAACAGTGGCCACAGAGGTGGGCTGACCTTTACTGGAAAGTTTTCTGGCTGCTCAATGCTCTCTGCCATTTCTCCCTTTTCTATGTCCATTGCAAGGAAGCAAAAAGCTTTTCTCACCCAGAAATCTGTGTACTGCTTCTATATCCAGGAAAGAAGCAAGATAAGCAGGAGAGAAAATTTCCCTGAGTGAGATGTGGTCAAGTTCTGAAGTGCCTGAGAAACCTCTGTATGCCACCAAATGCCATTGCAGGACACAGAAGCAGTAGTTATAGTCCAGCAGCTTCTGCTGGCTCCTCTAGACTTGAAAGGCAACTTCTGATCTCTCAGAGAGGTTTTGGTGCTGCTTGTTTGCTAAATGCTCCTGTAGGGGCTTGGATGACAAATTCAGCATGGCTGAGTCCAAGCAAGGAGTGGGGCTGAGGGAGGCTAAGGAGGAAAGCAGGCCCTAGAGAGGTTTGAACAGGAGATTTTGTGCTTATGGATCAGGATTTTTCTTGCTGTACACGAGGGTGCCAGTAAATGATAGAGCAACAAGGAGAGGAGTTTGGGAGTATGTGTTAGAAGCAGTGTTAGAAGGGGCTGCGATGGGACAGTGCTGTTTGGAAACGATGAGGGAGAGACAAACTCCCTCGGGAAAAGACAGGAATAAATAAATCGGACCTCCTCATTCATAGCACGACTAGCCTAAGGCTGAAAGAAGGCAGAGAACGGAGCCGCTCGCTGCCGCCCTCTCTTAAGGGCCGTTAAAGAAGGAGAAACGGCTCCGGTTGTCCCGAGGCGTCCCCTGCCCTCCCCGCTCCGCGCTCAGGCCCCGAGCAAACTGCAGAGGGTGCCAGCGAGGAGTTCGCTCCGTTCTGTGCGAGCGCTCCGCAGGGCGGCAGGGATTCACGCGGCGCCCCGCAGCCGCAGCCCGCACTGCCCGCACGACGCAGCATCGCGGGACATCGCGGGGGCCGCGTCCGCCTTTGGGATGGGGCTGCGCGGAGGCAGAGCGGTGCCGAAGAGCGGCGTCGCGCGGTGCCCCGGGCTCGCTCTGCTCTTTCAGTCCTCCTCGAGCCCCCGCTTCTCAAGGAACTCTGTGCCCCCAAGCCCGTCTCGTTCCCTCCAGCCTCGCTCGGAGCTGCTCCGACGGCGGACAGAGTTTTAAGGAAACGCCTTCCAATCAACGCCCTCGATCACGCCGTCACCTATAGTGGCACCTTGCCAGGTGTGCTTATTCTGAGAGACGCCCCTTCCCCTTTCCGAAACCCTCCCGAATTCCAAATCCTCCTCTCTGTTACACCACCCTCCCATCCCAGACAGGGATTTAATGCCGGGGAAAAACAACCTCCCCCCCTAATGCCCTTCCCCTCCCACCCCCCCCAGCTCTCAACCTACCCTTCTGCGGTGCTGTTCCGCTTCCTTCCCACAGGTTCTCCTGTAAAAACGTGTCTAAAGTTATTGGGACCGGCCCCGCTTAACGGGCTCGGGTTAAAACCTGAAGAGACCCCACTGAACCTCGGACAGATCCGTAGCTCATTTTATACCGCAAAGCAGATTTTGTCCGGTGTTGCACGCTTTACTTCAGTAGAAAAGAGAAGGAGAAAGGGAACAAAGACTTACGATTACCATTAGTAATTTAATCCTAAATTCGTGGGCCATTCCCATCAGCCCGAACAAGCAAACATCAACACTTTTCTTTCTCATGCACACGGATCTGCGATAGATGATTAACCAGGTCCCTCGCTGCTTGCACAGGGGAAAAATATCCTGACAAACGGCACGGTGCCTGCTGGCAGCTCGCGAAATTAAAAACCAAGCGAAGGGAGGTAAGGATTAGGACAGGGATGCCCTTCTGCTCCGCCAGCGCTGGCTGCCGGCCGTGGATGATGTCGGTTTGTGGGTTTGTTTGTTAACAAAAGTACCGTTTCAGACAACGTATCCCACTGATGTTATGGGGTGAAAAAGAGAATGCTGGGGAAATGTAGCAGAGACCAAAACCGAGAAGCGCTTCTCAGCGTGGAAAATACATAAATGACTGACTTCTTATCAGTTACCAAAATCTGCTTTCTAGGAACTGGGGATTAGGACTCCACCGTAATACGATTCCCTTTTTGAACGTGAAATCCACAATCCGGGCAGAACCCTACGGAACCAAACGCACGTAGTGCCTGCAGGCATCAGTTTAAGGGCGAGATTTCTCACTTCGGCAGCTCGGGACCCGCGCTGCCCTACGCGGACACGCGGGATGAGCCGGTTTGAAATGACACCATCGTACGGTTTGAACTCACCCTGATTTTGACCGAGAGTTTCCCAGAGGGAGGAGGGAGAGAAGGGACAACGGAAAGAAGTCATTCTGTACCCGAAACAAACCGTCAGAAAACAAAAACAAAAACGGATCTTAGAAAGAAAAATATAGTTAAACCCACTGGACGGACAGTTTTTGGGTGTAGGGAGTAAGTTGCGATTGAACAGAAATTGCTCGGGATGAAGCGAGAGGCGCTCAGGCGCTGGGATGCCGGGCAGGTGGGGCCGCTCCGCGCCGTGCGCTCCTTCCGCAGGTGCGGAGCGAGACCGGCGGGGCGGGGACGACAGCGCTGCCCGCAGGATCCGCCGGGACGTCGCTCGCTCCGCGGAGGCGTTCCGGGTGCGGGCGGCTGCGCAGGGCCGGGGATGCGGAGCTCCCCCTGCTCGCAGCTCCGCGGTTCGGCTGCGGATCCCCGCGGCAGAAAACTCTGCCTGGGCTGCCACGCTGGGCTGCTCGGCTCACAGATCCTCTTCTGCTACGGCAAAACTATTTCTTCCCCAGTCCTGACTAAAATATATACATACATATTTCTAGAAAAAGGTTTGGACGGGGGAGATTCCCCCAGCACTCAAATCCTAAGGAGAACAATATTTGACGATTGAATTAAAAGCTCTACAATAAAAAATACCGGCCTTTCACTGGGAATTCGGGGCACAAAGCTCTTCGTGTTTCAGCCAGCCGCAAGTTTTGTGGGATGTGTTTTCTAGAGGGGAGTGAGGGATGGAAGAGCAAATACATGGACCTACACAGTGTCCTGAAATTTTATGACGGTGCTGATGGACACGCAGAACCAATCTGTAATTCACAGCTTGAAAGATTAAGAGAAGAGACAGAGTGCGTATGGACGGGAAGATAATCAGATCAGTGCTTCCTCCACCTTTCAGTAGCTCCACCTTGTGAATATACCTCAGTAATTATGATAGAAAAAGTATTATCCGTCTCATGGCACATTTCGCAGGGCTGCATCCTCGCTTCCCGGGCGCTCGCCGCCGTTCCCTTTCCCTCTGTTGCGGGACCGATTGCCCCCCGGCACCGCCACCGATCCTGTTTATCGTGCAGGTAGAAATAAAGCTCTCGACGAGCACGTCCAGGACCTCAGAAATACGAGACGCTGCTTCCCCTGAGGAAGCCGCTGCCTCTCCCCGAGCTTACCGGGAGGCAGTCTGGGGCGGGACGGGGATCGCGAAGCTTCTGCCCCGCTTCGACCTCTCTCCGGTCCCGGAGGGGCACCGAGCTCAGCTCTTTGTGCCTCGGGGCTCATCGTTCTCGGCGAAAAATAAATAAATAAATAAACAATAAGGTCGATTTCCCGAATTCGGCAGCGATGGGAACCCAACAGCGCGGTTCTCGCTGCGCTCCACGCGGGATGTTCCCACGCGTGTCCCCACGGCCGCGTTCAGAGCGGGCGATGCGCAGGGGAGGGCTGCCCTCTCACGGTGCTGAGCCCTTTCCCAGCCGGGTTTGGGTCCGGAGAGGCTCTCTGACCCCCAGAAACATCACGCGTGGGGAGTCCGGCGGGTACGGAGCGCACCGGGCTTCACCGATCCCAGGCTTTTTTTTATATATCCCTTCCTCACATAGTGGGGGAAAACTGCAGCGAGGCAGCGCCGAGCCGAACCCGGACAGCCTGTAACGCCGCGGGGCATTCCGAACAACCCCCCCCCCGGTGCCCTCCCCGCATCCCACTCCCACGGGCACACCCGGGGCTTGTTGGCAGAGCGGCACTCGGCGCGGCTCCCTGCGCGGCCGCGGGGACCATTGGAGCACCGAGCGTCACCCCAACGGATCTGAGGGGAGAGAGCAGAACTTTCCGCTGGGCGCTTTAACGACACGTTTTTCTGTCCCGGTTCAGCCTGAAGGGCTGTTTCCTTCTGATTCATTTCCGAAAAACGGAAAGATCTTAAAGTATAGGGGCTCGGTTTGTTTGTTTTGTTTTCTTTTGAGTAAAGAACTGAGAGGGAGGGGATGTGAGGATGCTGTGAGCCAGGTCCGCC
>NW_024885055.1:363170-364154 GCF_019232065.1 Centrocercus urophasianus
CGTTTTTTTTTTCCGGGTGCTTTTTACCCCGTGAAACGGAGCTGTCATTCTCCAAACCGTCACTTGGTGTCGCACTTTCTGTCTGTTTGAGAGTAAAAGCAGCGTAAAAAGAAGCCTTAATCTCTCCTAATCGTTACAAAATGTTCAGGGGGGAAAAAAAAAAAAAAAAAAAAAAAAATCCTGTTACCGGACCAAAAAGGAAAAGAAAAGCAAAAGAAACCAAAAAAGCCTCACAAGCCGAGTGCTCCTTCGCATGCAGTCACTGACTCAGAGCTCAGCAGAAGAAAGCAAACGCGGTCCCCTCAGAACAGCACTGTGACTCTATTTTCTCCCTTCTCCCCCTCCCCAATATTTGCGATTGTCTGTGTCAATGCCCGCGCTTTACTTTACGGTGAGATTTGCTTCCCGTAACCGAGAGGGTTTCCCCGGCTGCCTGCGGACCGCTGACAGCCCCCCCTTCCCATCCCCCCCACCTTCCCCTCCGCGCCGGTGCTTCCCCGACCTCGTCTCCTGCGCATCCCCCGCACCTCCCGCAACCCCGCACTCTGCACCCGCATTTTTCCACGGTTCCTTCGCACGGGGGACGCTCCCGTGAAGTTGGAAGGGGCGACGCGTGTGCGCGGGATGGTTGAGGGGCTGGGGGGATGTTGTGGGGCGGGAGAAAGCCGACTGCCTTGAAATTTGCTACGGGACGGCAGCGGGCAAAAAGAGACTTTGTTATATTTAGAACAAAGGGACGGGCAGGATGTCCCCGAGCCCTCCTCCTTTCTGGACTGCAGAAAAAGAATAGAAAGGAGGGGGGTGAAGGGGGGGGGGGGGTGGGGGGGGGGGGGGGCGGTGGTGGGGGACAATAAATAAATAAAAGCGGCGGCGGTGCTGCGGGAGGGGGGAGCGCCCGGAGGAGCGGGGCGAGGAGCGGGGCCGCTCAGCTGGCGCTGCGGAGCTGTCACGCCGCGGTCCTCCCCCGCCGCACCGCCCAACCCC
>NW_024885055.1:372246-566362 GCF_019232065.1 Centrocercus urophasianus
AAGAAAGAAAGAAAAAGTTTCAGTGCTTTAGTTGACTTGAATGGTGACTCTTAGCAGCGAATTTTTGAGCACAGCATAAAGTGCTGCAAAACGTTTTCCTGCTGTTGAATCCAGGACTCCAAATTTATACTTGTGAGCCATCCCTGCCCATCACGGTGCACGGAAGTGTTAGGAAATACACTGTGGTGTATTTGAGAGCTGTGGTACAGCAAATCCTTAGCCTTAAACAGAATTGCTCCAGTGGGGACTTTGTGCATTCATAGGTCTGTCAGGATAAGGCTGCAGTAAATGTATTGCAGCAAGGAAGGAAAATGGCATTTCATGCAAAGAAAGCGAAGTGTTTCCTACCCCATAGAGGTTGCCATTAGGTTTTTAAGACAGTTGTCCTCTCCCATATTTTATTTCCCCTTTTAAAGTTCCACTGTTTGTCTTAAGGCACTGATGCAGAACACTGCATTTCCACTTCGTACATGTGTTCTTTTAAAAGGTTTGTTTAGATAAGGAAACCAATGCTAACTGTTCTCACTTGAAAGAAATTAAATATATAGAATGCTAAGCCGCTGCTAAAATATATAAAAAAGACTTAAATTAATAATAAGAACTTGTTCTGAGGCAAAATTCAATTTTACTTCCTATTATGCAATCCTTGCATGTAAAGTTGCTTTAATGCAAAATAGCAGCTCATCAAAAATTCTGTTTTATTGGTATCAAAAATTTATGATATCCTGAGGCATGAGGGGCAGAGAGCAAGGGAGGAAAGCCGTGTCCTTTCACCAAGTTTGGCTCTTTGTTTAAAGAAACCTCTCAAACTTCTTTCTCCCTTCTGCCATGCTCTGGGAGGCAGCGGGTGAAGGTTTATTCCAGAGAGATCCCCAAAATGGCGATGGCACTGCATGGATACAACACACCACTACTCTGTGAGCTGCAGATCCCTGCAGACTCCCATTTCCACCACGGCGTGGGGAGTTGGGAGGACGTGTCTGCACACACGCAGAGATGGGCTTCTTTCTAAACTCGGGTGTTTTTGTTCAGCATTGCAGTGATGCAGACATATTGCAAATGTGCCTGTCTGTGATGGCTGAATCCTGCAGCCTCCCACCAACAAGGCCGATCTGATTCTGCTCTTCCTGCTAATGAGGCTTTTCCAGGAAGGCTTTATAATGGATATTAAATACTCACTTGCAAAGGTGTGGTGTGCAGTGTGATTTTTTTTCCCAAAGTGTTGCAAGAAATCAGCGCCAAACATCTGAAAGCTGCAGGCATGGAATTAAACAGTATTTGATGCTTCTTCTGTAGGGCTGGTGAAAACGATGGAGGTGGCCCCAGTGTGAGTGTCCTTGGGAAGCTGGGGAAACTGAGGCACAGAGTCCCATGGTGATCTACACAGCTGCAGCACAGAAACAGTTGTCGCTCAAAGCAATGGGTGCTGAGTGCAAGCCCTTGTCAGTCCGTGTGTTAATGGGGCCCATCTCATTTGGTAGTGAGTGGAGCAGAAACTTCTCTGCTGGGTCAGGGGACTCGTTCAGGAGAGAAGTTACAGAGGGCAATAAACCTGCACCTTGGACTTCTGCTAACTGCTTCTTCCTTGCTCTGTGCTATGGTGCAGCTATTGCCTACAGCCTTGCAAACACGAGGAAGGGAACACACACTACACCACAAGCACGTCTCTGAGCCAACGCAGGCCCTTACAGCTCTCTGGATCTCCATTTCCCCACTATTTAAGGTGGCCAAAACTGTAGGGAAAAGGGTTTTGAGTCCCAAACTTCTGTCTGTGTGAATCTAAAAGAATGTTTTTCCTCACTGTGGGCTCTGTGTTGCACAGCACCCAGCTCCACGTGTTGTGTTAGAGCAGTGCTGCCATCAGCTCCAGCACTGAGCAGTCCCGTGTAGATGCTGAAGCAGAGAAGCACAGGGTGTGTTCATACATCTGAGCAATAGGACTGTTAGGTTCTCCTAGACGCAGGCTGCCCCTGTTTTCACCATCAGCCATGGATCAGGCATTTCATTCTGGGTGCTGCAGGGGTAAGGCTGAGCTGAAGGAGCACACCCTGATCTCAGGAATGGGGAAAGCAAAAATCCATGAGCTGCAGTGCTGGTCTGAGGTGTGACAGGTTAACCCACTCCTCAGAGGGACAAAGGGGGTAGTGAGGATGTCAGTGGGAAATGATCTGGGCCGAGTATTTCCGGATCCTTGCTTTTCCCATGTCAGGCACCCAAAAGAGCAGGATTTCTACTAATGCTAACTTTTACAAGAAGCAGAGAACCATAGAATTGTGAAGGTTGGAAAAGATCTCTAAGACCATCTAGCCCAACCATCCACCTAACACCAATATCACCCACTGACCCTGTCCCTAAGTATCAAATCTCCACAGTTCTTGAACACCAAAGAGGCCCTTCTCCATAATCTGTTTTCAATTGAACACTACAGTAAATACATGAAGACTACCGGATCACATTGTTTATAGACGAAGCAGTTTAAAGGTGAAGTTATATCTCGTTTAAATCTTCTGTGCTTTGAAATGAAAGGCATTTCTGGAACAGCTGCTGGAAAACAAGAACACCAGAAAAAAAGAAAAAAGGAAGAAGATAAAACATGGCACTGTGAGGGTTAAGCAAGGTCCTAGGATCCAAGTAAATATTTATAAGAGTGCTCAAAGAGGGGGGAAAAATCTCAATATAACCAAAATATAAATCACAGTGCTTTATGTTAGCTGTCAAATTATTCTAGCCCCTGCATTCCAGTACTTGCTCTACTGGTAATGTCACATACAACATGTGGGCTTATGCCTTGGTGCAGGTTTGGCAGGTAATTAAATTCAGTGGTACGGAGGTTTATACAGACTCCCTCCAATCCCCTGGAAGACAAACAACCTGTTAGCTGCAAGCAGAGAGGGTGCAAGAAGGGATGGGAGAGGATCCGGAGCAGGGCAGAGCAGGGGTCTGGGGCTGCCTCTGAGCAGGTTAACTCCTTGGTGCCTCCGTGTCCTTCACAGGGAAATGCAACAGAGGCTGAGGCAGCAGCCAGGCATTGGCCAGAGGAAAATAATAATAATAAAAGCAAGGTCTGAGGATAGCTAGCCCTCGGGTCAGGTTTGCCTGCATTCTTGACCTGGGGGAGACTGTTTGTTCAGGATGTCAGCTGGGTGGTTGGGTCTTTGCCCCAGCTGTGTGCATTGTAGACTGCAGCCACGACACAAGGACTTATTCCTGCTTCCAACCCGAGGTGGTCCTTTGGCCTCCCATAGGGCAGTCATCTCATAGCCCAGGGTGAAACTCATTCAGAAAAAAGAACCAGAACCAAAGTCCAGGGCTCAGCCCCAGTCTGCTTTCTTCTTCTCCTTGGACTCCCTTGCTTAAGCAGGTGGGAAGGGAAAGGGAGGTGCTGAGTGGCCCTTCCTGTTTCACCCTTTGCAGACAGATATTCTCTCTCATCTCCCTGAGCTCTTCTCACCAGGATGCAGCAATGTGTCCCTGGCTGGGCACAGGGCTGCAGGTTCTGTGCTGGGCCATGTGTGCAATGTTGGTGTCAGGAGCAACACCCTCCCCCTGAACCATGGAATCAGCATGGCACTGAGCACTGTGTCAGCCCTCCCTCCATCCACAGAGATGGGGACAAAGAGTAAACCTTCCCTATGCAGGTTACGTTTGACTACCTGTGAAAACTTCCAGAAGAAAAGTCAAACTGTAGAGGGGATGCCCATCCATGAGGATAACCCCATTACGAACACTGTTCTGCAGGGATTGGTGAACAAGCAAACAAGCACCAGCTGCTCAGACATCCATTTGCTTAGAGGTGAGAACAACCATTCATCTCACAACCTCTTATGTTGATTTCTGTCTACCTCCTTTCCTATCTCCTGGTCATACACTGTTCCTGACAGCCAGGCTTTCCTGAGTTAGCCCACTTTCCTGCTATTCAGACTGGGAAACTCTGAGCTTGATTCTGACAGCATGGACAAAAAATACACCAGAAACCCTAAGCAAGCAGAGATCAACTTCTGGAATTACTTAGGTCCATTGAACTGCCCCAATCAAACAGTGATTTGTCTATCTGATAGGAGTTCTGATAAAGTTTTCAGCAATTTGCAGTAACTCGATGTGAAAGGGGAAGAAGCAGAAGGCTTCCAGGCAACATACTGCAGATGGGGAGTTTTGGAGGAAGGCAGAGAAGTCCTCGTTAGACATCTGCCGGCCTGCATGGAAGGCCATGGTGATTTCCCTGCTCTGAGGAGTTCCCCCCTGCAAAGACGTCCTCCTGCTGCCGCTAAAGCCAACTGGAGGACAGAGAAAATCCCTGGAGAGCAGGAAAGTACTGTCCAAAACAAGTTCTTGCCACGACAAGTGGCGATGACTGAAAGAAACAAAGATCCCAAGGAAAGACACTGTTGCCTCCCCCATAAGGACTTTGCTCCCGTGTCAGAATTATGCAAGCTAGAGCACAGTGCAATGCTCAGTACATTCAAGATAGTTGTCAAGAGCAAAGTATAAACATTTCCAGCAAATGCACTTAATAGAAGCTTGTTTGCCAAGTGCTGCAGCCTCCTTTCTTGGTTATGACAAGGAAAAGGCCTTTTTGATTAATTGGAGAAAAATAGCCCTTCCCCTTCAATTGAAGAGACCCAAATCTGCTGGATGTGAGGCTATTTCCAGCCTTCTGCTTCGTGACGATCCACTCCAGCAGCAGTATCCAGAGCTCAACACAGTCCTCCACCATGCGCTCACTTCTACAAATGCTCCCAGTGGCAGATCCCACATGGGCCTGAGCTGATCCAGCTAATGATACTGCGAGTGAGCCTGAGCTGAGATCCAAAAGGGATGCAGAATGGAGCAGGACTCCCCGTTGTGCACCAAACACAGCTGCATTCCTGGGAGGATGGAATCTGTGGGAATTTGGCTGTTGGACTTTGTTGGGATTGAAGTTTCACCCAAGTGTGCAATGGGGGTGAGGTGCCTTCTGCTAGGACACAGTTGCACACGGGGAAGAGAGGCTTTGCAGCAGCAATTAAGCTATAATCAGTATCTGCCTTTGCTTGAATCACTTTGCTCCACCCTGAACATGCAGTACAGCAGGGCTGGGAGCTCCTCCAGCCAAGAACTTGGGACTCCAGGGAAGGGGTGTGTTTGTTCCTCCGCTGAACTAACAGCTTCGTTCCAAAAGCAACCTTGCTTGTCTTGAGCTACTGTCGCCAGTTCAGTATGCCTCCAGCAGAAAACAGAAGCTTCCTGTGAATGAAAATCATCTTTCTGAATCTGTTTTAATTAACTAGTGTGCCCTATAGATTCGTGCTTTTCCCTTGAAATCTCAGTTGGCTTCCTTAATTGCCACTCTCACCAGCACATCTTAATTCCCCCTCCCCAGACTGCAATTGCCTTTTCCCAGGGCTCTTTCACTGAGAATGCCCATGAGAGCTTTCCTCGTAGCCAAGCACAGGAGGAGCTGCTTCCACTGCAAACCCACAACGAAATGCATATCTACAGAAACTCTCCCTGCCTGCAGCCCCCCGTGATCACATCCAACAGAGCTGCTGGCTCTGAGCTCTCTCACCCAGCTTCCTACTCAGAGCAGGTTTGCTGCCAGCACTAGATCAGCTTAGCCGTAATGCTGCCTTGAGAAGTCCCAAAAATATCTGGGAGCAGAGACCTCACTACCTCTCTGGATATCTGTTTTGCCCTTGTTCTGCTAACTCCATCGCTAGGAATTCACCCATCTTCAAAGCAGCTCTCTCCCACCAGCAGAACGATGACTTCATGATGTTTTACGGTGTGCCACACCCCCTGTCCGTTGGGGACCTGAGACTTAGATACAAGCCAGAAGTTGAACACCTATAATGGGAACTAGGAACACTCAGTCTTCTGTTTAGATCCTCAAAACCCCCACCAGACTGTTCCTTAAACCGACCATCTGGAGGCACCTGCAGAGCAGTTCTTCAGGGCCCAAAGTTCTGCTCCGAGACAGCCAGAAGCAGCTGGCTGCCCGACTCCAGCTGTGACCTCATGGACATACTTGAAAGTAAGGTATTCTGTCTCTCCAGGATGAAAGCTCATGTGTTCTCAGAGCACTCCCATAAGCCACACTCCATGTGCAGTGTGATTTACTTACTGAGTGGATGTGTCATGCTCTACTCATTCATTCTTACATATGTATTCGTAAGTTCTTTCCCCCACTGTGGCCCAAGTTATTCTTCCCAAAGCAGAACAGCTTTGACAGAGCAATGGTGCCAGGGATCTCTGGCAGTGTGTGCTTGGGTGCAGAAACAAACCCAATCCCTTTCTCTTGCTCCCCAGGCAGGCAGTCAGAGCTGGGACCTCTGTTTGAAAGGGGAATTTTGGATGCACAACTGCATCCTGCATGTGTCAGGGAGGCAGATGCCCAGATAGTGCTGGATGGGCTGGATAATCCCCAAAATACAATTGTTTAAATTACTGCTTTATTTCATAGAATGACAGAATCACTGAGGTTGGAAGAGGTCTGTAAGATCACCAAGTCCAACCCCAACCCACCCCACCATGCCTACTGACTGCGTCCTTCAGTGCCACATCCCCACTGCTCTTGAACACCTCCAGGGATGGTGACTCCTAACTCTTGCTTGTTGCCTGGATGGTGGCTGGGCTCATGGAACAGTCATGAGCTTTACAGTAAAAATGCCCATGTCCTCATATTTTAGAATGTTTTAGACACTAATTAAAAGCTTCAAGGTTGATTTGGTTGCCATCAAGTCCACACACACACAAAACCACACAGACAAAGGATCCAAAAGCTGCGTATCAGAGGAAAATGAGGTTCCAGACCCAAAACAAAGGGCAGTTTTTCTTGGTAAAAAATACAGCTAACATGATCGGTGATTGGAACAACTCACATAGGGCTGTAAATGGATATTCCATTGCTTGGAAAATGTAGGGAAAGATTGGATATTTTTCCAAGATTCATTTTAATCAAATTAGGAATTAATCTAGATATGTCCTACGCTCCATTATACATATTAAATCAGATTAGATGGTCACAGTGGTTTCTTCTGGTCTCACAATCAATGAAAAAATGTAATTGTGGCGATAGTGAAACAGTGAAGAAATATACCACTGAATAAACTGGGGAGCTAACAGACATATGAAAATATTATGAATTCTAGAGCTTATATAATAGATTGCATTCACTTCAGCAAGAATTCCTCCATTGTTGTTTTTTTTTTCTTTCCACATTTAATTTAAAGAGGCAATATCCTTTTAAGCATTCATTCTGCAGCAGGGTAGATTAAATTTAAAATAGAAAAGTGCTGCAGAATAGATCTAGGGATGTTCAAGGCTGGAGGACAACTTAATGAAGCAGAAACTGAAATACCATACGTCTCCAATAGCTTTAATTTATACAAATATTATCTTTGTGTCTTTCATAACATGATGCAGAGGAGCTGAGAGTACGGTGTAATTCCTTTGCTTTTCAAGACAATTTTATCCATTTTAGTACCTGGGTTTGAAACCAGCCCAATTCAAACCAAAAGAGCTATAAAGATTTTTGCTCTAATTGCTGAAACAGGCTTGCACATATAAAATCAGTTTAATGGCTGGAAAAGGCTGCATGGTGTATAAATAGGGATGGGTTCCAGACCACCTCAAGCCCAGCTCTGGCACGGTGACTCAGAGCCATGGGTGCTGCCAATGCACAGGCGGCTCGAGATCAGGACACCACTGGAAACCCCCCTGACACAGGTGCATAGGACCATACTCAGGTGTGCATTTGCTGTTTTTCAGCTTTTCTTCTTATTAGAAGGTAGGTGGGAACACGGAGGGAGCTGCACCCAGTTGGGTCCCCTGTGCCTGATGCTATCTGTCCCCTTGGTGGCCCTATTCCCCACGGCACATCTCCCCTTTCCTCTCAGCCTTTCCGGTTGAATGTAAAAGTTGTCAATGCTTTCTGGTCAAAGCTGTATCTTTTGGTCAGTGTGATTTCCCAGATTTCAGCGTATGTCTTCATCCACTCTTTAGGATAACAGAGCTGCTTCTGCTTCCAGCTTGCTGTGTGATCTTGGTTAAGTCAGCCTCTCATCGAATTAGTTTTCTTCTCTGTGAGACAAAATATCATTTACTAACCTCTGAAAAGGGCTTTGAAACTTAAATAGGAGGTATCTCATGCTTAGCACTTATTTATTCACAGATGTTTGGATCTGCTCAAGATTCGCAGAACGGGGCTTTTCTCTTTTCACTCAGCATATCAGAAGTGGGGAGAAAGAAAGAGAACGATAAAACGTTGCTGGAAGACATCTTCATTCTGAATGAAAGCAGAGTTCGTTAGTGAAGAGGGTTCATCTTTTCTTCATTCTTCACAACATGCATTTTCATGATTGGTTACAAGTCTGGCATTGCTTCTCCCTTCATATGCTGCCAACAGTTTTCTGTGATCTTAATTCTTCCCCCTCTGTGGAAACCTAAGGAAAAAAAAAACACCCGTATATTAGTCTGCAAGCATTTGATTGACACACAGATTAATGTTACACAATTAAGGAGTGTTATCAGGTGAGTGCTTCAAAAATCACAATATTTCACAGGCAGGCAGGCTTCTTGACACCATGGTAAGTAGAAATACTTTATAAAAATTATTTAGAATCACCATCTATCATCATGAGAAACCTTGTGTTGTGCTAAAATAATTGACAGCTTGATAGCTGTGAAATGTTCCCAATCCAATAAAATACAACATAGTTTTTCCAATAACAACACTTATACGCAAGGATTTACAATAGTTACCAGTTTATCACAAAGATGATGGAGTTCTAATTTGTGAGCAACTTGAATGTATTTCAACTCTGTGATCAGTGTCCTTCAAACTATTGCTAATCCAGTCATTTCTTTCATGAATAAACGAGCTATGAATATGCATATTAGATGTAGCACAGCATGGGCTGCTCTGCCACCTTACATCCAGAAGGTCATGGACATAAATTTTCTCAGATGCTAAATATTCCCTCTACCTCAGCTATGTACCGAGCAGTTCCCCACTTTTCTAATGCTGTTTAAAGGAGGTGTAATTGGGTAGAAACCCTCACGAACTCACTCCCTGGTGGGTTGTGTGGGAGAAAGTGGAGCTTGAATTAAAAGGATGGGATTGGAAATGAAGCCGGCAGGCACTCATCACAGCTCATCCATCAGTAAGCATGAATCTAATGGCTCTGGGTTCTAATGGTTCCTTTTCAGCAGCACCATGCAGTGCCTCAGCTGGGCTCAACAGACTGGCAGCACTTATCTCACTGATCTACCTAAGCTGGGCTGAAAGGAGATCCTCTCCTGCATCCTCTGCTCAGAAATCTTCAAATAAAGCCTCAGACTGTTCAATCAGCCAGGCCTCTTGGAACTGCTGGAAAAGGCAGTTAGGAACTCCCCTTCCCTTCCCTTCCCTTCCCTTCCCTTCCCTTCCCTTCCCTTCCCTATGCAGGCACCATGCAGAGTGTGGGCTTCTCCTCTACCCAGGAGAACTAAAGAGCAGATCTGAAAGATGAAACACCTGTCCTGTTCACTCATTTCCCGCATGTCCTTGGAGTTAAGCAAGCTAATTCAGATCTTGTAAACCAGAGGTGTAAGCCGCAGAGAGACTCTGACATTGGCGGAGGGTAAAGAAATCAGGCTTCTGCTGATGTTTAAACAACCAGACAAAACACCAGGCATGTTCCTGCCTCAGAACTCTTCTCGTGGCTGCAGGAGCACCGACAGCAGCAGGTAAGACCTGTGGCTTTTCACACACATTTTGCTTGAAAGAGAAGTACATTTGGACTGTCACTTGTAGGCAAACGTTTCCTTTAAGCAACCATCCCAATATTTCCAGCAAGTATCAAGTACCAGTGATTTCCTTTTCCCACCCTGCCCCCCAAATTAACAAGAGAAGGAACATAATATCCTAGAGAAACAATTAACCTCCAGCATGCTTCCTTGTCACGCAGTGTATGCAGATTCAGGAGAAAGCAAAGCTCAGATGAATGCACACTGAAGTACTGTCCTAAAAACAGAGGTTTATAAAGGAGATCATGCAGCAACTGGGCCCAATTCTGCCACAGGCTCTTGTGAGGCACGGGGTGAATGTTGTTGCTTTCCCAGGTCTCACCATAAGGCTTGGACATCCGACAGAAATTTACCCAGCCTATTGAATACTTGTTTATAACTACACATAAACAACTGGATAACTCAGTGTAATTATATATACATGTACATATCTGTGCTTATACGCAGTTATAACAAAAGTAACTACAATTGTTCGCAATTGCCTAACATTTTTCATGAGGTCAGCTCAATGGACTTGGAAAACTCCAATTTGGATGTAGAAAATGTGATTGGGGGTTTTCCAGCAGTAACTTGAGGAGGGAACAAGGGTAGAATGTCTGCTTCCCACCCAGCACGGTATAACTTTGTTCCCCAGCAGTGAAAATTCACTGCTCAGACTGCAGCAGTTCTTGTCAGAGGATGCTTTTGTAGTCAGAGACATGCTTTTGTTTCCACTGTTGTGTGTAATTGTTCCAAGAAGAGAGATATTACTGTATGTTATTAAATTATTTACATGGTATGCAGGATTGGATGATGATTTCCAGAGGAAAGAAGCCCAACAGCCGTCAGGAGCGATTCAAACAGATTAAACGTATCTACTGATCTTAAATCCAGGCAGTGGGCTGGTTCCACCTCCATGTGAAATAAATCTGGGCAGGTCAGGTTGGCTTTCCCCCCACTCCCATTTTAAACCCAACCTGGTTTAGACTGCTTCACTCAAATAGTTCCTTTCACATGCTGCTGGCAAGAGCATCAAAAACGCTTGCTGGGCTTGTATTACAGCTGACAAATCACAGTAATTTGTGATCAGAGCTACTGCAGTTTTTCAGAGCAACCAGTGCAGCCACGGGGGCTGAGCATGACTGGCTGCCCTGCAACAATTACCTGCTGGAGTTTCTGAGCACTGCCAAGTAATTTGGGTTAACAGCTCTTTTCTTTATGGAGGCACCTTGCAAGACGGGGCTGGTCCCACAGTGCATCAGTTTGGGATTGGGCCCAGAGAGAGGAGGAGCATTACCCAGATTAAGTTGGCCACACATGTCTATGATGTCAAGAAGATAGTTATTGTCAACAAGAACCAAAGAAGGCCAATTTAACAGCGCTCTGAGCATAGAGTTATAGAATCATAAAATTATAGAATCATAGAAACACAGATCATAGAAGCAACGGAAAAAAACCATCTTAGAATGGCTTGGGTTGGAAGGGACCTTGAAGATCATCCATTGACCAGGGATGTTTGATCAGTGGAGGAGGTTAGCCTTTGAAATTAAAAGGAATAGAAGGGTCCAAACTAAAAGGAATAGGAGGAACCTCAAACTAAAAAGCGGCTTTCAGACTACAAGAGAGGAGATTTAGATTGGATATAAGGAAAGTTTACTTACAATAAGGGTAGTGAAGCACTGGCACAGGCTGCCCAAAGAGGTGGTGGTGCCCCATCCCAGCAGACATCCAAGGTCAGGCTGGAGGGGCTGTGAGCACTGATGGAGCTGTGGGTTTCCCTGTTCACTGCAGGGAGGCTGGGCCAGATAATCTGTAAAGGTTCTTTCCAACTCAAACAGATTCTATGACCCTGTCCTACTTTTTGTCTGCACAGGCACCTGCTGTGCTTCACTGGTGGATGAGAGTGGTCGCAATTCCCTGTGTGGGGGATGACACAAGCTGTTCTCCAGCATGTGCAGCCACCACCTCTGCCATCATTTTAGAGCTGGCAAAATCACACATTTCTTTTAAATTTCTTGAGACATCAGGGCTGGAGAAACCTGAATAATCTACATGTAATGAATAGAGAAACTTTCAGCATCATTTCAAGGTGCAAGCATCAGCTCTCTTCAGAACTTTCAGGGCCTCTTTTTCTAAATTTAACCACATTTCAAAATTACTGGAGGACAACCAGTCACAGTCTGGATTCCTCATTTGATTTTGCCCTCTCTTTTTAAGAGTTCCTTTATTTGTCTACAGTGGAGGAGAGAGTACTTTCAATGTGATGTATTTTGATCCTTCCCATTTTACAACCTCAGTTTTCAGTTCTCAGCTCCTGGCCTCTCCAAGAAGAGTTTCCAATACCTTAACGAACTGATCTATTGTCTGCTGGACTGCATCTTCAAAGGCTACCTCACTTCAGGGGAACAGGGCTGGCAGCTCTATTCCAGGAATTTTGCTGCAGGACACAAAGATCTTTTGTGGGCATTTGCTCTTTTTCTTTCTAGGATTCCTTACTCTGAAATGGAAGTAACTTAAGAGAAAAAAGAAAAGTACAGGAGTGCTCTTTGTGTATTTAGCTAGCTAACTTTCATGATTTTATGAGCAGTCTCATGATACTTGGTATTTTTCTTAAAACTTTAGACCTTGGAGTCATGTGTATAATGCAGTGTCAGCATTAATGGAGAGCCTTCCAGACTGCATGGATGGAGGAAAGCCTGAAAAGCATGAACTTGGGGAGCAGAAGAGAAGAGCCTCGAGTCTGCTTTTCACCAAACTCCCATTTTTGGAGCTGAAATCCTGGAGGAACAGGGAAGTGTGGAGACAAGACAGCAGAGCCCCTTGGCCCAGCAATGAGCTATGATAACTCCTCCACTGAAACACATCCTTAGAAACTCAACTCTCTGTTTTGATTGTGTTAGGCTAATTGGAGTCAGAGGCCATTCAAACTTACAATAGGAAATGAGATTTGGGGAAGACTGACTCCCAGGAGACAGGATTAAAAGGGGTTTCCTTGAATCCCAGTCTATTTCTCACAGATTGACTGTGGAAGATCTCAGTGCACTAATTTTAACCTAAAAATAAAATCCTAGAACAAGAAATTAAGCAGAAGAAAAATATTGTCACCAACTCAGCTGAGAAGAAAGGAATTGTAGAGATTCTTGAAACTGCAGGTCAGCACCCAAATTCATCATAACTTGGGGCTTACATAATTAATGACTATGAGCATCTTTTGAGAGCATCTGTGGTGATGCAGTGGCACAGCTGCCAGGGAGGTGGTGGGGTCACCATCCCTGGAGGTGTTGAAGAACGGTGGGGATGTGGTACTGAGTGATGTGGTCTGTGGACATGATGGGGTGGGCTGAGGTTGGACTTGGGGATCTTAGAGGTCTTTTCCAACCTTGACAGATCTGTGATTCTATGTTCCAAGCCACCAACAAACTCATGATAATGGCAGTGCTGCCAATCTCTCCTCCCATAGTTGAGATTTCAGGTTGAGGATTTTGGGATCAATCCAGAAGAGCCTTTCCTTACTGCTCCCAGAGGGAAGCTGAGTGGATAATCCAGATCGCAGAACAGGCCTTTCTCAGCTCCGTACATTTTCCCGTGTTGTAACAGACGTTTGATAACAAAATAAACCTGCATAAGCAAGTCAGCCCATGGCAAAAAGAGTAATCCACTTAAGTTGGGTGGTTTCTGTGGTGCAATGCAGTGCAGCGCTGCTTCCCCTCTGGCAGTCCTTGCTAGAATCTAAGGCTTGTTGTAAGTAAAACAAGTTTGTGAGGCTCAGACAAGAGACCACTTTGTAAAGCAACTTGTGCCTGCATGACTTGAAAGAGCAAGAAGAAAGCACACTTAGGACACGTTATTACAGGAGCTGGCAGCAGGTAAAGGCCTCTTTTCCAGTTTTAGCTGGTTTGTCAGTAATACGGCTGCAGCACCATAGCTGTGAATTAGTCAGTGTGAATTAGGACTCTATTAAAGCTGGCAGCAGGAGATGCTCTCAGGGAAGCCCTTCTCCCAAGCTGTGACCCTCCAGCAGAGCACACTGAGCCATCGTGTAGCACACACAGATGCTGGCTGTGCCATTGGGAAGCTCTGGCAGCCAGACCTGCAGAGCCTGACCTACTTTGGAGCGGGGATGTCAGAGTTTACATTCTTCCTCCCTACCTTTACACGCCACACAGGGCTTCCAACACCACTCATTATAGGGGTGTCAGCAGCCCAGCTGAAATGCTCTGCACCGAGATCAAAGCAGCATGCAAACATCCCATATTCAGTCTATTTACCAGAGATCAAATAACCTCTATAAAGCATATGGCCTTTCTTTTTTAAACTACTCATCCTGCATTGAGCAGCTGCTTATCTCATACCATGGAGATCTTCCTCACAGTAAGACAGAGCTAAGTAAGTAAGGTTTAAGTTGCACCAGGGGAGGTTCAGGTTGGATATCAGCAAAAATTTCTTCTCCCAAAGAGTGGTGATGCACTGGCACAGAATGCCCAGGGAGGTTGGGGTGGTGTTCAAGAACTGTGGAGATGTAGCACTGATACAGTTAGTGGCATAGAGGGATAGCTTGGACTTGGTGATCTCACTGATCTTTTCCAACCTTAATAATTCTATCCCCTTGCAGCAACCAGCTAGCTCTTGCTTATCAAAGCCCTGCAAAAAATCCTAGCACTAGCTTTCAAATTTACTAGCTTTTTGATTAGAAGACCCTTGATTAAGAAAAGCACTCAACTCTCCTAAGCTTCTCACTCTAAATTGAGGGATGCTTGGGCATCCCAGCTTGCCTGGGAACAGCTGCTCATCATTTCCTCCAGCACTGCTCTGTGGACATCAGCTGTGTTCACCGAGTAGGCAGGATAAAATGAGGGATTCTCACTCTTTTCATTGTTTGCTTGCTGTAGCTCTTGCAGGCTGTGCCTTGGGGTGAAGATAGTCTGCAAGGGTCCTTTGTAGAGTTCCTTCCCTTGCAAGACCCTGGAGAAGAGGCTGTAATCAGCATATTAAGCAATTGCTGGTGGAGGATCGTAGTAGACTTTGTCAGGTGAGAAAGGGTGTGTTGTGCTCTGGGAAATTTAAGAAGTGAGGGATAATTTTTGGTAATCACTTTACATAGTCATCTACCAGGGAGAGAGGGTAGCTATGCTAGTAAAATACTGGCCTTGTATGTAGTAGTTGGCCTCTGGCTTTTCTATAGGCTTCCTATGTAGCTTCTGACAAAATAACTTGTAGAAGTTGGTTTTTGACATCCTTTAGGTAAGTAAGATCAAAGGAAATAGCTCTGAAGCTTTGTCTTGTGTTCACATCTCAATTTGCTCTCTGCAGACAGGATGGCAATGGTATCACTTTCACTCAACTGTCTTCTCCCAGACATAAGGCAGGGAGCACCTCTGAGGATGGGGCTGCACTCTTCAGTGAAGAATGAGAGCTGGGTGAAGTCTGTATTTGCCATCTTCCATGCCTTCCTGGCCCTTGCTTCTGCGTGGCAGGGCTGTGCCTGGGCAGCCCCCACACAGAAGATGGATCTGACTGGCCATGGGGCTGCTGGCTCCAAGAAGAGCTGTGATGCATTCCCAACCAGCAAAGCTGGTGGTGTTGGGGTGAGATCTTGCCCAACAAGGGTTCTGTGCATCCACCTGGTCCCTGTGTGTCCTTAGCAGGGTAAGGAGAAGCTCAATAGGTCTGGAAGGTGTTTGTGTGTTTAGTTTTTCTTGATTCCACTTAGACTGAAATAACTTGACAGTATTCTTTGATGGGTGGGTGGGAGAAGGTGAAGCCTTGTGAAAAATCTGTACTAAACACTTCAGGTTGTTCATCTTAGCATATCAATTTATTGAGATGTTTGGCATAAATTCTGTAGCAATTATCCCCAAGGACTTCAACAATTTTATCCCTTCTTTTTTCTTTTTTCTTTTTTTTTTTTTTTCAAAGCAGTCTATGCTTTAATTAATAGCTTTTATATTTTAAACTAGCCAAAGCAAACTTCTTAAACAGAAAAATGTATATATTGACACACCTTTAAGGCAGTAAACTTTTCTGCATGTTAATATTGAAAAGATCCTCATTAATTAGGCAGTCACACTCACACAAATCTTCTGATAGAATAAGTGCACTGAAAGTTTTAGATCACTTGGGACAAGTTCTGCCTGGAGCAAAGCTGCAAAGTTAATGCTCTGTATTAACTCTGGCAATCAACCCCCAAAATGGCTGCATCCCTCAAGGCCAGTCGTTCCATTTGATCAGGTTGCAAAGCAAATTAGCATTCTCTTTGCCCTGGCTCTGATGCTTCCTATTCTTTTCATGAATGATTTATTGGTCTCCCCTGCCCAGGATATGCTTGTTTTACCATCTACCTTTTTAGTGATGTTTTCCCCAATGAAAGGCATCCCCTGTGGTTTTGGTGCTAACTGGAACTTGTGCCGGATGTTGCTCTAGCTTATAGTGAACATCCTACGTGATGGCAGGAATTTGCTCCAATGACTGCTGACTTTTTCATTCATCTTTCTCCAATTTCTGTTGTCTGCATTTGGATAAAACGTCTTTGAAAGTTGCATGCTCAGGCTCCAAAAGAAAGCTCTGTGTTTGCAGGGCCGTGCCAGCTAAACCCTGATGAAGTGACTTGCAGCAGCTGGTTCTCTGGAAGAAAACCTTGCAAAAGTTTGAGAAGAGCCAAGGAGTGAGGCAAGAAGTCCCATGTGGGGCATTTTTCATGTACTCTGAACCATGGCGGTGCTGTAGGGCAGAAGCGTTCCCTGGCCCCTCAGCCTCCAGCATTAGCAGTGATGGAAAAGGTGCTCCGGGGCTCTCTTGCAGATGAAGTTTCTTGGCTGTGAAAATCTGAGTCAGGAGCAGGTGGGGAAAAGCAGGGGGAAAAAAAAAAGTCTCATCCAGTACTGGATTCACCAGATTCAAGAATGGAGACATTTTCCTTGGTTCTGTACTTTAGGTATAGCAAACACCTGAAACAAATTGTTGTTCTGGAGGCTCTTCAGCGACCTCCTCACAACAACATTAGACAGTTTTAAAATGAATGCATAAAAATAAGAGGGGGATGATACTTTTGCCTTGTTCCTTGCATCTCTGTGCAGGTTTGAAAAGTTTCTTGAGGGACCGAGTCCTCCCCACTATCTATTTCTCACTTCTTTTTTCCTGGAACCTCCTTGTCAGCAAAACTCTGCCTGACTTTCAGGAAAACCCTCCTACGAGGTGACAGGGAGTCATTCATTCTGGGAAGGAAGACTCTGGTTTTAGCCAGACTTTCCTGAGTGCAATCTATCTATTAGTTTTGGTTTGGTCCTTTTTTGCCCTCCTAGAATTATTGGTGATTACCTGAATTGATTCTAATGAGCTCCACAGACCTGAAGGTATTAGGTACCAGTCTGAAGTTCAGCTCTCTGTTCAAAGTGTTCAAAAACACAAACTTGATCAGCTATCGTTTGACTACTGTGTGTATGAACACTGATTTTCATGAGTTATTTCTTATTTTCATCTGTGCAATCAAGATGAAAATCAAGTCTGTTTCTTCTGATGTCCAGAGAGCAGTGACATGGGAACCGGTCTCATTAGCACTCATGGGAGATGCTGGTACAGCCTGGGAAGAGAGTGTGCAGCTTCTGACTTCTTAAATTTTAATGACACAGTTTATAGGGCTTTGATCCTCTAAGTTATCTTTACTTACTTGAAGGCTCATGAAAGTCAATGGGACCTATTTACCATCTAGGAAGTTGAACGCAGGAGTCAGTCTGTGCAAGATCTACAGCTGAGAAACCAATATTGCCTTGCACAAATGCAACTACTTCTAAATATTAGTTAAATGAAAGGATTGTATTCTTTTCACCAAATACTGAAGGTAAACGGATTCTCTGTGCCCATCACAGATATTCCTCAAGGGCTGGGAGGAGATTTTGGCAGTAGAGTTGAATACTTACTGTTTCAGTTTTGAACTGCTCTAGATGTTTCTCCTGATGGTTAAGTTTCTCTTTAAAGTTCTTGAGGACAGATCAATAATGCCATAATGTAGCTATAATTGTTAGTGAAATGCCTCTGGCTGTTTTCCTAGGTTTTAGGGATAGCTCAACAGCAGCTGACATGGCTGAAAGCAATTCAGGAATGGAAGAAATACTCCTTGTCAGTTGGAGTCACACTGCAGACATCTTTCTGTTATCCATTAACAGTGGTAGAGGAGAAGATGTTTAACAAGTAAAACCAGCATACTGATTCCAAAAGCAGCACACTGATTCCAAACCAGCCAGCAAGGTCCTCTGTCCAGCAAAACTTAGCAGGTAGAGGATTGGTCTTTGCAGCATCATTCTCATTCCAATCCTAATCCAGGTTCACAACTGAAATGCATGGGAGTCTTTGGTCTGAAAAAGTTGATTCACTGAACTTTCCATGCTAGCAGATGACCAAGACTGAAAGACTGAATATTTTAGTTTTGGTAAAGCTATAATTTGCTGTGGATGGGCTCATTAACACACACACACAAAAATAACAAAACATTTGGTTGCCTTAATGAAGGGTGACATTACTATCATTGCCTGGAAATATGTACCATTGTATTAGAAAGTATCATAAAAAATAATTAAAGCCAAATTGTTGGTGTCAACGTTGACAGCCCTTAGTCACATCACCAACCAGCACTGCACTACCAGGATGAGGTAGGAGTGCTCTGAGCCCCAGGTGTGGTGCTGAGTGTCCTACAGGCTTAGCAGAAGATGCTGAGACAGCCCTGGCTTTCCTGGAGCAAAGCCCTGGAACCACGCTGCCTGAAAGCAAAGGATAGTGTTCCTGTGCTCTGTCCTGGAACCTGGTGATCTCACTCCTTCATTTTCTCAAGGCCTGGTCCTGATTCTTTCTGCAAGCGATGCGTAGAATAGATCGGTCAGAAAGGGCTGCATGGAAAGGTAAAAATCCTGGAATACGAGGTTCTTAAGGCAGTTTTAACTTAACAAACAAAAAAAGCAGAGAGCTGGGTGGTTCTCTTGACTCTCTGCTCAGCTACCAACCCCCAGCTAAAGATAAATGCATCAGCTCAGCTTCATTGGGTGTCTGTTTGCCTGTGCCCCTGCGTGTTCTGTGCCTGTCTCTGCTTGCCCCTGTGCTGGAAGCAGAGTGCTCAGAGGCACAGGGCCCTTCAAGCTTTACGTGAAACTTGGCGTGGAGCTTCAAAGCTGGTTTTAAGTACAGGACATTGCACTATGCTTGGCCTGGAGTGGTCAAAGTTGCTGATGGGGTACTGGGTGCAGCCAGAAGAGAACTGCCAAGGCAACAGGATGCTGAAAACCGTGTTCTAGGAGTAGGTATGCCCCATCAGCAGTACTCATGTTCTGCTCCCGGAAGCTGTTTCCTTCTACTAACAAGGTTTCTCTGCAGCAGTCCTCCAGAAGGTTGGTCTCTGTAAGTGCAGAGCAACTGCAGCTACCCATTGTTGGTGAGCACAGTACCTTGAGATGTGTCCTGTGCTTGCTAGGGAAGTTCCAAGCAACAGCAAAGCTGCTGGAAAAACTCTGAGAGAGTGGTGATGCAGTGGCACAGCTGCCCTGGGAGGTGGTGGAACCACTGTCCCTGGAGATCATGAACTGTGAGGATGTGGGCAGTAACGGTGGATGATGGATGGTTGGACTTGTTTGCCTTAGAGGCCTTTTCCAACCTAATGATCCTGTGATCTCCTGAAGCATGACACTGCAGCTTGGAGCTCCCAGGGTCTCTTTTCTGGCAATTTGCTTCTCAAGTACAGTAAGCAGAAAATCACAAATATTTCCCCACAAAGTATTTTGGAAAGAAACACAACGTTTTCACTTTTTCCATTCTTTTTGAAGAAACTTTCCAGCTGCTCACTTGAAAACAAACAAAACCCCAAGCAGAAAGCATCCAGCTTCCGGCTATTTCCAGTGTTTTCAAATTATTCTTTCAGTTTGGGGATTATTTTTTGATGTTGCTGAAAACCAAGCTGTTTAGATATTTGATTTTTTTTTTTTTTTTTTTTTTTTTTAATAGTTTCAGCAAAGCACAGTGAAAAGGCTTGGCTTCAGCTGAGTGTGGTTTGGGAAAATTTAAAATTCTCAAACATTTTGCAGGAGGAGAAATCCCTTTCTATGCAGCTCTGCCAGCTCTCTTGCTGTCATCAAACTGACTGTTTTCCTGCTTATTTCCCTTCTGTCCTCCTTCTTATGTTTGCATTGTTTTTTGAACTTCTCAGAGCAGAGATTTTTACCTCCCTTTACAATTGCTCAGCACCCTCTATGTTTGGGGTATGCAACATAGATAGTTTGTGATAATGGATTTGAAAATGTGTATTTAAGTACAAGGGCTATTTGAGTTTCCTCATTCAATTTCATAGAATAATTGCCAGGCAAATCTATGCGGAGCTCTAATTTTCAGTCTCCTCTGAGAATAATTTCTTTAGGGTTCAGGCACAGCGCTAAATGGTTTTTCTTCCAGAAATTTGTGGATACGTTTTTCTTGGTCATCCCTCAGGACACAGCACTGCATTGACTTTGGTACTCTGGCTTGTGGAAGCTCCATGTTGAAGCACTTTGAAAACCTGGATCGTTGAACTTGGCTTGAAATGGCCAGCAGCCCCAGTTAGATGTCCAGGCTTGACTCAAAGCACTCGAGCCTAGAAATACGAGTGTTTATCAC
The DNA here is from genome assembly GCF_019232065.1 of Centrocercus urophasianus. Classification (NCBI taxonomy): domain Eukaryota; kingdom Metazoa; phylum Chordata; class Aves; order Galliformes; family Phasianidae; genus Centrocercus; species Centrocercus urophasianus. The sequence goes on from NW_024885055.1 coordinate 392,617, forward strand.
AAAAAGAACTTCATTTTCTTAGCAGGGCTTCCTGATTGCCTCTGGTGATGCTGTTTTGGGGACAAGAACGATGGCACGATCCTCAGATCCTTCTCCTTCTGGCCCTTGCTGAAAAGCAGGAAGTACTGAAGTGCCTGAAAACGTAATTAATACTAGTAAAACTTCAATCAGTGTTTTCAGTAATGCATCTGAAAGTGTTTCAGCTATGCCAGGTAATAAAACCTCCTGGAGTCTCTTAATTGTCATTTTACCGGAGGTGGAGCTGCTGGTGCCGCCCCATTGCAGCGCGCTGGGACTTTGCAGCCATGCACCTGGGCTCCCAATGCTCTGAATGGGGCAACCTACAGCAGACCTATTACCTTCAACATGCTCATAGTAGGTTAACAGAAATACATTTTTTTTAATTAAAAAGAAAAATGTAACTCATAAGAAACTATAGTTAATAACAGCATTTCAACCCAGGCTCTGGTTTGTCAGTATTTCCTTGTGCCTTAATAACTGAATTAAAGCGTCCTACTGCAGCACGTAGGAGTATTCTTTCCAAGCCTGGTTCTGCAGTGCAATCCCATGCACGTGGCTGCTTGTGGCTCAGTGCACGGCTATCTGTTTCTCACTATGAGCTCTTGGACCTGTCACCCAATTTCAACCATTTCTTAGCATGGTCAGAGACATTAATTGCCCGTGAGTTTTGCAAAAGTAGGTGCCTGTGCTCAGAAAAGTGATTTTGTCAGAGCTTCTACTGAAGCTGCTGTATGAGCTCATCCCCTATGAGACATCAGAAAAGAGACTCAGCCAATTGAGCTATACATCCAAGGGCTACGCCAGCTCTGCTCCCCATGGGTCTGTTCCTGAGCGTGATTCACCTCCCTCAAGCACTCCTACACACTCAGCCACTTTCCCTGCTCTTGCCACAAGCACTGCTTGGCATGATGATTTTCTGTGGCTGCGTAGATACCTTCATGATCTTCTCTTTTTGGTGTTCTGTTTATCTCTATGAAACAGGCATAACCTCTTCACTTTATTCTTCTCTGCTATGATTTTATGCCATCCAGTTCTTCCTAATACTCAGTACTCTTTGTTAAATAATTAAATGCTTGAAGTATATTCACTGTATAAATGTTTCCTTTTTCGTTATCCCATTCAGGTTTTTTTTTTTTGCCAGCAAATGTCCCTAGAACATGGCCACTGCTTCTTAAATGCTTCCTCATCCTTACATGTTACTGCTTGATCAATTTATGTTCCACTTAAGGCCCAGTTCTGCAGCTTTGCTTCTGTGCACATAATTTTTTTTTTTTCTGAAGGCCTTTGGAGTCTGTTTGTTTAGGGCCTTCTGACTGGGAAATGTCCTTCTCATCAACAAGTGACACAAGATGTCAACCCTCTAATTCTACTGGCATGATTCACTCCACGTTCCTCTTATCGGTTTGTTCTTTTTTTTTCCCCCTCTAGAAGAAATGGGCTGGAGGGCAAAAGTGCATTCAAGTTCATCACAGAACTGTAGAATCATTGAGGTTGGAAAAGACCATTAAGATCAGTGAGCCCAACCCATCCCCACCGTGCCTACTAACCACGTCCCTCAGTGCTGCACCTACCCTGAGCTGGTGTGGAGCTGTGGGTCAGCCTGCTGGGAATGCAGAGGTTAAGCCAGCTTGGGTAATGCTTCCTCTTATTTTGTTCCTCACGTGTTTTTTATCCTGCAGATTGAGGTAAAGTCATTCTGAAGTCTCCCACACCCTCCTTCTCATCTTTGCTCCCTGCCGTCTCAGATCCTCTAAGCCTTTCATTGCTCAGAAAGACACTTCCACCTTCCATCGTCCCTCTCACCTCTTTTGCACAAGGCTGTGACCTCCAGCCCCCTTGGCTTCCACCCCTCACCAGACTTTGGTTGTGCCTGATGTTGAAATCTCCTCTGTGTGCAGACGCTGCGAGTTCCCCTTTCCAGGTTGTCATGGTTCTTGTGTTGTTGTAAGAAAACAACCGATCGTGTTCCTACCGCAAATCACTGTGAGACCATTTAGGGCAGCTCAGCCTCCTTATCTGAGATCAGATCAAGGCCAGAACGAAAAAACCTGTGCCACAAACTCCAGGGAGCCTGGATCCAATTCTGCATATTATGGCAAGATGAGAAGCACCGGGGAGATGCACGCTTTGATTCCACCACCTCTGTCCACAGTGCACACAGTCTTAGTCATGCTCCTGAAGTTCTCAATGCCCTTAATGAGATCTTCAGTAAAGCCATTAATAGGCCCTTGAGAAAGAGCAGGAGATGGTGACTCTCATTTGTGCTCTATGTCTCTTGAAGGGTGGTCAATTTTTAGCTTAAGTGACCAAATAAACAGCTGGCCATGCTACAAAAAAAAAAAAAAAAAAAAAGAAAAAGGTGAATAACTACAAATAGGGCCTTCTCCTCTGGCCCTTGAGAAAAACTCTTCTTGTCTGCAAAAGAAGGAATTGCTTTAAGCTTGCACACATGCACAGAAACATTGGTGTGAATGAAACAAGAACACAGAAAACATCCAGGGAAATTTTTAATACTCTTTGTTGCATACGAAGTTCTCTTTTTCATTTGCAGAACTGAACACCCAAGAGATAGGGTTGCAAGAATGTCCTAAGCACCTGCATGCAAAGACCCATTTCTCCTTGTCGCCACTCTCCCAGAACAGTGTGTCTGCTGTTAGTGAAGCTGACTTGTTTTCTGCTCCCTCTGCTCTGGCATCTGTGGGGCTGCTCATCTTCCCGTGTACCAGTTCCTCTGCTGGTGTTCTCAGGAGCTTGTACCGCACAGCTCATTATCTTCTGCCAAAGCAGTGATTTACTTGCAGGGGTGTTCCCATTGCAACATCCCATTGCAATTCCCCATCGCAGAACGGCATGGTTAGAATACAAATGCTTAAAGGGTGGCTGTGACTCTGCAGGCGCAATGCTGGGTTGGGTTGGCAGGCTTACAGGCAGCAAGCTGGGGTGGGTGCGGATTTCTGCCTGAATAATTAATCCATCCCTAGAAGCTTTATTTGGGGCTTGGGTGTCAGAGCAGATTTAGCTGGTTTTGAATATTTCCTGTAACTTGCACATCTTCTCCTAGCCCAGTGATCGCTTCCTGTGCTTTCTGGAACGATAGCACCTTCCATTGCACACTGCAGCCCTGTGAGCATGTTAAGCCTCTTATCCCGTTCCAGAGTATTTTCAACCCTCCAGCAAAGTGTTTGCAATCTTGTCACCTCGTGTGGCTTGATCTTCCAACACCCAGCTGGGGTGAATGAACTCACCTCCTCGTAACAGCTCCTCGTTAAGGGAAAACAGCATATATACACTGATGAGGCAGAGCAACGAGGATCAGTGACACTATAGACACATTTAAGATGTAGATCCTAGATTCCAGCAATCACGTGGTTTGCTGAACCATTTCCATCCCAGCAGCCTATCCTGTACCTACAAGTTATCCAAGCAGGGTGGAAATCACGAGGCAAGAGGAGACACCACGGCGGCAGACTTGGATAAATGCAGTGGCCCCAGAGGCTGCATTACAGTTGCAACATTTGGTGATGAGTTAAGAAAGAAAGGGAAGAAAGCAAGCGGAGCACGTAGGAAGCATGCTGTGGTTGGCAGGTGACACCCAGTGCTGGGGAAAAGCGCGTGCAGACACTGTGTAGGTTCATGTGCAATTAGGAGGGACGTGGCCATCCACCACAACTGTGAGCGCAGTTGCAATTAGTATGGCAAAAGTATGTGCCTGAAGTTTCCAAGTACAAAAATGCCATTAATACTGCTGTTTAGGAAAAGCAAAAGGACGTTAAACTGCAGCGGTTCCTGTTTCTTGGCAGGAACGGTAGAATTTTGTCACAGCACAAATTTGTGAATTCCCTGAAGATGTTATTGCTCAAGCACAAACAGCCGAGAGGTGATCCCTGCTGCTTTGGCAAAGCTACTGCTTTCTGTAGACTCTGCACTGTAAAAATAAACTGAATGGAGTAGTTCTTTCCCTTTGGATTTTCTCACTCAGGAAACACCTATGCCCAAATCCTTAGCTGGTGTAAATCTGCAAAGCTCCTTTGACTTCAGTAATGTGATGCCAAGTTCCTCCGTCAAAGAGTGTGACCTGTTATTTTGACTGAGCCTGTAAATGGCCGGTTCTGTTTTTGGACTGATTGTTAGGGAGCTAATCCTCCAATTTGCACGTGCACAGTCTGAGCGTTCCCATGTGAGTGTTTCCCTGAGCAGAACTGCAGCCAACACAAAGTGAACGGGCCAGCAGCTAGGTGTGTAATCCGAAGCATGCAAACGTGGAGGCTGATTTAGCTTTCCCCTGAACTCAGCCCTTTAAATATCCTTTGTGTGTTGGTTGTTTTGCTGTTGTTGTTGTTGGGTTTTTTCTTTCCATCTCCTTACACGCAAAAACCACACGCACAGTCCCTCAAAACCCACACTTGCAAAAACAGCTGTAAGTGAACCCAAGACAATGCAGCGCATTGTGGAGGAGCAGTCATTCAAATCTCCCCCTGCATTCCCCACCCCATGCCCGCACATGCTGGGAGTCAATCAGCGCCAATGGAGCGTGGGGAAAACACCCACCCCCGAAACTGCTCCAGCAGTCCCACTCCCTCAAATCCCATTGGACAACTGTGGTTTCAGTGCTTCTTCACTCCGAAACAACACTTCAGACTGAAGTTTTAAGGAAAAAAAAAAGCAATTCTTTTTTCTTTTTTTCTCCTGGGTATTTTTTCATCCTCGTTGCATTCTCCCAGAGAAAAGTTGTTTATGTGGAGAGATTGAGTTTAAGCCTAAAACTGCCAAAAATGGAGCCTAGGTGGAAGTTCATGTGCAGACACCTGCCACTGTGGTCATAGGCTTTGAGTTACCCAGCCCTGAAAGGAATAAGGATGATTCCCGTCCAGAGGTTTAAGAACATACAGTATTAAGTTCTTCATTAGAAAAAATGGTGCAGGATTTTAACTTAAATTATTTGAGTCATTCCTGAGAATAGCTGTGCAAACTTCTTTGAGTGAGCTGAATGCTCCATGGGCAGTGCCTCCACCTGCAAGTCCTATTACTGGCCTCCTGTGCGTGGGACTGGCTCACTGCTCAGTACTCCCAGTGCTGTATTTTCTACCGTCATGATGCAATGACACAGAGAGTCAGGAACCAATGGAACAAATACCTGTGAGATCGGGTGTGCCCGCTAAGTGCTTTTAAATGTTCTGAAGATGTGCTATAATTGCTGGTGGAAGTGGGACTCTGTGCCAGTATGTGCTGGTTCTCAGTGCCAGCTGGGACATGGTGAGTCAGGAGCAGATTTTCTTCTCTTGTTTCTATCTTTCTTCTCACAAGCAGTGTGGGGTCACAGCATGCTCAGGGGTCAGAGCCTTTTTGTTTCCATTTTGCATTTGTTAATGAAGCAATGTAACTGTAAGACTCATCTTTTGAGCTGTAAGCATGAGCCAATGGGGAGAACAACCTTAGCCCACATCTGATACCTGTGGAATCCCTTGTACTGCCATGTGATTTCTGCCACTAGGAAGAGTCCAGGGATGGACAGCAAACTCTGGGCCATCAGCACACCATGAGTGAGTGTGTGGATGCACACAGAGGATGTGCTGACATCAGTAGGACAGGATGTGATGGGATCTTGAGTGCTGGGGATCCCAGCAAGCGTACAGACAAACACTGCTGACACTCAGCAGGGCCTCCCCAGTCTGCCCAATGGACCTGGCCACTGGGATGTGCTGGGAAGTGCTGGGATGTGCTCATGCAGCACTGAGCCTTCCAATTACTTGCTTGCCATCACCACAAATACAACCCTGACCCATCCTGGAGGGCAGGGTCCTTGTGTCTCTCTGGCCTCAGTGGCTTCTGATTTACCAAGATTTAACTCCTAGCAAAGCCGTTTTTGCAAAATGTCTGCAAACATGATCAGGAAAGTACAAACGTTCCTTGCAATCTGTTATTAGCTGGCAAAAACTGAAAGGATGAAAAGATTTCTCCTCTCTTGGGTTACCTATCTATAGGCATGCCACATCTCTTAGGAATGACCCTGTCTTGATGATCTACCATAACCATAGAATCATAGAATATCCCAGTTTGGAAGGGACTCATTAGGAGCACTGAGCTTTACCCATTTTCTAACCTCCTACCTTTTTTAAAGTGTGTTCTTAAACACTGCACTCCGTTTTTTGACTGGGCAGGTGGCTGAGGAGCTGTTGGCTGCACCTTGCCTTGCATTGCCAGGGCAAGTAGTGCTTTGAGAGGAGGGGAGCCAGGGGAAGCTTTTGGGGAAAAATCTGGCTGTTGGTAGGCTTGCAGGAGAGGAGGCTGACTTCTGGGATACCTCCAGCAGCTGTTGGGCAAAAGCATTAATAACTCGCAAAAAGGATAAAAGGGATGGGCAAAGCAAAACAAGAGGACCTGCCTGAATTCCCAGTCGGGTTTTACACACACCAGTGACGATGATTCACTGTCTGGTTCTCGCTTTGTTCCTTTGCTTCAGCACTCAGCTGTCTCCTAACGCTTGCAGAGTGCTGCCTGTCCTTTCACTTTTCCTGGATCTTTTGCTTTTTTTCTCTGACTGCTTTATTAGCCATCACCCAAACTGCAGAAAATCTAGCCCCATACTTCTTCTCTATTTAATTTCACTTCATTGACTTATGCTAGAAATTATTTAAGTGCTTTAAGAGTGCAAATGAGAGAAGAAAAAATTATTTTGTCAGATCTTACCTCACCACTAACAGGGCATTAATTTTGCAAAGCTGATAATGAACGTCCTCTTGTAAAGAGATACTTGATGAAACCAGCCTCCACCAACCTCCTTCATTCCCTTTTCCTATAATGCTTTTCCCAAACGAAAGCTGTCACCAAATATGTCTGCTAGGCTACAGCAGGGGACTTGCAGCAACACTGCTCCCTGAACAAACTGCTCACATTGAGCTCCAGCTTTCTCTCTCATCCCTGTAGGAACATGGCACTGGTGTGCCTGGTGCCTCCCTAGGATCAGCAGTAAGAGCTGCCCTGGTCCCGTGGCACTGTTTGATGGGAGCACATTCTGGCCCTTTTTAATGATGATGATCACAGCAGGGACAAGAGACTGGGTTGCTCCGTTCAGGTGCAACTCTTCCCCTTGGGCTGCCCCTCCACCTCCCTGCTTGCTGTTGTCTCTCCCTGACACTGAGAAGCTATTCCCAGCTCACAGATAGCCACATTTGGCCTCCAAGGACCTGCATTTTAATAAAACTTTCTGTTTCAAGGGGGAATAAAAACGTATTTCCTCCTTATCCCGGTCTCCATTTCCTTCAGCTCTTGGCAGGCAATGACTTCGGATATTTATTGCTCTCTGTAATTTCTTTGGGGACCCCCTTATTTTATGCATGGCCCAATGCAAGGCGCTCCCAGTTTCAGAAGAGAAAAATTAATTTGTTTCCTCTTGATAGCAGAACGTTTGCTTTGCCATCATCTGAGGCCTAGCAGGAATTCACCCTGGGCTGCAGCCTGGCCCTGCTGTCCTGCGGGACTGGCTTTGGGAATCAGCCTTGGTGAATAATTCATTTTCCAGTTTGGTTGCTGGGAGGTAGGGGAAATTCAGTGTAATGCAAACCAAATCTCCCCCTTCTTCATTGCACACATGGACATATATATTTTGCTGCACTTATCCTGGCTGCTGTAGTTTTGCTGCTGTAAGCCATACGTGTCAGTGGGCATGGCCAGACCTGAGGACATGGGTGGTGGCAAGGAACATCCAGAGGGACAGTTGCATCACAGAGGGCAGCACTCTGGATGGGAAGTTCATCGAGCTCTGGGCAAGCAGTTAGGAGCCTCAGAAAGCAGCCAAAGCCTACACAAGTGTTCACTTCTCCGAAGATGAATACTGTGAAACAACCCCTGGCAGAAAGCTGCTCATCCTTGCGAACTGAACTTAGTATTTGACCCCATTTTGAAAGGCGTGGAAAGATCTGTCTCAATCTGTACATATTCTTCTGCTTAGTGCAACATCTTTAGTATTTGACAAGTAAATATATTGCAAAAGAAACTTTGCTGCCATCACTGACATGACCTGAGGAAGATTCTGGAGCACCTCGTAGGCACCTACTCACTGCTTCTATTTTTATATTGCTGCCAAAAAGCAAATAATTTTTTGCTCTTTCTGGTCTTCTGTTGAGTGCTCCCCAGGCCATGAGTATGTATGGCTGTGGTACATCAAGGCAAGGGGCCTTGGGACCACATGCAGTGGGCATAAAACCACACAACATTTAGGGATGTTGATGATGGAGAAGACCTCTGGTTCACTGAATTCAATCCACCATTCTGTCATACTGCTGTCTGCAAGCTCTTCCACAGCTTGCTCTCACTTTCTCTTTAAAACAGCCCCTATTTTGCTAGGCTAAGGCATAGCCAAGCCTGGGAAGGCACTGACAAAGTTAAACTGAACTAACACTTCCCCAGCTGGGTTATCCACGCTAGGCACTGAACTTCTTTCTGGCAAAATAGGGCTATTTGTGTCACCGTGCCAGTAAGACATTATTTTGAAATGCAACTTGTCAAAGCAGGTTTGCTAAGCAATATTGTGATGTTTTCAAAACAAAGAGGTTGATTTCTCATTACTTCGTGAAGTTATTTACAGCTAACCTGTTTCATGGAGGTTATACAGGGTCACCAATTGTCTGAATACCAGACAGGTGAGATATGCATGTATTATCTCCAATTTTTTTTCAACCATGCCTTCCATATAAGGCACATTTTCACTTCAGAACTTACCCTCTCCTCGCACCAGGTTGGGGGAATTTACCATACTCTGAGTCAAAGCTCAGGCTAAGCACAGAGCTTGCCCAGGGAGGGTGTGGGTTTGTATCTCTATGTTATTGAGAACAGGTTAGGCAGATGACCTGATCCTGTGTTAGGGAACCAGTGTGAACTACATGACCTCTCCATGTTCCTTCCAGAATATTTTCCACAGCTCTGAGACTGGAGTTGTTGCAGGAAAGGGCAATTGGCTCTTTGAACACTTCCAAATTCAACACACGACAGCATGTGCTCAGTGAAGCACTTTGGCCATGGAGGATTGTGCCACGAAGGAGCTCTTCTCCAGAATACTGCAATGATGCCACCTTGCACCTCCAGCAAATCTTTCCCGCTGGGGACAAAATATTACTAAAGATCAGATGCAGCCTCCAAACTCAACTGGGGGATACCCAGCTCTGTTCTCAGCAAGCTGAAGGCAGTGCTGCTACATCTCTGAACCCTCCCAGAAACAAACTTTTTTTTTTTTTCAACATAGAGTACAGTTTTTTTCCTTTTCTGTTAACAACCGAAAAATATATCAGCACTAACCCTCAGGCTAGCATTAAGCTCATTGACTCACAGGCTTTTCACATCAGGAGGGACTATTATGCTCACCTTGTCTACCCCCTCGCAGAGGCTAGAGAACCTCACCCAGGTATGTCTGCACCAAGTCGTTAACTCCAGCTCGATCAAGTGCAGAGCCCTCAGCTGACCTGCAAGGAGGAAAGGCAGGAAGGCAACCTGCCCCATGGCTGGTCCTGTGCTGTATGGCCAGGGCTGTGCATACTGCACAAGCTGTCTAAGAGACTCACAAACCATTACTTCTCCCTGTCAATCTGCACCTGGCTGTCTCATAGCTTCTACAGAGTGATGAAGTAACAAAGAAGCCACCATCTTTCCAGGCTCTAATAGCTGATGACTTCCTTTGTACGTTTGCATCTGATTTGTAGTTTGACTTTTTCCAAAGCTATATGAGCAAAGAACTGCCTTTATTTTTATCCTCAGTAATATGACATACCCTTTATCTATCCATTGGGTGAGTTGAAAGTGATCTAGCAAGAGGGTCAGTATTTCATTCCCATCCCTCTTGGAAAACAGGGACAAAAATATTTTAGCATCGGTGCTATTATTATGGATGCATATTTCTTAAAAAATAATATGTTTTCTTGATTGTATACTATGACAGTAAGAGTATATGCAAAGTTATCTTCCTAAAAAAATATGATTTCTTATCATCAATGACTCTGCAAAAGCAGCTCTTTGGAAGATAATACTCCATAAATCTGAATCATTCACTTCTGCATTTAAATTTTCCTTTTCTTTGAAAAGTTTTGTGATAGTGGAGAAATAAAGCCTACGAACTCAAATCAATGTAGTCTCCAGCTAGCTCTCAATAAATGTGGTCAAATCGATAGGAAGGAATACAATCAAAAAGTGGAAAGAATTAGTGATACTCCACAGCAGAGGCATAAGAGAGGTAGCTGCAGACCCTATGGAGCTGTAATGCTGGATGGTGGATTAGTTAGGAGGAGACACAAGCTGCTGAACAGAGCAGTCCCCCTGGCCCCCCTCAGTGTACTAATTAATCAGGCATAAAAAGCTCATCAAGGAGCAGTCCAGCAATGTGAACCAGACTGAAAGAAGGTTATGCTGAAGGTTAAAGACGCAGGAGCTTCTTTTATTACTTAAAAAACAAAAGAAAATCTATCTTGCCATCCTCCACTGATATACCACTCTAGAGTTGACTTAAACCAATGGTAGGGAGGGGAGGTGAGATTGACAGATGTCATGGAAGCCTTACATCTTCCCAGGAGGGTAAAGTGAGTAACAAGGGCTAATATTGAGGATGGCTCATCAGCTTTGCCTTTCATTTTCCTGTCCTTTGTTCTTCAGCCCGGAGCTATCGTTGCATTTACATTGGTAGCCCTTGGTAGTTTCCTGGCTGTTGCCATTTCATCGAAGATGGAAAAGCTCAGTTCTCCAGGCAACCACCAAAATGAGTCCCTGCACTCACACGTGCTCTGCATCATGGGCACACGGTGGGAAAATCCGACTGCAGAGGTTGTATCCACTGCTGTGATCACTGAATCACTGACACACACCCAAAACCTCAGTTTTTACCGGAAGTGCTAAAAACTGAAGAAATGGATGTTGCGTGAAGTTTTGGGGAATATTAATGGCTGATTGGAAAGCAAAAATATTTCAAATTGGCGTTTCCTGGGCCTCTGCAGAATGCGCAAGTTGTTGTTGATCTTGTTCCTTAGGCCACGAGGAAATGGCCCTATGCGGAGCAGGACTGCCTCTGTTTGGAGAGCACTAGAGGTGATGTACGCTACTGCCCTCTACTGCCATCGTCACTCACATGTAACGCCGGGTCATGCCTAGACAGCCATCAATCACGAGTCTTCAACTCAAGTAGGACATCTGCTCTTACAATAGGGCAGTCTATGCATGATCTTTGAAACCTTGTGGTGTTCTTGATGGTCATGGTATGCAACAGAGAAGAAGCCAGATAGCAAGGTGTAATAGCTTCTGGTAACCAACCTAATTATGTCCAAAGCTGGCCATCCGTATGTATTATTTTCTGTGCAACAGTCAGCAGTCTCCTGAAATTCTACTTAAAATATTTATACTGAGACTTTGGGACTTCAGCTTGTGAGGCTGAAGTAAGGTCTGGCTGGGACTCTATTACCCGGATCTGTTTGTCTTTCCTTGGTCACCTAGTAAGTAAACACACATTTTTTAGTACTAGACTGTTGGACTGTAATTCACTTAGCCTTGTCATCTAAATGCTGCAAGGAATAATTGTTTGTTGCCATTTTTCCTTATTATCCCAGGCCATTGTAGCTGGTCCTGATGTGGACAGCCACAGAAATGCAGCTGGAAGCTGGATTAACCAGGGCAGTCCCATAATTGTCTGTGGTTAGGAAACCCAGATAACAGCATGACTCTGTTGGAGTTACATTTGCATTGAGAATTGTGAAGGATCTTTAGAACCACATAATACAGAGTCTCAGTTTCTTAACCTACCTCCTCCTCAAAAGAAAATAAACTCTTCTTTTTTTTTTCCAGGCCTGGGATAATGGCTTATTACATGAGATTAATGCCTCTATCCTAAGAGAGTTTTGGGATCACTACTAACAGAGGTCTTAATGGAAATGGTACTGGAGAAATGCCACTGTTCTGCAGCCCTGGATTGTTGGAGAGCTGACTGGTCTGCAGAACTGCCCTCTGCAATACTTTGGTGCTGAAGAACATGTTTGCATGATAATGTGTCATTCCTTGGGAAAAGGGGACCCAGAGCACTCAGTGTGGTGGCTGCTGGCAAAAGAGAGGGGATGAAGTGCCTAGAACAGCAAAACCAGAATATAAGCAGATAGAAGGGAGAGGGAGGATAGGGAATAGAGATCAAGGAAGAAGTGCTAACCAAAGGAAATACAAATTAGATCTGAAGTGTGTAGCCTTAGAAAGGTAATTTGTCAGTTACTGAGACACATGAATGAAGAATGAGATAGACATAAAGAGCTCAGAAGTGCTTTCAAAGGGTTGAAGTACCGGGACTTTCATATTCTCTGCATTCTCTGTGCAGAGAAAATGATTTTATAGCCTTGAGCTTTCTATTGACTACAAACTGCTTTGGAGGAGCTGTCCTTTCACCTTTTTTTTCTGCCCCTTACTGAACTTCACTTGGTCAGAAATGAATAACCCAGTTAAATCAGGTAGGAGCTTTTCAGTGCAGAGGATAAATTATTGGTCATGAAAACTCTTATATTTTGGCTACGGGAGAAATGAAGCTAAGTAAGATTGTTTAAATGAAGCTAAGTGTGTTGGACTCACTGAAGAGTGGTATTTTTCCAAATTTTTCTGTATTTATATGGAAGGCTTTTTTATGCCAATTCATCACTATAGGCGGGCATGAGAGGTGAGCAAACACTCTCCAGCATGCTTCTCTCTGTCTCCTGTGAATATCTCCAGAGTATCCAAGATAATCAAATGCTGCTTCACCCTGGGCCAAAGGCAATGCCTGCACCTAACAAAGATAGACTGCTCCAATGATAGCCTGAAGCCAAGCACCTCATGTCTGTATTTGCTTTAAAGGATCCAGAACTCAGCCCAAGACCTACGAGATTGAAAATCCTATATGGCTGTGTTGGAAATGGTACTTTGTTTCTGGTAAGAAGAGTTCAAAACCAATGTTTCTGCCCTACATTTGTCTTCTGAGACACTGTGAGGTATGAATGCCCAGTCAAAACAAAAGAGGATACACCCAAGATCACCCACAGCTAGCCCCAAGGATACCTCACAGGTAAGCAAAGTGAAAGGGAAATAAACATGGCCTCACACCTCACACTGAGTTTGCTTTTGCCAAGCACATTAGTTGCAGACAGTGAATCTTTACTGGAATTATGGGAACATCTTACATAGGTTGTCTAAATCTACTTCTAAATTAGGTGTAAGAATGAGTTTCAACAAGTGCATCTGAGAAGGAGCATCAGCTCTGAATCCCAAAGAAGAAATTTTCAGTGTACATAAATCTTCAGCCTTGATTTGTGTGTCCAAAATCTGGAGACTCGCCAGCACTTTAGGCAGCAAGTGAGATACACTAGCAAGTACAGCAGTGTGCTCTCGCAACCCAGAAGGCCAACAGTAGCCTGGGCTGCAACAAAAGAGGAGTGCTCAGCAGAGAGAAGGAGGTGATTGTTCCCTTCTGCTCTGCCCTCATCAGGCCCCATCTGGAGTTGATGGGGGTTGAAACTAGATGATCTTTAAGGTCCCCCCCCCCCACACTAAGCCATTCTATGATTGTTGCTGTAAAGCTGTAAAGCATCCTGTACTCTGAAGAGAGAAACTTAATCACCAGCAATGGCTTGTAGCAAAAATCATTAATAAGATGTGGAAGTTCTTGGAACATACACATTATGTGCCAGATATATATCCATGAACAAAGCCACCACTGGAATGAGAAAGAAGAATGTATTTGAGTAAAAGAAGCTTGAGGGCAGATCCACTATCCCAGCTTCAAATCTGTGACAAAGAAGGAAGTGCCAAGATACAGTGTTCTTCATCCTATGTGTTTGTCTTGGTATGTAAATGAGGAGGACTGAGAATGGTGCAGCTATGGATGCACCACTGATAACTGAATTTACATTAACCAACCTGTAGGCTCAGTCCTGAGGTCATAAGTGCAAACTAGTAAAAAAGTGATCAGCTAAAGCCAATCATCAGCTGAGCTTCAAACTGCATTTATCAAGGTGTTATTGTTCCTTATCACTATTTACAGTAATGCTGGCAGATAATATATTTTACTGTGGTTACCTCTCATCTTCAAAGATGAAAATTTCCTTTCTTTTAAAGCAATTGAATGTTATCTAGCTTAAAAGGCATCATGGATCCCTGGCTCCTCTTGTATCTTCTGGTACTCAACATAAGCAGTACTATTTGCATTGAATACAGTACACCTTTCCCTCTGGAACAAAAGGAAAAGTTTGGAATGAAGGGAAATGGGTATTCCAGCCTTGCCAAATGACTGAGTGAATTGATTTTTTCTTTTTCTTCCTTTTTTTTTTTTTTTTTTTCTTTTTTTTTTTCCATTGGCATCGTTTCTCTGTCATTAGCTCTCTGTAAATAAGCTTGCCATTGTCTCATTTGGAAGCTGCTTTTGCATACTGAACTTCAGACCTGAGGGAAAAGAGAGTGAACTAAAGATGCACTATACTAATGGATGCACTGAGAGTGATGGGTGGTTTTCTAGGACGCGGTCTGAAGAAACATGGAGTGCTGTTGAACGTGTGGAGGGAGAGGTAGAGCAGGTGGGAACCAGGGAAATCATGGTGCTGCAAAGTTGCAAAGTATCACAAATTGCCACTTTTGAATGACATCCTGTTCTGAAGCATTTCCAAAGAGAAAAAAAGCAGTGAAATTCAGATCCTGCAACAAAAATCAATTTACTTTGAAGGAATGGAGTCAGTTAACAGGGAAGAAAAATCTCGTTTTCAGCATTTTTCCAATACAGGTACAAACTGCAGTTTTCTCAATATTTGTGGGATTTTTTTTTCCGCTTCTTCCTCACCTCCAGAGATCTGCAAACACAGCAAAGGGAATCTCTCTCAATACATCTTTACGGTATTTTAGTGGACAGTAACACCTCACAACGTGTGTCTGAGGTGCATTCTGTGGACAGCTGGAAGAAGTGCATGCCATACAGCCAGCACTTGGCTGGGGGGGGGGGAGGTGGAAATCGTGGTTATTGTGCTGCAGAAGCAGCAAGAGCTGAGCTCTCCCTCCAGCTCTATTGTAAGATTTTGAAACGTATGTAATGAATTTTCACAACATACACAGAAGTGAAATCCAAGAAGGCCCAGCATTCTGGTGATATGTGTTACAGTAGTTGATAGTAAGACCAGCCAACATTGCTGTAGGTGAAATTACAGTTGTGTGAAAGAACCGATTGTGATGACCAGTTGCCATGCAAGGGAGGTGGTTTTCTGTCAGGGTCACCTTGTTGCTGTGAAACTTGTGGGGTTTTTTTTTTCCTTCTTAATTTGCTCCCTTTTTTTTTTTTTTTTTTCAATGATTGAGAGTGAGAAGAACAGAAACTTCATATTGAATCAGGTTTGACCTGGTTCTCTGCCAGTCATTTTTGCTATTAGAACTGGCAGCTGGGACAGAGCTAGTTAATTTTCTTTTTGTTTTCCTGTGAAAATACAGACCAAAGTTGGTAAGCCCTGCAGAAGACTTGAAAGCCACTGTCAAAAGCAGGCAGATCACGAAGCACTGCAGGTTTTCAGATAAAAGGAATAATTGGAAACGTCAAAATGATGCCCATTGCTGGCCCATACTCCCTGTACTGGGAAGCAGAAGTAAGGTCTGAGGTGGGCTGAATTACTGTCTGGTGCCTCATTCCCTTGGCTGCAAGGGTAGCCTTAGGAAAGCAGCATTTTGTTTAGGGGAGCTATAGCAAGGCAGGGTGAATCCACATGAGAGGGACTGTTACATTCACCTGAGGCAAATCCATTCAGAGCTTTGTTTTTTAGCTTGATTCTGAAAGGGAAAGGACTGCTTTTATGCTGGGCTGACATGGTATTGTTTGGTATGAAATCTTGGTCTTCTGAATCAGTTGATTCAGGGATTGGAAAGGATGCAAACGTAAGATTGTTGGTGGTTTTCAGAAGGATTAGGGTTGAGGTTGTTCCTATCAAGAAAGAAGGATGGGAACTGAGAAATCCATTGACTGCGTTCAGCTCGACTGCAAGCTAATGCAATGTATTTGAAAGGCTGGATTTGAGAGCAACTCATGCCCAGGTGTAGAAAAGCTGTACCTCATAAAATCATACAATGAACGAAGTCCTGACCTGCCCTTTCACAAAGCCCTGATGTGATCTGACTTCAGGGTAGAGCTCTCTTATGCAGTACCTGGATTAACTATACAACAGGTACAGGCTATGACATGGGCACATAGGTGACAGCTCTTATTAAAAGATTAAGTGTCGTTAGGGCTGTGCTCTGACGATGAGGCCAACTGACCTGGAATGTGCCATATCCATATCATTAAGCCCTTCTGCCATCCACGGCAACCGAAGGCACAGGCATGGCGTCCCTTGGGAATGGTTGCTGGCTCTGCTAACTCCTAAATTCCTGGGGTGTGTGTGGGAGAATGCTAATTGATCCAGGCCAAAAATGCGCCAAGGCAGGTTCTAGGAATTTAACAGTATAGACTATCAAATTCCAATGCCTGGGAATATTACCTGCCACTGTTTAATTTACTAGCAGCATAGGTGTAGCCCTAAGGGCTTATGCACGCATACAGACACCTATGGTGCATTTGAGAAGCATTTCGAAAGGTGCCTGGCAGATAATATGCTGATCAAGAGACTGTTGCAAGAACAACAGAATCACTGCTGCCTTTTCCAGTTTGCATTAGAGGTGTTTTTTTTCACTGTGCTTCCACAGTTAAAGGTTTTGGGGTTCTTTTTCACCTACAAATTGCACCAAAAGTACTGCAGAGAATACTGGAGAAAAAGAAATCAACAAAATGCGTCTCCTTTGAGCTGCTGTCTCATCCAGAAGGTGGAAACTGGAGGTGCAAGTCATGCAGTCTACATTGAAACTGAAAACCCATCAACTGGATTTGCCTTCTGAGTGTGCTGGAGAGAGCACAAGCCACCAGGGAACACAGAAGGCTTTTTTTGTCCAGATCTCAAGCAAATTCACTTCTCCCAAGGGATTAATTCTGATTGTACTACGGCAGATTTAAAACGTTTGATTCTTGTTTGTGTCTGTTTTTGAGCTCGTATCTCAAGAGGATTTAATTAGATTTGGTGTTCATGATATGCTATTTACCGGATTATGATGAGATCACCTGATAAAGTTGACATAAACTTGGCAACATGTATGGTGCTTTCTCAGTCTCTAGAATTTAATTATGGCAATTTCAAAACAGGAAGCTTGGAAACAACATGGGGATTAAAGCCTTGCTCTTGCCCCACTGGGATCAGTAAGAGTTATGCTATTGGTTGTCACTGTTGGCATCAGCTCTCAGCATGTGCAACTGCCTGGGACGTGTGGGCACGTGTCCCTGTTCTGCATCAAACGGACCAAATGGCAGCTCCTTGGAAATGATTATCCTGAGGAATCCCCACACTTTCCATGGTTTCTCATGGCTCATGTGAGAAGGGAGTTGAACAACACACCGAAGATATGCATAGCAATATGTACAGAACTTTTGTTTTTAAGCATTTTTCCAGGGGATCTGCATGGGTATATATATTGCAGCACAAAGTGGGCTCATGTGCACAGGGCCAAAGCAGACGGAGTCCATCACCATAAAGAATATATGCATGAATGTGCGATTTTTTCAAGCAAACAGTCGTCCTCAGCTTTTTAGCTTTTTACCCCCAACAGCTGTACTTGAGAGAGGCTGCTCTGCTCCTTTTGTAAGGCACCCCAGCCCAAAAGCTGACATGCTGCAGAGTACACAAGCAAGTTCCTTCCTAAATCTCCCTATGGTTAATCATCAAAAGATAGTGGTTGAAATGTAGAATCAATTCTTCTTATAACTTTCCGCAGGCTCTTGTGTGTCAAGATCACATCTCTTAATCTATATTTTGAGCACCTAATACACAGCCTTGCAATCAAAGCATCTGAACACCCACAGCTCTTACTGAAACCCAGGGGACACTTGGGAGCCACTCACAGCTCACTTTTCTGGGCACTGCACTGCTGTTGCATGGTGCCAGGTGACTGGAAAACCTTCCTCTTGTCTTTCAGGATAAGAAAGAAAATGAAATGGGCATTTCTGAATTCCTGGGCCACTGTAATGATTGCAGAGAATTTAGGTATATGTGTGTGGGGGGGAAGATCTACTGGAGAACCTGAGATTTGGAAGTAAATGTTACAGCTAGGATTTGAGGGCTTCAGACACTGAAATGCTTTGACTGTTCTATTTCTCACCTTCTCCGGGGGAAGCGTCTGCTACAAGTGCTGAATTTGCTGTCACAGAGAACCACTCTCAGCCCAACCAAGAATCCAATCATTCTGAGCTCTGACAGGAAATATTTCCAAAATAACCCTTCTGAATTCACTAAACTTCCACGAGGAGCAACACTTTTCCTCCTTCTTTAGAATGATGTTGGTTAGAAGAAATGCCGAGGTTTGGTCTCCTCTCTCCAGGCCTGCAGATGAGGTAGGTCCTTCTTTGGGTAGGTCCCTCATCACCATCATGGAGTGGTAGCTGAGCAGTCAGTTCTGAGGTGCTCTACCCACCGTCTCTGTCCTTATCTGAAAGTTGATAATTGCCTGTCAAACTGATTGACATTTGTAGAACTGTCTTTTCCATGAGACATGACTCCTTCCACACACACCCACCAAAAAAAGAATAGACAATTTGATTTTGTACTGTTTTTTTCCCTCTTTTAAGCACGGTAACTTTTTCTGCCTAAAAGTAGTAATTACTTAATGAATAGTCCTCCATGTTTCCCTGTCAGTCACTCACTATAATGAGCAACTCGTTTTGTCTGCTTTGTTAACAATAAAAAAAGTGTTAAACTAATAATAATAAAGATGTTCCAGGACTTTCCTGTTAGCACACAGGGTGCCCCACATAAAGCGTGACTGGGATAACAAGAGGGGGAGGGCAGATTTTCTCTCCAGACATCAAACAACATTTTGTACTTTTCTTTGAGCTGTGGGACTATTTTCCCCTTGCTACTTCTCCTGTAGCTTATCTTCAACCATCCCGAATAATTAGAGCATATTTAGGGGATCGAGTCCAGCTATTATTTGTTCCCACTCTGTGAAAGTTTTTTTTTTTGTTTGTTTTGTTTTGTTTTTTTTTGAGCCAGATCTGTGAACCTCTGTTGAGCTGTTGGTATTGAGGTCAGGGCTTTTTACAAGCTAGAATTTTTATCATGAACTGGAGCCCAGAGTTAATTGTACACAAAGACACATTGTTGTTTCCATTAGGATTTACAGTACCACTGAATTTTAATTATTGGGTAACATTTCTTCCATTATAGTGTTCTCTCCTCCTCCCCTTTTTGTGCCAGCACATGTTTCTTTCAGTTGCAGCAGTTTGCAACGCAAAGTGCAAAATATCCCCAGTAAATAATTAAATTGTGAATTCATCTTTAAGAAACATTATATTTGTCCCTGCCTAAAACACAAAAACAACAAAAAGCAGGAGAACAATTTCATGTGAGTTATAAACTGTAATCTATTGTTTCCTGTTTATCTGCACTGGTTACTTTCAAAGTTCAAAGCCCAGTCTCAGATGAGAGTTATACAGGAGGTCTTGATCATTGCTGGGATAAAACATTCACTCCTCATTGACATAGGCTCTTGTGGGTATTAAAATCTTCTCAGATTCTTTCTATTTGATGATAAAATAGAGATGCTGAAATGTTTCATCGGTCGCCGTGAAGCAAATGCCTCTGCAGAGTTTTCATGCATGTAAAGGTAACAATTCACTCCTAGTCTGTGAGTGTGAGCAGGTTTGCAGATGGACTGTTTGTATGACTGAGCCTTGAGTCTCTTTTTAAAGGTAACAAGCAGTAGTTTCAAAAGACATCTAAAAAAAATGAGACTGTATCTATTAATTAGCTTGGGTCTTAGTTTTCTTTCCAGTCTGCATGCTTGAGTTCATGCAATGTGTGGAGCCTCACTCTGTGGAGCAGAGTTGATTTAAGTAGCCCCAAAAGTATAATGGGAAAAAATGATGCATTCAATCAATAAAATCCCTTTTCTGAACCCATTGTATAAATAGTTGGCGTTGGTTAATCACTAAGTCTCTTGCCACTTCAGTCTTGTGTATTATTTTATGAACCATCAATATACCTTGTATATACAAAGGGAAGTTTTGGGACTGGATCAGTCGACTTGAAATGAATTCAGGCACCACTGGGAGATGATATCAGAGGTGTGGTGGTTTTCCAAGCTGAAACAAATGCAAAGAGAGCCTTGGAGATGTTCTGTGGGTGGAAGAACTGCAGTGTGTGCAATGCATGGGGTAGATCCCAGTTGTGTGCATCCCAGAGGCAGAGCCTGGACAGTTGCCTGTGTCCAGTCTACAGCACTAGCAGTCAACAAGAAGAGAATAAGAAGGCTCCTTTAATGATTTTATGAACGTTTCACACCCTCTTCCTGCTGTGTTCTTCTCCCTCCCCTTCTGTTTTGTGTTCCTGCTCCCACCCACGGTGTGGCTCTCATTCTGCTTCTGGATGAGGTGGTCCCGTACAGCTCTCCCAAGTGCCCGTATTTGCTGTTCTCTCACCAGGTCAGAGTGTGGTCTCTGGATGTGTGGGAGGTGTTATTCTCTTTCTCATATCCAGCTAATCATGGCTGCTGCCTCTATGGACAAGCTAAGTCTTGCTCAGCCAAATGAGTGGGCAACTCATTTTTCTGTTCAGAATTTCTTGGCAACGATAAGAGGATACAAATTGGTCATTGGGGGAGTTTCAGCAAGATGTACAGAATTGCGGTGGGTTTCCCTCCTCCATTTCCACACCTCAGGACTGAGTGAGGAGCTCCTCTGAGCTGGGCCGAAAATATCTGAGTCAAAGGAAGGAAAAAGGGGTCAGTCTGGCTATGAAGGCGTGCATTGCTTAATGAAAGTATGTCCACAAGTAGCTTCACTGCACACGCAGAAGCCAGTCTCTTGAGTCTCTTCTGTTTAACTGTAGTGGTAAATGCTTAATGAGTTTGAGTTCCAGCCTCTGTGGATGCTGCTTCTTTTGCACGTTGATGCGAATCACTCAGAAATCAAGCACCTAAAATTGTTATGTGCTTTCCTTCCCTCAAAGGAAAATCTTCAGCAAGATACCAGCACTTCCTTGTTCTCCAGGAATCTTCCTGGTAATCAGAACTTTGTTCTAGTCCAGTTCCTGCTGATCTCACCAGTCCGCCTCAGTAACTGCTACCAACCATCCCTGAACACCATCGGTTGACTCTCGAAATGAGTCAGCGCCTGTCAATGTCTCTGAGCATGTCAGCACACCTGCTCCTCTTAAAAACAAAAGAGAAATGTCATGCAGGTGGTTGAGATTTCTGAGACTCATCTGCAAGAGATGATAGTCAAGGAAGATGTAGGTCCTGTGTACCCATGGCTGAGAGAAGTGAGTTTTACTCTGCCCTGTTATGAGTCAGCAAAGGGAGTACAAAGATTGCTCTTGGATGGAGTGTTTTAGGAAGGAAGTTCCAAATGGGACTTCGAAAAAGCTTTCTGTGCCTCAGAAGGGCAAATATGAACGGATGGGTCATAGCTCTGTTCTGCTGCAGCATGTTAGGGAATGATGAGAGAGGTGTTCCTGTTGTAAAAAAGGCAAAGGATCAAGTCTGTCAGCAATGACGTGGGAGCAGGACTCTAACAGGGGGTGACTAAGATGGCCAGCCACTCTGCAGCAGCTCCAGAGCTGATTTGAGGGGCAGAGCACACACCACTGGCTGCTGAGCAGAGGGTGACTCAGGGCTGGCAAATGCCTTTCCTTAGCTGCTGCTTTGGAGCCTTCTGTGAAAATTCTCTGCTTTGCAAATTTCAGGTTTGCTGATTGTCTGCAAATTGCAGTGCTCAGGTAGAGTGACAGCAGAAACACAGAGGTCTGTTCTTGCTTCCAGCAACTGTGCAGGGAGCAAACTGTGGTGTCTGCCATGAAGATGGGGCAAATCCTTTTGGCAGGACAAGTGCATTTGGTCATGCAAAGCAACTGCTGCCTTTCTCTGGCTGTGCAGCTGTTAGAGGCGTGAAGACAACCAGTCTGGGCTCTTCCAGAAGAATCTTGGCTGAGCAGCTGTGTCCTGGGAGATGCTGCTAGTGCAGGTGATGGGGAAGAACTGCTCTGTGCAGGAGGCATTCCCAGATTTACATGAGGTAACTGCAGGAAAATTGTCAGAATTCAGATTTTCTACCACCGTATGAAAAATATTTGAGGAAATAATAGAAAATAAGAACAAGAGAGCTTTCCCTTTCCTCCCTCTTGCCTTAATTTTAACCAGTTTCCTTGGAATCTGTGTAACTTTGGGGATCAAACTGAGCCCTGCCTGCACATTGTGTATGTGCAATTAATAAGTGCTTGTCTTTCAGCTCTCTTAGTAAGCAAAAGAAAACAGAATTGGATTAACTCTGCTATCCTCCATTGAAAATTAGTTCATCTAATGAGCAGCAACACAACTATGGAGTACATGGTACTTCCTTACTGGAAAAATATTCTTTGTTGGACTTGTGCTCTTTTTCCTAAATTATTTTGTTTTCTCTTTTTTGTTGTTACAGCCAGAAGGGTCAATTACAATTTCTCTATACCAGCTTGACACAAATATTTACTTCTAGCCATTTTAATGAGAGCCAGGTTGTGTAAAGACTCTAAGGGTGAGTTTTTTCCTGCTCCCTCTCACATCAAAAGGAAATTTTTCATTGACTTCATTACTGCTGGGTCAGGATAGAATAAGATATTGGGAAATAACACTCTGAGAAGAAAAGTGGCATCAGCAAGATGTCCTGGTATCATTCTCTTATCACAGCTCACTGTCAAATTGCTATAAATGTATATCACTAATTGCACTAATATTCCACTGAGCACCTAATGCAGCAACTATTTGATGAAGTGGGGTAGCAGAAGCACGGCAGAGGAATCCTCCCTGTGTTTTCATGCAAGTTTCATCACGTCTAGAGAAGCCACCGGGTTGGAAAGCTCAGTGCCCTTCATTAACACGGCACTAAGACCATGAATAAATCAGCGCGTCCTTCCAACTCCCAGGAGTCCTCCAGGCCGTGCTTGTCAGACCAGGGGAAGGAAGGCAGGGAAGTCCTAGAGATTAAGCAGATAATAAGGGAAATTCCTTAGCCCTTAGCACAAGGCCTTTTCCCTCCCCCAGAACCCACTGGGGCCGAATCGCCCCCGATCTGTGGCAGAGATAAGGAGGTCGCGGCCATGGCGGGTGGACAACAAACAGCGCTTTATCTACACTGCCACCCGCAGTCTGCCATCAATATCATCGCTTCTCGGTCCTGCAGGAAGGATCAGTGAGCTGAGAACCCACAGCCCCCCGGTTCCTGCCTCAGGAGACCCTGGGTCACACAAGCAGGGATTCAGAAGAAAGATGAAAAACACTCAAACAGGTATGAGCTGGGCATCCACAGCCTCAAAATGACAGAGGAGGAAAAGGTTTGATTTCAGCTGTTTGTTTTTTCTTGTTTGTGGAGTTCACTCCTCAAAGCTACTGCTGTGTGTGCTTTCCTGCAGGCCTGGCAGGAAAACAGACCAAAAGAAAGGGGGAAAAAAAAAAGGCTGGTGCTGGAAACATCTGGATTTTTGTATGTGCACGGCATCTTGGGACAGTCTGTATTCATTCAACAAATCCAATGCTTTTCCCTGAAATACATGGGAGTGGGAAGTATATATTAAAGATAACTATTCTTGTTTAAACTCAAGCCTGGGTTATTAAGAGCAACGGGCGGTGATGAGAAGCAGAAACATGATGATCTATATGAGCAATGTTATGCTATCTCTCAGCCTCTGTTAGTTAGCTGTAATCATCGTGCAACCCTGACCATCAAAGGGAAGATACGATCAGATAAGCAAAACACTGTTGTGATTTTGCGTCTGTGATATTTAAGTTATAATGATTACTTTTTGTGTCTTTGGTTAAAGTGATGATAAAAACTCATTTCTCATTTACACAGACATATGTATACGTGTATATCTTCGACCTATCAGAGCCTTCAGAAAGCGTGTGTCTGTTTATAGGGAAGTGGTGGAGTCACTGTCCCTGGAGATGTTCGAGAACCGTGGGGATGAGGGACGTGGTTAGTGGGCATGGTGGGATGGGCTGGGGTTAGACTAGATGATTTCAATGGTCTTTTCCAACCTTAATGATTCTATCGTTCCTTCCTGAAACGCCAATTTGAGTGATTGTCTTCAGGAGAACATTGATAGGGGACTTGCATTAATAGAAACTGGGCTTGCACTGTGCCCCAGAGGAGTTATGACTTCTGAGTCCCAGAATGTGTGGAACAGAGGACTGGAAATGCCTCCTGTGCTATACCTTGAGCACTCATCCCAACCAACATCCTTCAAAAGGCAGATTGGGTCCCACCAAATGCATTTCTTCACTACCAGTAAGATCTGTAAAACAACAGTAATTTGGGAGCTTACTGAAATCTTATCTGAGCTAGACAGAATTCCTTTGTTTGCAAAACCCATGCCCAGAGAGATAACTGGGAGCATTATCACCAATTTCAGCTGAAAGCGGCTCACACCCTCATGCTGTAACTTTCTTGAGGTCAAGTCTGCTTCCTATATTTCCAGCACTTCTGCTTCTGGTCCTGACTGGAGCAGACTTTCTTGTGGGTATGTTTGTACTTCCCAGTCATTTGCATGTAATTTTATGCAAACATTTTTATCACAGATCAGTTCACACAACCACAAGCTGTGTTTTTATTTTCTCTGTCAGCTGAAAGCTTCGTCTACATTGCTTTTTTTGTCTCCTTGCTCCAGTACAACTACATCAAAGTAATTGCACAGGTGCAAACTCTGACTCTAGAAGCTGTGTTTGTGCAGCAAAATATTCTGCTTTCCCCGTGCTTTTTGTTGGTCTGAACCCAGGTACCTCAAACTTTGCCAGCACCAGCACTTTTCAGATCTTCAGCAAAACTTATGCATTAGTATAATTGCAGCAGAGCAAACTTTGGGCAGGCTTTGAGACATTTCTTGTTGCAGGAGAGAAGCGAAGTCTTGACAGGACAGGCAGCTCTTGTGTCAGTGGATCGTTTCTTCAAAAGGCTGCGATCAAAAGATCAAAAGGTGCTGCCACATCTCCCACTTGGCAGTCTAAGGCAGAGATGCGCTCACAAGGCCTGTCCCCAGGTGAAGGTGAGCCCTGGGAGCACCTGGGCTGGAGGAGAGGAGCAGAGCACGCAGGGCCCCACCGCAGGTAATGAGCTACCAGCAAGCTTCTGTTGGAAATTGTTGGGTTGGATCTGGCAGCTCTACAAGAATAATGCTCATTAGATGCTATCCACTTCATCTCTTTCTCCCAGCAGATTAAATACTTGCTCTTATCGTACAGAACATTAAAAGATATTGCTACACGACACTGTGGATTTATCAATAATTAATTCTCAGTTGTGGAAATGCATATTTCCTTTATGTATACACAGGGTGCTATTGCTCAATTTAAAACAAGCCTGATCTGAAATTCATACTTGGACTTTTTCATCCTTTCTGCCAATGACTCTTACCAGTTTCTGCCACAAGGAAACAGAAATTCTCCCTTTGAAGATGCCAGAACTTGGCACAATCAGAGGAATCGACTCCCCAGACAGGCTTTGAGCTGCCAAGTATCAGCCCATTGAATTCTTTCTTCCAGAGCAATTTTAAATCCTAGAAAACAGGCACTTATGTCAGAGATCTCAAAAAGCACTGAGATGCTGTAGGGGACAGGAACAGCTGATGGACGAGCTCTGTGCTTTCAAACACCAACCAAACCAGCATGCAGACTCTTTGTGAGCACAGCCTGGGGCACCTTGGCTGCGGCCAAAGGAAGAGCAGCACGTTTGGCACAGCCTCATGGTCATGAGAGAGGGTGCTCTGATCATGGACAATGCAGATGCTATGACCATGGACAATGTGGGTGCTTGACCACAGCAGAGGGGATCCTGATCAACATTGCTGGTGCTGAGTGGTGCACCCGGCCTGCATGCTCGTGTCCATTACTTACCATGAGCAGCAATACCCAAATGAAACCACATGGACTCTCAGGAACCTTTTTTCTACAGTTACTTATGTAAATTTTTTTCTGCTGAAGGATGATCAGTGCTACAAGCAGGTGCTGCGGGATCTG
Organism: Centrocercus urophasianus; assembly: GCF_019232065.1. NCBI lineage: Eukaryota > Metazoa > Chordata > Aves > Galliformes > Phasianidae > Centrocercus > Centrocercus urophasianus. The sequence continues at coordinate 418,708 of NW_024885055.1, forward strand.
TGCTGTGCTGTCAGTCTGTTTAATGTGACCTTGAACCACCAACCACAAGTACAGACCCGAATATGCCAGTGTGCTCTACAAAGGAATATGCACAGAAGGCTCAGGTCAGTTTTTAAGGCTGTTTTCACCACTCCTTTAACTCCAATCTCTGCTGGTAAAACCACACCAGAGAGAAACACTGCTCCACCTTAGTAAAAATAATTCCTTTTTAAAAAATTTTTCTTCTTTCATTTTAAGATTTCTGTGCTGAGCTGTTGGAACAAATCAGGGAAATTTTTTTTGTTTTGTTTTGTTTTTTTAAATGCAGGAGCAAATGGGTTAAAACAGCTTCAAAGCTCTGCTTTGCTCATCCTTAATGGAAACTCGGGGACTGAGTTTAGAACTGTGTTTGTTAAGAACAAGGAAAAAAGCATCAGAAAGCTGGCAGAGGGAGATGGTATGCACAGGAATTACACGCAGTTGGGTGTCACTGCACGGGGCAAGTCTGAACTATGTATGTGCATGTGAGAATCTGCAGTAGTCTGTGCTGGCAACAGAGATGGCAATCTGCCAGTCCTAATAGGACTCCTCCTGAGTTGTCCAATCCCTCCTCGGTGCTTGGTGACAGACCCTCATGTAAAAGCATCCCTAAGCTGGGGATGTGTGCACTGCAAATGAAGTGCCTTTCAGATAATAATAATAAAAAATCATTGTTGACCTTGTGTAGATTTTGGAACCAGCTCTCCCCACAACAAAATTGAGGGATGCCTGGAGATGGGTTATGTGTGTGCTTCAGAACCAGGGGCCTATTTCATGTGCATTTTAGTCCTCAGAGACCATAATTGTTTTCAAGCTGCATTTAATGGTTCAAACCTGTACTGTTTTTTTGCACAGAGAAATCATCTGGGCTGCAAGTTCCTCTGACAGCTGCTCCCTCAATCTCTAAATATGTAGGAGAACTTCATGTTCTCCCCTAAGACAGTAAGCCAGGCTGGCATCACTCAATGGCTTCTTTACTTCTTGTGGTAACTGATTGCTTTAGCTTTGGCTTTAGTCTTGTCCAATTTCTTTACTAATTTCACCAGAACAACTGCAACACCCTGATCTGTTTGCTCTCCATCTTGATTCACTCTTCTATGTCCGGTTGATGCTTACTTGTGCTGTAAGTAGTACAAGAACTGGGGATGCTTCAACAGAGGACATTTATGGGTAGCTCAACTTGCCCACCACCAGTCCTGATCTCCTGAGCTCTCCTTACTGCCACAAAGTTCCTGAGCATTCCTCACCTGAGCATGCATTTGCACAGATGGCCTGGGGAAAAAAAACGCTCTCGATGAGGAGTGTACAATACCTAAAGACACCACAGACAGGCTGTGTAAGAGGAAGAGGGGACATCTCAGAGCAACATTTCTCATGTCACACAGTCTTATGGAAAACCCCTGATTGCCTGGTGCTAAGGGTTTGTGTTACTTAGACCAATTTTGCACAAGTCTGTATCTAAAGCCATTGGGCTGCTGCAGAATCCATGTAAGAGGAACAAAGCCAGCCACCAAAACTAGCAATGCTGAGAACTCTCCGTCTGCCTCTGATTGCCTCACATAGCACTCGCAGAAGAGTTCACCCTCCTATGTATTGCAAACATGTGAATGCGTGTAAGAGTGTGAAATAACTCCAAAATTCTGTCTTTAATAGCCTACAGAGCAGTGATAGCCTACGGTAGCACCAGGGGAAGTTCTGTTGGATAATAAGAAAAATTTGTTCTTCTAAACAGAGGTAATGCAGTGGCATTGCTGCCCAGGCAGGTGGTGGAGTCACCATCTCTGGGGATGTTCAAGAACTGTGGAGATGTGGCACTGGGCATGGTGGGGAGGGGTTGGTGATTGGACTTCATGGTCTTAGTAGTCTTCTCCAATCTTAATGATTCTATGGTTCTATCTTAGGAAAATAGCTTGCATTTAATAGCCTTCCAGGAAAGTATCACATATAAATTGCACAAAATTATTTAGCCAAGTAGCACTTCATTGCAGCTGGTAGTGTTATCCAAACTCCATGGTACTCCTCCATTGAGGTCCTCTTCTCTCTGGATAGGGGCTGTAGAAACGAAAAGGACAGTACAAATTCAGCAGGCTCCCCATCACACGGAGATGCAGCTGAAGGGTCCTGTATTTTCAGTCCTTCACCACCCAGACCAGACCTGTACTTGGCTTTTTCCAGACTCCAGCAAACTGGAAGTGGGCACAGAAAGACAGTTGCATTGATGGCTGTGCAGAAACTGTGTGAAAACACAGATGCGATATTAACTGGCTGAGACAGTCAAAGAATAGACCTATCAAGGTGTTTCCCTCTACTAATTAATATCCTGTGAAGCGTCGCCTATGTTTTAATGCTTCTCTTACCCACAAGACCATGCCAGAAGGCAGCTGCCCTGCTGCAAGCTTCAAGCTTTCTATCCACCTTTATTGAAGCAGATCAAAGCATCTGTCATCTCCCTAAAAAGCAACATGTGAGTGGTTAGACTGAAGACCAAAGAGGCAAAATTAATGTTATTTTTAGAGAAAATTTGCTACCGCTCAGCAGTAAACTTCCAGCTAATGCAGTGTTTCATAGCTGGGAACCCACACAACAAGTTGTGGTGCTTTGTGAGACCATCAGGCTCTCTATGAGCATGGGAGGGCAATAAGAAGTAGGGTGCCTTCATCGCATGGCTGGGAAGAAATGCACAGCTGAGATATGGGAAAGGTCCGGGAGAAATTGTTCTCCTAGCCAAATAGCAAAGCCTGGTGCACTGAGGTGACAAGAGCCAGCACTCCTGCTACGTGGGGACAAACTGAGAAATTGGGGCACTCAGCATCGCTTGAGAGACTGACCCATCCCAGCATGTGCAAAGAGTGGTGATGGGAGCCAAGAGCCTGCAGCACTTCTCACAGGCACCTACGTCAGTGCCTTAGTCACCTGCACTGTGATGGCACCGACTGTCACTCCTCAGCACTGGGAGGACTCGAGGCTTTTGAGTCACCCACCTCCCCATGCCTGCTCCTGCACTGGGAGCAGTGCCCATCAACCCTTCCCATTGCTGGCGTCCCCTTAGGCTGCATCCTGGGCACGGGCACAGCCTGCACCAGGGCAGCTCTCTCACAGCCAAGGCGAGCAGAAGGAATGCTGGATTTAGATTTTCATAGACATTCCCAGCGTTGGTCAGTTTTTCTGTTATTATATATTAGCATTTTTGTCCCCTGAGCTCCTTGTCTTTCAGAGCAGGAGGCCTACTTTCAGGCTTTTATCTGATAGGTTATTTTGGAGCCCATGAGCCATGAGCCCATTTCCAAAATGCACTGTGAAGTGCTCAGTCCATGTTCTGACCAAGTAGCTTTCTGTGTATACGAGGCTGACATCGTGTCATTTAGTTCATTTATTTAAGTGCTGATTTGTATCTGGTGCACCCACAGGTAGTGATGACAGCAACTCCAATTTCTTCATTAAAATACAGTGAAATAAACACAGCTCTCACACCTTGTCTTGCCTTAGCTGTAACCTGCTCACACAAGGAGCAGTCATAGCATCACTGATGACAACTAAGGCCACTCAGCAGCGGTGTTGCTCCTACCCCTTGATGTTTCTGGATGGCATCTAAAGCAAGAGAATACCCTGGACTCCACCCAGCCAAAAAGATACCATCAGAATCTCCAGAGACACAGGAAATTGCTGTGTAATTTAGGGCATGAATGAGACTATTGGTATGGACAAAAAGCCTCTTAGCAGAGGTCTGAACCAGTGCTGAGTGGATGGGCTGTGCTGAGGCTGAGTTCTGGTTCTTGGTCCCACTGTTGCCCTTCCATGCCTCCCAGAAGCTGCATTGCCATCCCACAGCCTCAGCTTCTGCTCTCCCTTTTGTCTCATCTATTTCTTTCTTTCAACTGTCATTTTGTCCCATGTGAGCACCTCTTTAGGGTCTGGGCATCCTGCACAGCAACTAGCATCTCTCAGGCTCATTGTGGTGGCTGTCTGGCAAAACATTCCTTTGAGTCCTAATTCCTGGAATCTCCACACCAGGTTATAAGGCTGGCCTTTGAAGCACACACGAACATGACCATAAGAGAATGTGGGTTTCTGTGCTGTGGAGCATATCATTCCTTTGTGCTGAGGCTGCAGCAATGTCCCCATGGCTGACTCCAGGACCCTGTGCCATAGCCGTGGCTGGGGCTGGGTGAGGAGGCACGCAGAATGGCTGCAGAGGTGGAAGTGCTGTAGCTGAGAACCAGGCAAGGGGCTTTCACTGGTCAATCACATGAGGCTCAGTGGTTTGTTGAGCCATCCAGAGTATCATTCTGGGTCAAGAACTTGCACAGGGAAAGCTAAGAGCTGGCAAAAGCAGCTGACTCCCAGCATCTGCTGGGGCAGTGGGGCTCCTGATGAGGGCTTTGGCATGAGGCAGTGTGCTCTGCTAGGACATGGGCTCTGCAGGGCAACACAGCCTGAGATGTCTGTGCATGGCCATCAGGTGAGGAGCTGAGAGGTCGCATGTGGGGCTAGCGCACACTGATGTCTGGATAAACATTTTTTCCTTCCTTCCACACAGACACTGTGCCGCCCCATTACTGCTCTTGGTTTATGAGAGCCAACTCCTAGCAGTCCCACTGGAGTACATCATACATGCTGGGCTCCTTTGGAAAGCAGCATGCTTCAAAGCAAGCACTGGTGGCAGGAGAGTGTGACAGAACAACATTGTGAACATCACTCTGATTAACATTGTTTCCTCTCAATGATTGTTGCAACAATTCACATTTAGAGCCTCAGATCAAGGAATTAATCCCAAATGTCTGTGAAAGGGCTTCTTTCATCTACCTCAGAGTTACCTGGTCTGAGTTGCTGTCACTATCTAGATAACAGATAAACTGCACAAGAAGTCTTATTCCAGTTACCAATTCATATCCTCTCCTGAAATTAGAATTTGCCTCTATATCTGTTTGTGGATCCCAAGCTGGCCCGTCTCCAGCTGGAAGTAACTCCTCATTCACAAGGAACTTTGGGTACCCTTAAACCCTCAGGAATTCTCTCCCATCACAACAGCTCTGACCTGGACTGCCCCTTCAAACTGCCTCCAGAACGTTCTGTTTCATAACCAAGCAGCTTGTTCTTGCTGCTCTCTCCAAGCTACTCTTCCCTGCTTGCTGGATCTTGTGGGGTTCCTCTTCAAGATGTGCCATGCACAGATACAATCTTGATGTCAGATTTTGGCCCTGTGTGCCAGAACCATCTCTGTATCTGAAAGTCAGCGACAGCAGAGCAGCAACTCTCATGATAGAAGTACTCCATATTCGTTCTGTGTTTATAAGCACACAGAGACATCACGCTACTTTAATTATATGTTTTCCTGCCCCTTCTCTTTCATCTTTCTGTAACTTTGTCAAAGTTGTAAACACACCTTGGCCTTAAGGCTCCTTCAGCAAGAGCTGCTTTTGAATCCATCTACACATTTTCCTTCTGCAGAGCTCTGTGTTCTGTACTCTTTCAAATTGCAGGGCCTTGGTAAATGCCTTAGAATAATACGTGTATCATATAAAGCATATGAAATAAGAGTAGAGTCGTGTGACTGTGTTAGCAAGCATCTCTTTAAGGATGAACACAGACTGCAAGAGGCTTTTACATATGTAGTTTTGAGTGCTGGCAGACTTTCTATTGTTTTGATGCTCTGGTTTATTAAATACTCACTCAAATATCAGCTTGTTTCACAATAGGTTACCATTATTCACAGACCCATTCTTTGTATGTTAAGCTGTGAGGCTGACAACTCATCCAGAGGTTCCTGTCCCATGCTGAATTGTGTTTCAAATTGTTTGTTTTAATTTACTTTGTGGGCTTTTTGTGTTAAATGAATGTAGAACAGATTCACGGGGAAGACATTGGATTTTTCTGCAATGTACTCATTATCTTTCAAGCATCCCGGGCTGCTTGGACATGCTGCCCCTTTAAACAAGACACAAAAAGAAATCAACCATCTCTGGATAATGCCATTCTCATCAACATGCAAGGAGCTTGCTTGTCTGTCACGTCGCCCACATCTTCTCAATCACTCCCTTTCATTTATCCTATTATGCCCCTATTTTAACTCATGCTGTGGCTGATACCCAATGACAGACAGAAGGAACCCAGCTGAGCATCATCCCTCCTTTTCTTCCCCACTGGAGATGCAGTGTAGGACCTTACCCGATGGGGAAGGAATGCCCAAGCACCTAATGAAGCTGGAGTGGGAAACTGGAGGAAAATTCTGGCAACCCAGAGGAATCTGCCTGATGATGTCTGTTGCAGGCAACTGGTGATGTATCTTTTCCCCTTTCTCCATGTATGAAGAGACAGTAGGTGTTTTGCAAGCATTCGCAGTTTGGAAGACGTGATCATAAACCCTGAGTAATGTTTGTGGTTGGTGGGTCTGTGGTAGCAAGTCAAAGCAAGTGCTAATTACTACGGTTATTGCTGCTATTTTATTATTTAATTTCTCTGTACTAGTGTGGCATTGAAGGGCCCTAACCGGGAGGTACAACCCCACAGGCAGGACACTATCCAAACACAGAACAAAGCAACGGTCCCTGCTGCTAGGAGCTTACAACCTCAATATACTGGTGTGCTGACTTGCCGCGTAACCCAGAGGTGCTTGAGCCTCCTGGCTCTGGGGATCCCAGTGCTCACACAGCTCTATTCAGGGTGCAGTGGGGTTCTGCAGTTGAGCAACGGAGCTACTGACCCAAATTGCCCAACCAGGAGGAGGTGCCAGCAAAGGCACTTGCACGCTTAGGTGGGGAGATCTGTGGGAAAGAAGTGGGTCTTGCAGATACATGGGAAAAAACTTTTCATCAACAGGAACCTGAGGCTCAAATCTGAGTCTAGAGCAGTCTGCTTCCATTTAGAAAACAAACCCTTTTATATGGTTGATTCATGGCACTCTCTTCCTCAAGCTGTCTAGCACATGTCTACAAGTCGATGCATTGATACATAGCTTAGGACAAAGTAATTTCTCCCTGGCATGCATAGATATGAATGGCAGCCAAATTAGGCAGCCAGCTCCAATGCTGCTCTGATTGATCCAGTTCATGAAGACCTGCCCAGTGATTTCCATGCATATTATGAGAAGATTAACATACCATTCTGTCAAGCATCCTCTCGGAGCACCGCAGGAGAAATCTTTTCATTAACCCTATGCATTGCGAACAGTTGGAAATAGTTGGTTTAACAAATCTAGGGGCTTGCTGTTATAAATGGTTTAACAGCAGCCTGCTAATTACATTGCTTGGTCTCCTGGATATTTCTTCAAGCCATAAAGCTGAAAGCCTGTAGATTTTTCTTGCACTTATGTCAATGCAAGACTCTTTGAGCTTCCCGTTCCAATGGAAACCTTGATACAGTCAGGGATAATAACAATAAAAATTCCCAGTGTTAGCGTTTCTATCTGTCCCTTGATTCAACAGCAATATAATTACCCAAATTGATTTCTAAAGCATGAAAGGGTTAAGGCCAAAATCCTGTAGGAACTGGGTGGGAATTCGGTCACTATCTCCCAAAGGGAACAAAAAAGACTCCACTCCTGCATGAGAAGACTCATCCCCATTCCAAACAGCCCAGAATTTGTTGCTGACACAAGCTTCACCTCCCTCTAACTCTGGGTTTTCCTTCTGGATGAGGCTGCCCTTGCTGATGGCTCAGACTTGGGGTGGCAGAGCACAAGACACACAGCCTAGGCTTTGCTCAGATGTGCTGGTGCAGCCTCCCACCAGGCTCCAGGGGTCTTGCTGCAGAATCAGCAGTTCTACTTTTGCGAATGATTGGGTAAATCAAAGTGAGATGGAGGTGAGGCTGGTGGTGAGGGAGGGCATGGGGACAGCGAGTTTGAAGGGCGAGTCCCTGCCCTTCAAACAGCCCCAGTGCTAGGGAAGCAGATGGTGCGTAGTCTAATGCCTTCCAAAATCAGAGCAGACATCTGAGGCACTGGGTATTTGCTGGGTGATACGAGGTCACCAGCATCTGACCTCTGGAAGAGAGGAAGAGAGAAAGCAAGCACAAGATCATGCCAGGCAACATGCTGTCATGGCTTGTTCCTCCAGCACCAGAAAAGCTCCACACCCATTTTTCTTTTTGCTCTTTCCTCACCAGCACTGTGTGAAATGCTCCTTAGGATGGATTTAGGAAAACGCTGTCATTGCCAGTCCTAGTGTCACATAGGGAAATGGGGGCAATTTACATGGGACCAGGGGGATCTGTTAACCATCTGAACCTGGGGGAGGGTTGCTGTTTGTTCTACTGCCTCTTTGCTCCTCTTAGAGAAGATTTCTCTCTGGCTAACTTACCTGAATGATGATGAGTTGTGAGAAAAAATTCCCTGTCTCCAAAAAAATGAAGAGAGGATCAGTGGGAAAAGAGAATGCTTCAGGTGGTTAAAGGGAATGTAACTACCCTACATTATCAACTTCTAAACAAAAAGAAGAGCAACCTGTGGGAACAATCCCATATCGTCCTCTCTAGTACAGAGGGGATAGAGAGTATCTTCTCAAACACAGTCCATAAAATAAGTTATCACATGGATTCTCTTCAGTGGTGCCCAGAGACAGGATAATAGGAAACAGGTTCAGATTGCGCAGATGCTGGTCTGTGAAAAGCAGCTCCATTTTGGAAGCATCTATTTTACAGGTTAAATTAATGCTCTTTGTTGTCAGTGCAGCTCCAACCTGATGGAGGGCACTCAGGACATGGTTGGTGGACACGGCGAAGATGGGTTGATGGTTAGACTAGGTGATCTTAAGTGGTCTTTTCCAACCTTAATGATTCTATGATTTTATGAAGGATGTGTTTTTTCAGCTACGGAAAAAGCAAGGCAGTGTGTCCAGGTGAGGTTCCAGGAGGGGGCCACTACAGACAGTGGCAAAACTCTTATTACTTTCATGGTGGGATATCTGGAACCAAGAACTGAGAAACTGGAGTAGCTATGGAGTATTTGAAACGTATCAGCAGGAATGGGAGTAAAATGATGTGAGTTTGTGGCTGAACTGGGAGAAAAGTACTTGCATTATACAGTGGTTGGAGGCAGAGGGAGTGGGGCGATGACCTGCTTGGGCAGAAGTGTTAGTGGGGAGCTGGCAGCTTTTCTCTAGAGGCAGAGACATCCTAATGGGTGAACGAACTGTCCACCTGCTGTGGTCTGCTTCCATAGAGGCACCAGAATTCCAAGCCCTGCTGAGCACAGACAGGAGGCAATTATTCTGAAAAGAGGACACTTCTCATCAAATCCATTTTCCCAGCTAGTCTATCACTTACAGAGTCTCAGGTAGGAAAATGATAATCTACATAAAAGTGAAAAGAATGTCATGCAGAATAGCTTAAAATATGGATCCTCCATCACAGAGCCTGTCATGTCTTCCTACTGTATTTCCATCACTGCAGACAACATAATGCCACTGCACCAGTCATGTTTCAACTAACACCTCAAGTCAGGTAGACACATAGCAGGTTAATTAGGGGCTTTGGCAAATTGAGTCCACGGGCTGTAATTACCAGCACTCAAGACCTACAATTTCTGTTTTAATTAAAATAAACAGTGTGGAGAAGCTGACATCACACCGGAGTAACCAGCGTGTAAGTCACAGCTAATTACATTAAACTGTGGCCTCTATCATAAAAAATACTTGGTTTGGATTTGGATTTATAGAAACTGGCTTTACCATTTTGGGGAAGTTTAATTGCTGCAGACAAGCGGCCGACTGGCCCGGACAAGTCGGTGATGGCTGGAGCTGATTTGGTTCTGGGTGGGAGCAGGCAGCTTGGGCTGCTCTGTGTGCCTCCTGCCAGCCCTGGCATCCCCCCTGTGTCCCTGCCTGCTTGGTTTGCCCATCACCTTGGGTAGGAGAGAGGGATGTTGCTTTTCCCAAAGAGCATGGACAAGGAAAATGAACCTGGGGAAGAAAGGTGGAAAATGAGGTTTTGGGAAGGGTCTGTGGTCAGAGGAGCCAGGCAGGCTTTGGGGCTCCCCGGTGGCTGGGTGCAGCCAGCACAGATGGCACGTTGATGGCACTGCATCTGATAAGGGCTTCTGTTTTGGCACAGCTCCTGTCTTTTCTCTGTGCTCACTTGAGCTAATTCCTCGGGGATATCACGGTGTAACGCTACCGCTGCCCACACTGCAGCCTCTTACCCACCACCTCTCCCGCTCCTCCTTCTCCACCCAAGCTTCTCTCCCAGCCTGTCTTTTGTCTCCTTCACCCACTTCCAACCCTGGGCTTCCTTTGATGCCACCCGATGTGCTCGGAACACCCAGATCCACCCTGCCCAGCCAAAGACACACCTGTTTTGCAAACCAATCCAGGTGGATCGGACATACGCTGTTCTAGGACGGCTTTTATTACATTACACAATCCCACTCCCTGCGAGCCTCCAGACGTCTCGTGGGCTTGCCAGGATTCCCCAGCAGTGCTGTGGGTAAATAGTGAGAGACTTGGGAGGGTAGATGGGATAAATGGCGGGCTTGCACTTTTCCCATTCTGGTTGTGAGAAGTTATGAGTGTTCCCAGTAGGGTTCCATTAAACTAAAGGATGGTGAAGCCCCGAGTCCTGGGAAGAATCAGGTGAGTCTATTGGTACTGCCAAGCATCTTCAATCCTCAGAGGGTTTCCTGGGGGCTGTAACTCCAGCCAGAACGGCAGTGCCACGATACCACCATCAGGAATCCCTCCAAAGTGTCTCATACAGGCTTTGCAGTCTAGGGAACAGAAACACTCTGAGTGCTCCATCCTTAGAAACATTCAAGGTCAGGCTGGATGGGGCTCTGGGCAGTTGGACCTCATGACCCCTATGGATCCCTTCCAGCTCAAAGAATTTTATGGTTCTATGAATTTCAGTATGCCCTTACACCTTGAAATCAGTGCTCTGTACTCTTAGGACCAACCTGCCCTACATAATCCCTGGAAAACAAGACTTCAAAGAAGCCATGATGATGAAACCCCACTGTTTTGGAGATGTGCATGCTTTGTTCACACTTTAGTAGAACAGTGGAAACAATTGTTCTTTGCTCATTTAGACACCTCAGGATTTGTCTTTGACTCTCACTAACACTTGCTGATCCTTATTCAGTTAAGTGTGTTTTCCCTGCTGTGTCTCTGTATGAAATTGCAACTCTTTGTGATGGTTTGATTAGCATAATATTAACCAACAATTCTGACTATGTCATAGACCTCACACTGAAATTCTTTTTTCCAACATTTCTTTCATTGTTTTGCCACTATTTCCTAACACCCTTTTGTAACCTGCAGGCCAACGATTTCCATTTCCACAATGTTTTGATACTAACACGACAGTCAGTACAGCACATTTTAATCTCCCAATCAGATCTCATTATACAGGACTGCCTATCCTGACCAGGGGTATTGCTGTGTACCTGTAGTTCCCATGCAAAGCGCCAGTGAAGGATTTTGTTTGGGGTGTTTTGATGCACCATTGCCTGACTTCTTTGCTAATGAGGTGAGACAATCTGTGCAAGCTCAGGCATCGGCATTTGCCCAAGAAGGAGCTTGCCCTGCACTTTGCTGGGGGTTACTAATGCTTATGGCTTCTACAGGTGAAAGCAAAAAGATAAAGCAAAGAAGTCATTCATGCCTAGCCCCAAAATGTGTGGGTTTTGGAACTGACTGCCTTTAAAAGTATCTGGTATAGTTGCTGTGATGTGGGCACTGCATTGCTTTCTGAGCACTCTGGGAAGCCATGAGTATTCCTTTGGTGCTGAGTGAGATGGATGAGGAGCAGCATGGTGTCTCAGAGGTGTTCTTCCATGCCCTGGGCTGACTCCATGGTCTCCAGCCCCTCCCAGAGGAGTCGCTTCCTGCAGACACCCTCCTGCCCATCCAGAATCTGCATGCTGCTCCTTGTGTCTCAGCATTATTCTGGGTTTATTCCTCTGGAGGAATAGGCCGCTCCATTGGTCCTACCTGGGACTGGGGTCTCACTGGCTCTTTAAATGTGATTTCAAAATTTTTCACATAATGAGCCATTTTGGTTTCCCTCCCTCTTTAGAGCTGTTGGCAGGCAGTTTGTCCTGAGAACGCGAGTTCTGGTGGGTCTCTCACTCTCTATATTTGTTCTCTTCTCTTTAAGCAGAATGCCAAGAGGCAAAATGACTGTCACATCCTCTCCCACATCCTCCCTCCCCTGCATCACCGACTGCTGAGTTGGAGCGGGCAGCGAGCAAGAGGGAGCACGCTGCAGCCTGTGCTCATCCAGGCTCTTACCAAATGCAGTGCAGGGATGGGACCTCCCCGGCTTCATCACATTTGGGAATGGGGCCAGCATCCTCCTTGAACCCTGTGTTCCTATCTAAACTGTCTGCCCTTTATTTCTAATGGCTGGGGGTGGGCAGAGAACAGGCAGTGATGCAAGGAGTGAGCAACACACCCATGATGGAGAGAGCCAGTGCTTGTACGTGGGGCAGCAGGGGAAGGAAGAAGAAACAGTGAGAGGTACTGAAGTAAAGCACTCTTGCCACGCAGAAAACCCTTCCCAGGCTCTCAGAGTCTCAGTGCCATTGAAGCATAACCTGTTTTAATTCAGAGAAGGCCGAAAAGCTGCCAACGTGCTCATCAATGGGCATAGTTATACTGTGTGTTCTCCAGTATCTTCTTCATGGTGCAATGCGTGTAAGAGGACCATGACATTTGGTGGTGTTGGAGCTACAGGTGTGTGTTGGTGTTTCTGGGGTGCTTTTACCACATCCCTAAGCCTGCAGCGGTATATTAAGCCTGGCCAGCACTGAAAACTTTTGGGGCCATCTGAAGTACATTTATGTTTACTGAAGACATTAAAATACTTTCCCACTCTGTTTTTTACATCCTCATCAAGTTCTCCTCAAGCCTTGGGCCCATGTGACAGACAGCAGCACCCCATGTCTGGAGGGCTGTCCTCACCTCAAATGTTCCCAGAAACATTTCCAACAAAGTAATGTAGCAAGGATATGACAGTCTGCTCAGGAGCTCAGTGCCACATTGGAGCAGGAGGCTCAGGATGCTCCTCTATGCCCCACCCCAACATATCCCTATGGGAGCAGCATGCACCAGGCAGGGTCAAACTGTCATGCAGGCGCCAGAGATGTCCCTGGCACATCAAAAGGTAAATCCAGGCTGCAGCAGCTCAAGCTGCTTTCTCAGCCCATCACTGCCTCCTGGACCAGTCATAAGACATCCCTGCAGAACCAAACAGGATCAAAGCACCCAACCTGTACCCCAGCCCCTAGCAGCCCCATGTGCTAGCTCATGCAATGCTGCAGACGACCGCAGCACACCCTGCTGCAGAGTTTCCCAGTGATGCATCCTGGTAGAAACAAGGAGAAGCAGCCAGAATTGCCAGCTGTGCAGGGCAGGAAATGAGGAATGGGTGGGTGTGCCTGCAGCACAGAGCAGGACGCAGTGCTGGGGACGTGCCTGGTGCTGGCAGGATCCCCAAGGACAGTGTCACCAGGTGCCCTGCATGGCATCACTCCCACAGTCCTTATGTCATCAGCTGGAGTGCCTTCAGAGTTAAAGGCAGCTGGGATCTGCTGTGGTGGGAAGGAAAAGCCCCTGGTCTCCACCCAGGTACGTTTTGAAGTTTTTCTACAGGCAGAAAGCCAAGGGGTGTTGGTGAAGAGGCTCTGCCCAGCTCTGCTGAAACCAGAGGGGAAAAACAATATTTTCACAAAGATGTCTTCCCCCTCAGCACTCACATTTCCACACACCTTGGGCAACTCAGAGAGATTACTAATGTGAGCGAGGGACCACCTAATGACCTAATCTCCCAAAGCCATCCCAGTCAAGATAAGAGAAGTCCAAGGGGATTGGGATTTTTCAGGAAGGTTTTGAGAAAAATTCAATGTTTCTTTGAAATCAGGTGGATATGGAATGAAGTTTCCAGTGAATATCCATGCAGAATATTGAAATATGCACAGCTGTAGTGCCTGGACCTTTGCTGACCCTCAGGGCAGAGGGCTGGGGGAGGACAGAGCTGCTTGCCCCTTCTGTCAGCAGAGATGTTGCTGTCCCCACAATCACTGTGGCTGCCTGAATGCTCCCTGCCAGCCCAAGAGGTTAATGCTCTTTTCTCCTGACATAAGCACTGCTCTCCCTACTCGGGATTTTTTGGCTTCTCTGCGCTGTTCTTCCACCTCTTTCCACCCCTTGCTCTGAGAACAGAGGGGCAAAAGGAAACACCTTTGGCTGTAGTGAATAGGTAGCAGCTTTTGTACTTCCCTTCGTTCCCCTGTCCTTCCCAGTGCAGTGACGTGGGGATTTCAGAGATTTCCTGAGCAGCTGTAGGATGCTACACCTTTAGGAGCTCGATGCTGACTCTTCCACACCCTTTCCCTTTCAGCAGAACTCACACAAAACCAGAGGATTAAAAAAAAACCCCAGCTGTTATAACACCAGCCTTGCACTCGCAGTGCAGCTCTGCAGGAGAAGGACGCAGCCATGGTGTGGGGCTGGAGATCTGGGGACATTCCTGAGGCAAGGGGGGGAAATGTAGCACTCAGACAAGAGATGGTTTGAGCCCCTGCTGAGACTGTGGGCATTACCTGGTACATTGGATGTAGATGAAGTTCACTGAGCTGGGGCTTTGCTATATAAATTTGAATGGGTGTCTCACTACGAGAAAGACATTGAGACCCTGGGGTTGAACTTGATGATCTTAGATCTTTTCCAACCTTACTGATTTTATCGTTCTATGAATATATGTGCTTTATTGATTCTTTCTTTCTTTCTTTTTTTTTTAATCTACCTTTCTTCTATCCGATGTTGGGATCCAGGCAGTTTCTGTCATCTGTCTGCAGAGCAACCAGCCCTGGGCTCTATGCCTGGTGTCTGCTTCTCTGACACCTCTCCCATCACACTGACAGGGAGAAATGCTTTATTCCCAGCCTGTAATTCCTGCCTCTGCGTGTGGGACAGGCTCACACACCTTGTAACTATTTAACTTGGGCTCAGAACTCATCTCCTCATTATCCAGGTGTAATTACACTTGACAAAAGCACTGAATGCACCAAAGCACGAAAGCAAAAGACAGAGGGATTAAAGTGATACAGTCTATCACTGCCTGAACATTATACCCCCACAAAGAGCTCGAGGAAGAACTGGATGGATAATTGCTGGAGGATCATAGATAACAATGACAGGGTGTGATCTCATGGGTAGCACCTGAGTACTCAGGCAATTATGGAAATTATAAAAGAAAATAAATTTCTGTGCTAAGATGGGAGCAGAGCGAGTTGCTCTTTTTATCATTTTGTTGTGCTATTTCCTTAAGAGCAAACCAAAGAACCTGGAAGGTGCCTAAGCCCAATAATTAACAGTGGGTTTTCAAAGTGCCACTGAAAGCTATGGCTAAGAAAGAAAAAAAGAGAGAAATACATAGAAAATCACAAGGGTGCAAAGCACAGGGGATGTGCAGCTCTAGTGGGCAGCTGGGGGCCGGGTGGCAGCAGGGCTGTGCAGGGCCTGAGCAAACTTTGCAGCAGATTGATACGTTGCTCAAAGCTTGCAAGAAGGCTGTTGCAAGAGGACGGTGTGATTTTCTTGTAAAAGATTTGCTGACGCTGCTGGGGAAGGCTCAGGGCCGGGTGAGTTTGTTAGCACTGGCTGTAACACGGTGCACCTGTCAGCTCTTTGCCTTCCTTAAAAAAAAAGGGGGAAAGCAACAAATAGAGAGAGAGATGGGAAATGAGCACAGAGCAAAGTGCTGAAAAATCACCTAAAACGTTCCGAAGTGTAAGTACTTGAAAACTCTCAATTGAGCAATAGCAATGCCTGCCTCTCAGACCACCTGCAACAATCTCTGCATTGAAAAGCCGAGGTGTTAAAGCAGTGGGAACCCTAAATCTTACGCTGCTGACGTGAGAAATGCACATGCATTATTCTTATCAAGAACAAAGAAAGCAAAATCCATATTTCATCACAACAAGCTTAATGCTGACCTCTGAATAAATAGCTATCTCTCATTAGCAAGCTCCAAATAAAACACAAAGCAAGCTCTATCAAAAAGAGCCATTACAATTACGTACGTGGACACACATGACACGTATCGATCAGCCTCATCTGCAAACCCCCATCTGCATAATTCTGCCGCAAATCAACATGGCTGTGATTGCTTCTTTTTTCTGATGGATAATAACATTCTATAAAACAAAACGAAACAAAAACAACGGCAAGACTTAGCAAAAAGTTGAATGTAAACTTGATGAATATATATATTTTGGATAAGAGTGTATGTAAGTCACAGTGTTTACTGTTTCCATTTATGAGCACTTCGCTATGGTGAGGGAAATGACAAAGCTGAGAGGATTTGCACCGTCAGAGTTATGACTGCTGAGTTCTGGGATGGGACCCCAAACCTCCAGTTCTCTGCTGGTGTTAACTGGGGTAGCAGCTCTAACCCAATTCTATTAGCTAAGTGTTGGACTCAGTGCACTTTTCCTTCTCTGGCTGCCCCATTGCTATGGAGCCCTTGGCTGAGAACTGTGCCTTATGCGGGTTCTGATGCTGTGCTCAGTGCTGCCCTGCATCACATGGGCTCTGCAGGGGTGTGGGAGAACTTGGGCTTCCCTCGGGCAAGGAAGTAAAATCAAATCAGAATAAAAGGAAAAGAGGATAAAAGAGCAAAAAATAACAAAATGCAATATGATAATAAAGTAATAACACAAAATAAATCCAAAGTGCTTTGCTGGGCATTCTTCCTATCTTCCAAGCATTTTGGCCAGGTTGCTGCCATCAGGGCTGCCTCAAAGGACCACACTGCTCCCCGGGGAAGACATGTTTGGAGCAGACATCCATTTGTCATTAGGTTGTGAGCGGTGCCCATGAGCAGCACGCCTGGCTGTCCCCAGGTGTCACATCCTGTTGGATCGATGGACCGTGACCGCCTGATGCAGGAACAGCTGATTTTATCTTTAAAGGCAGCATTCGCTCTGTTGGTATTGTCACAATATACCAAATCCTCTTAAATAAATAAACAAACAAATAAATAAATAAACCCCCATAGAACTAAGTGCACCAAAACTTGTACTGTCACCAAAAGAAATTTCTGACAAGTTGCGGATAATAGTTAAATCCATTCAGCTTTGGATACTTTTAAAACTGATCAGACCTCTTTCTTAAAGCCCTGAAGTGCTTTTAACTCCCACTGAAGCCAATCAGGGCTCTTTGAATGCAGAGAATGGCAGCGGTAGCCCCTGGAAGATGCCAGCCCTACTGGGGAGAGTGGGAGCAGAAAATAGGTTACCCCTCCCAGCACAAAAATGCAGATGTGAATTAGCTCCTCGCATGTAATGACGTTTAAAAGCTACATTCAGTGAATCTTATTCAGAGCGAGGAACGACTCTGAAAGAAATCCATCAACATTAATTTGATGCAGACAAATAACTGTTACTCAATGTGAAAAAAACTGCAGAATCGGAAGATTCGTGCATCCCGTCGGAGAGTTTTAATGATGCCCCCACCCTCAAAACTCTTCAGACAAAAAATGGGTAAAGTACTCCTTTCATTCAATGTCTCATTAAAAAACAAAAAAAAAAAAAAAAAAAAAAAAGGTAGAAATATAGAAATATGTTGAAATTGGAAAGAAAAGTGCTCATCTTGAAGTAACGAAGAGCTACAATAAAAATCTCTTTGCTCAGGTTCTGCATTTCTCCCCTGCTGGGAGAAAAAAGGAGAAGCAGAAGGAGCAGGAGCACTGCAGGGCTGTGCGGGACGAGGCTTTGCACAGATCTCAGCATGGGAGAAAGCTGGGGAAGCCCCGTGCTTCTTGCCCAGCAACACTGATCTCGTTTTGGCTGCTCTTCTTCCAAACAAACCTCTTCATTCTCCCTGCTGAAAAACGGAACTGCTCCAACCAGCAGTGGCAGCAAGCAGGGCAACACCGCCTGGTTCGGAGCAATGCACAGTGAGGGATCACCCACTGCAGCAGTGCTGCTCACCTCCAGTGATAGCTGTAAAGCAGAGGGGGGGGGGGTGGAAATTCTGTGCTGGGGAGGTTTCTCTATGAAAACCAGAGGTAATACCCTATGTAGGCAAGATTTCCCTGTTAAAACTGGAGGGAATACCCCGTGCTCTGTGTATCTCAAAGACTTTTTAAAAAATAACAAATACGTAAAATAATGATATTTCAACCTTAATCGTTTTATAGGCTGCTATTAGTTCCTTTTAACCTGCCCCAACATCTCAGTGATGACAGCACTTCCTGTAGTCACATAATAAACCAGGGTCTGAGAAGCAAAGAAATCTGAGAAATTTTTATTCAGTCTGATTTGTATGCTGGCAGAAATAATTTATATCCATTCAGATTCACTTGGATATATTTAGGTTTGCATCTGAATTTGTCCTTAAAGTGCTTATGGATGGATACTGAGAGAGCAAGTCCTTGGCACCTGCCTGTACCTGTGCTGCTGCTGCTGCTTGGTTTATTTTATGAAAACACGAGTGCCTTTTTGCCATCCCTTGAAGAGGGCACGGAACTAATTTTTAGCTCATTACGAAGGTAATCTTCGCTTGCTTATTTGACTTGGGCTGTTTCCATAACATCTGCTTTCATGCAAAGGCGCTCCGTGCTGTATGTGTATAAGCAGAGCTCTGTGTGGTTATATTCACATGTTGTTCGCTTAATGAAATTCTGGCAGTTGTCCCATGTTTGAAACACATCTGAACCACAGAAAACTCCTCTGTGCTGTTGCTATCCAAGAACCCAGAGAGGAGGGAGGTGGCATCGCTCGTTGTTTCTTAAGGGAGCTGAGCTAAAAATATCAGGAAAAGAGAGCGCAGATGTGTTTCCAAAAGAACACGGGGCAGCTCTGGGTCATGTGCTGAAAGGTCTGAGGGCAATGCAGCTCCTGCTGACGCTGTGCCTTTGGGTGAGCTGTGGGTGCCATGCACAGAAATCTGCCTTTCACTGTGCTCATGTGCAGTCCTCCAAGTCAGCCTGAGCCCAAACCCTCCACTTGTGATTTCTCTTCTACATATCGTCAGATTTCAGTTTACAGGGTGAAAAGAAAAAAGAACAACCAAAAGGCAAAAGATTTCATTTTAGTCAACGTATCAAAATGTATTTTGTATATCAAAATCAAAAACATTTCATAGAATCATTGAGATTGGAAAAGACCTCTAAGATCATCAAGTCCAACTGTCCACCTACATCAATATTGCCCACTAGCCATGTCCAGCAAAGCCACATCTCTACAGTTCTGAAACACCTCCAGGGACAGTGACTCTCCCACCTACCTGGGCAGCCTGTGCCAGTGTGTCACCACTCTTATGGGGAACAGAAGCTGTCACAAGCTCACAATTAAAGCCCTGTAATAATTTTCTGGATAAGTCAGATGATGGGGCAGGGCCACTCTTCCCTTTGGGCAGTGCCAAGGCAGGAGATTACTTTTCCAGAGCCAAGTGCATTCCTCACTGCAACACAAACCCTGCCGCATGCTCTTCATCAATGTAGAGATATTAGTTCTCCCTTTCACAGCAGAAAGAAATACCTATATTCTGAAGTTGACCCAAACCTGAATGTTTGCAGAGAAAACTGATCGGCTGGGGTGTTGGGAGTTGCAGGAGAGCAGCGTGCAGATTGTGATGAAGAGGCAGAAAGCTTCTCAGTGCTTACACTGCTTGCATCACCTCTCGTGGGGCCACCTCAGAACGTGATGCAATGGGTGCGTTGCTCCACAGTGCTGCATCACTACCAGGAACTGCAGCAATCAGTGGGCGTTCAGGTGGAGATGCCCTGAGTCACAGAAGGCATCAGCTGGAGGAGCAGATGGAGGACCTCGTGTTGTTAGGATTTTAAAAAAAATTTTGATACTTTCAGCCCAATCCAGCTAGCAGCCACATGTCTCCAGAAGGACTTCAATACACAGAACTGTGAGAGCTGATTTCAGACCTCAGCAGCACTCTGGCTGGAGCCAAGCAGCCTGCATAACCTGCAGCCCACGTGAGTGGAGGCTGTGCCTGCACACTGCGTATAGGTGTGCTGAGGGAGAGCTGCTTGGGATGGCAAGGAAATGTTCACCCACTGCTGCAAAATGTTCTCAGAAGACTAGATGAATCCCCGTCCTTTAACCTTTTAATTGATTTAATTATTCAAAGCCCTTTCTTTCCTTGCTGAATTATCAGTATGATACGATACTGTTGTAAGAGTCTCAGCGCCTTGTGAGATACTTAAATCCGAATAGCTGAACAGCCAGAACTGCTCTGTCTTTACAACACATGGTGAGACCTTGCAGTGCATGGCAAAGCCTGCTCAGCAGCACAACTATTCCAACAGATCTCTTCATTTCATGCGGATTCATTGGAGTGGATTCCACACAATGCTTTAAAAATGTTATGAGAGATTACTGTAATAAGGCAGAAGCCAGCATGGCACCTAAAAGGAATTTAATCTTATTCTACTACCACATAAAACAGAAAGAAGTGCTGACATGTCAGGCCACCACCGGCCTATTGCACTAACCCTGCTTTTCCATGATGCAGCTGCATGTTCCACTTAAGCACAAGTGTATATTCCATAAAAACCCTTCTCATCCTCTGCTCTCCCCAGTTCGTCCCTGCAATTGGTTGAGCAGTACGTGCTGGCACAGGAGGCAGCAGTGCTTGGGCACACGTGGGGTTATTGCTGTGACTCATTGCTGGAGGGGCCATGCTGGCCTCAGTAATGTGCTGAATCTGTGCTGCTGCTCCTCTCAGCCTTCCTGCTCTCAGATGTGACTTTTCCATGCTGTGCATGAGGGCACTCAGGTTTCTCACTGCCTGCCCTGAGGTACTGCCAGCCGAAGGGTAATGTTGAGGAGGAACCCAAACCTGAAGGCTTAGTGATTAAGGGGTGCTCCTGGAACACCTGTGCATGCTTCCACACAAGCTCATTGGGAGGCTTTGCAAAGGAGGAAGGCCATCTGTAAGAGACGTTCAGGATGCTCAGAGGCTCGGATGTCCCCCAAGCCTCACTCTTCTCACTGCTCTCCCACTCCCCATTGCACAAGCCATCCCTCTACCTTCCCAAGGCATCCCCCAGCCTTCCTGCTTCACAGGAGCAGGTTTCCTGGGGCAGCCTTCATCCCCAGGGCTGAGCAGACTTACCTAACCCTGCTCTTACTCCTCCCTCTGATAATACTTGTCTATCTCTTGCACAGCCTAGATATAAATTACGAAGGCAGTCACCCTTCCAGCCATCCTCTAGAGAGATTACTTTTCTAATTCAGTCTCTCTGAGCAAGCTCTATGTGAATCATCTCTCTCCATTGGTTAGAAACAGCCAGAAGATGCATGTTTGGAAGAGTTTGTGAGCTGCTGAAGAGAATAACCCTTTTGCATAGAGATTTGCAAACTGAAAGGGACTCGCTTTCCTTTGCATCCCTGGATGCAAAAAGGATTACACGGATGCCAAAGGATTGACCATACGTGTGTAAGCTTTGGTCCCGGCAGAGGAGTGATGATGTGGGGTGGGAGCAGCAACCTGTGTGCTCACTATGGGGCACCCAAACGCCTGCAGCAAGCTGTAAGGAGCTAGCACTGACAGGGAAGGGGGAACAACCCCTTGATTTGTCCACTCCCCCAGTTCATCTGAACGAACAATTAGTTGTCAAATAATCCCAGTATCAAAGAGATAGGCACAAATCCAAGCTAGGATCCACAGATTTGAATCTTGGCTCAGGTGCAAATCTTCTGCTCATCCTTATGCAAATCAGACAACTCCTGCTTATTTCATCACAAAGTGGGAGGAAGGATAAGGCTTACGTAGCCTTCAGTACCTCCCAGGAGTATTAGGAAGGTTAATTAGTTAATGTTTCTGAAGTGTTATTATACAAGTGCCAAACAAAACTAACAACGAGAGGAAAAGATGACACGACAGAGAAAATAAACAAACAAAGCCAAATTAAACACAGCGAAGGGAGGCGACTCTATGATATTAAACATGATACTGTAGAATAAAAATAGAGACTGATGTAACTTCGATCTATAGAATATGCAATGCAAAACTCTTTGTTGGTTATACTGCATGTGGAGACTGATTCTAAAAAGCAAGCTTTTATTTAAGTTTTAGGCTTCTGTGACAGTGATTTATTTTAATGACATGCAATGCTTCACTTTGCATTTGTGATTTCAAGACCTCTATAAGTTTATGTAAATGCTAGCTGCTGGGGCACAAGATAAAATCATGGCTCTTACTTACTTTCAGAGTGTCACATAAATGTGAAAAATTGAAGAGTTGCTCCAGGCCAGCATGCTATATTCTGACATTGTGAGAATCTCTGCATCATACACACCCTGCTCTGATCAGGGAATGTTTATACTGGCATGCACTGAGGAAGAGGCAGAAAGCAAAGGACAAAGCAGCACATGTTGTCTGGATCCAGAAGCAGCGTCTCCTCATTCCCATGCTGCTTCATTATGTGGTATGTAGGGAAACTGGGATGAAAAAAAAACATCAGCAGGTATTTCAAGTGTGTGAGATATTCTCAGTGGGATCCAAATAAGATCAGGATATTTCTTGGAATTAAGTCACTTGGCAAGGTCAGAATTGATCCTCTCTCCGTGCCATCCTCATAATGGAGGAAGGTGAGTTCAGAGAGAAACTGCACGGTGGAAACATGCCTTGCTCCATGATTTTGCCTGGTTCTGTAATCAAATCTTGCCAAATGAAAACTGCAAGTCAAGGGATTGAGGAAATGTCATGAAAAAGAAACCCCAAAATAAATGCTCATTGAATAAATCCATCCATTTTAACTGAGGAGGAACAGGAACAGTGCCTAACCCAGCACGTCTGCTCTCAGCTGATCACTGAATCACAGTCTGACTTTGAGCCCAGCACTTTAATCTTGCTTAGCTTTGAGTTTCTCCTCCAGGAAGGGGAGATAACAGAGTACGTGTGCACCAGGCTTGCCCTAAACAGAGCTGAAGGAGGCACCGTCCCACAGCAGCTGCAAAGGGGCAGCCAGAGCTTGGCTGTCCCTGCTCCATACAAACACACAGGCTCAGGGACAGGGATGTGCACTCATGAGGATGCTCTCTGAGCACATCCAAGGCAGTACTGCATTCCAGGTCACTGATGCCTGTGAGGGTGGCACCAATTTGCAGCCTGGCATGCCTCTGGGCACTTTGAACCTGTTGTCATTTTGCTTTTGCCAGGACATGTGCTTCTGTGCTGCAGGTGCAGGAGGACCTTATAGGTCCCTGTATGGAAGGGGCTCTGTTTGTTTCCGCCCTTAAAAGTGATTGCTTCTGAGTTTAAATTTTAGTTACACTGTGCTGTGTGGGACTACATCTCTTTCAGCACTACAGGCCGAAGATTGCACTGGGAGCAGCACCAGTGTGAAGCAGAAACCAGCAAGGCTTGCATGGCTTCATAGGCACACCTCTTTCCACGCTATGCTCAGGATCACATCCTTTTCCTCTCCTTCCCATGAACATGCAGTGCATCAAGCTGAACAGGTTTAGTCCTTCCAGGTCCCACTAAAAGTCGTGCTTAATAGCTTCTTTCATGTAGGCAATGCTGCTCAGGGGGAGACTTGTGACACGCACCAAAGAAAGAGCAGGACGAGCCAAAATGAAGGAGACTCTCCTCAATTAAGTGAGCTTCTCCATCTGGCCCATCTTTTGCCTCTGGCATACACATGCATACACATAGTGAATACCTGGTAGCAACACTCAAAGCACCACGCAAAGGAGGAGAGAGGAAGGGGAAAGAAAATGTGATTATGAAACATCAGAGTGGATCTGATTGCGTCAAATTCCTCTGGAGGAAAAGACAGAGAAAAATCACCAGTACGCAGCACTTGAAGTCAATAAATGAAATTTACCCAATTCAGCAGAGGCGTCGGGGAAATCATTCTTGATTTGTCTTTGGTAGATTGACAAAATCTCTGTTAAAATTGTTTTAATGCATTTGTAACAAGGCTTCCAAATGCACTGAACTCAAGCCAGATCTCAGCTTAATAGGACTAACCCTTCGTGTCAATCAGACATGTAGCTAGTGAGAAAAATGAACCTTTTTCTGTGCTCCTTATTCTCAACTTGGGCAAAGAGCCCAAAAATGTCTGAGTTTCACTTTGCTGACTTTCTAAAGGAAAATGTCCTTGCAGGAATGGAAAAGCCCCACGGCTGCCTGCAGCATCATGGAACACACCCAGCCCCAAAGTGCCCCTATGTCCTCTTTGTATGGTGTCTGCAGAAGTCAGCAGTGTTATCAAGTAGGTAAGCTGTGGGCTGAACTTGGCTGGTTGATAATGAAGTGAGATGTTACAAAATGAAGGTAGGTTTTGCTCTCTGTGAGTCAACATCATTAATGAATTAATTCACTACTTAATTAA
Source organism: Centrocercus urophasianus (assembly GCF_019232065.1). Classification (NCBI taxonomy): domain Eukaryota; kingdom Metazoa; phylum Chordata; class Aves; order Galliformes; family Phasianidae; genus Centrocercus; species Centrocercus urophasianus. The sequence goes on from NW_024885055.1 coordinate 443,026, forward strand.
TACACAAAGCCACAGAACTCTGTTGGTAGATGAACTGTCATCACGACACATTGCTCAAGGGGTCATTGGAGATTTCATTTTTTCTGCACCCTGCTTGTGTCAGGGACAGAAATCACATGCCAGGTGCTGAGTCATGGTGTTGCAGTGGAACTGCTGGGACCTGAGCTCCTTGGAAGAGATCTGCTCTTGTCCTCCATTTCTGAATGCAGAAGGCAAAAAGTCTGACGTAGGGGACTGTGGAAACCTTCCTCCCTCTTTTTAAGCAGGTCAAAATATCCAGACAGTCAACTCACCCTCACATGTGTGTGCTTTATGGTTGAGAAATGAGATTATTTTTATTCAAAAAAGGAGAAATACTGTATAACTCAGTGTTGTAACTGACAAGGAGAGCTGGAAGTCTTACTGATGCGGTGTTTCTCCAGAAATCAGTGAAACTCAATACAAACTTTGGTCAGAAATGAGATCTGGAGCCCTGAAGAGGTTTAGTGAATTTTTGCTAAATTGCACACTTGTTAATTGAAGATAAAACCTGGCAAAATTGAGAAAACACAGTGCGCCCAGAGCTAGGTACCCAAAATGCACTTAAGTCTTTGGGACTCCTTCCGTACATTCCCATAGACTTCAGACAAGGGTTTAAATGAGAACTCTGGGATCTCTTCTCTGTGCATGACACAGATGAGGGCACAAAGGAGAGGAGTGGTTGCAACAAGGAGTACTGCAACTGGAAACAAGGGGAAGACATGATCACAGAAAAAGAACTGCACCAGGCATTTTGCAAATCTGATTCTTTATCAGAAAAGCAATTTCACAACTCTGTAAATATGCAGTGATTCTGTGCATTTTTTTTTTTTAATCTCTCTCTCTAATTGCACAAGAGGCTCCATTGCTGTAATGAAAAGCATCTGCCATTCTTTACCCGCAGACTGCAACCTGCATTTGCACTGCTCTCTCTCTTACAGATGCATGGGGAACATGGAGTGGAGGAACTTGGTCTGTTGGATAAGCAATTTCTATAGGGAAAACAGGGTGCAGGGAGTTCAGGGAGGGCTCTGACCCATTGTGCCCTCTGCTCAGAGGCTGGTATACCTCAGAACTGTGCATGACTGAACACATGACAGAGCTTCCCCACCTTCCAAAGTGTAACTCCATGAACTTTTTTTCATTCTACACACAAAAAGATAATAATCCCCTGCCATAGTAAACCTTTTGATGAACCAGAGCCTCCTGTCCTTTCAGAAGGCTGAAGTGCCTTTCTGCTCTCTTTGCTTTTCTCCTCACTGACAGCAGTTATCACTTGAAAGGATGTCCTCCAGGTCACATCTGCTATCAGCAGGACTTTTTTGAGTCAGACCTGCTTGACGGACTTCCAAAAATGTAAGGGATTTGCTATGAGGTTGGTGATCTGAGTTATTAAAAGTTAATCATAGTTATTTACCTATATCATTTTTTAGAACACCGGCACTTGCATTTCAAACCATTGTAAAGATGTGTCTAGAATGCAAACACAGAAATAATCTTGGTAATCAAAAGTTCATTAAAAGAGAGATACTGACGGCTCATTTGTCTCGTATTCCATCAGGAAAAGATAATTCAGATTGTGCTTCAGATCTGTGTGCTATGGAATTAACTGGATGGATTACAGGTGGGGTTACAGGTCCGTAGCTCTTATTCTGCATCCTGGTTTGGGCTAACCTCTGCTGCTGGGCTCCTGCAGCCTCCTGCCCCAGCTGTGCCATGGGGAAGCACTGAGAGCCCTATGCAGCCACACTGTGTAAGGCTGCACTGGGTGGGATTTGATGTCTGGTTTGCTGTGGTTGGATAGAAGAAGGATAAACGGAGGCTATTTCTGAACACAGTACCCACGGTGCAGTCTCATTAGTGGTGAATACAGAGGGAAATTCACTTCTCAAGTTTTGCTGGTCAAGCTATTTCAGATGCAGGCTCGGGTGACCTGGATGGCCCTCCCTGCACAGGGGGGTTAGAGCTTGATGGTCCTTGAGGTCCCTTCCAACCCAAGCCATCCTATGATTCTATGATTCATTTTGGCTGAAAGCTTTCCATAGGTTTCTGGAGGGAAAGAGGAAGAGAAGAGATCCTTAGCAGGAAACATTGGGGTGGTTGGTGAAAAGAAGATCCTTCAAAAAGAGCTGGCAAAAGTAAACTCTGGAATCGTGGTGAAGAACAGAGAAGAGATATAGGTGGAAGAACAAAGCACAGTTTTAAAATTCAAAAGGAAGCGTTCCCCATGAAAAAGTGGCAGCTTTCACTTTGTAATGGTTTCTAAAAAAATAGCTATTTCAGAAATCAGGCAAAAAAACCTGTTCTGGACTCAGCGGGCCACAAGGCAGCATCGATTCCTACCTTCAATTCTCACCGGTGTCAAATCCAGTTTGTCAAACCACTGCTATCAACACACTTTCTCTAAGAGACAAACGAAGAAAAGCCCAGTGAAACCTCCAGCTCTGCACTGTTAGCGGCTTGAGAGCTAATGATGGGTGAACCTCCAAAGGTCTGAGATGTCCGTGGGAGTTACGTGCCTGGATCAAGGACAAGATATGACCCAGATAAATTGAAGACAGAAAGGTAGATCAAAAATTGGGTCAGGCAGCCGTCAGTGTTTCTTTAAAGATGATAGAGGAACAGTTTTTAACACTTCCGAGGAGTTTTGTTGATGTTCTTCTGTACGCTCTTTGTTTAAAAAAATAAATACATTTTTCTTGCCTTCAAAATTCCAAGCTGCAGAAAATTTCCTCTTGTGATGAGAAGCATTCAAAACAAAAACATGTGGCCTGATTTGTCTTTTATAGAAATCAAAGGCTGTATTCTAAAGAGACTTCCTTTACCACACAAATGTAGCAGATGTTTTTTAAGATTATAGCTGCACAAGCAATCTACGGTTTGAATCTCAGAAGCATTTAAAGTTTTTTTTTAGAGGAAGAGTTTTTGTGTTATACTGTGATAAACTGCAACTATGTAGGAAAGGGGCTGTCTGGGACAGGTAATTAAGGTGATGGTGTACAGTGAATTTGGCCAGCATTGTTTTCATTCAGGAAAATAAAGTTATAAATGGTCAAACCATCTAAGCCCAGTGTTTTCTTCCCGGGTTAATTAAAACATATTCTTAATGCAAAAGGTGATGAGATTAATTCTATGGTAAAAACAGACGGACAGAGCAAGATAACCCAAATGATATATTTGCATATGTATTGTTCATCACAGAATCACAGAATCATCGGGGTTGGAAAAGATCTCTAAGATCCCCAAGTCCAATCCCATCCCACCCCACCATGCCCACTGACCACATCCATCAGTGCCATATCTCCACTGTTCTGGAGCACCTCCAGGGACGGTGACCTCACCACTCCATGGTCAGCTGTGCCACTGCATCACCACTAATAAGACATCATGTTTTAGTGGTCACTGCCCATGAGTGAAGCAACTGTGTGCACTGGAGCAAGCAGGGCTGGAACTGAAGGCTAGGAGGGATCACAGGGGGGGACCCTGTGTAGGTGTGCCTGGGTACAGCTTAAAACAAAATGTCAGATCGTAATCCTCCCTTCTGGCCTTAGCAATGTTCTTTGCTCTAACTACACAAGCTCGTGCAGTTCCCAAGTGATTGACTGATCTCCAGGAGCTCTGCCTCCTGGCTGCCTGCAGGGAGCTGCACTGGGAGTCCTGCAAATCAGATCCTATCCGTTTCCTAAGCAGGAAAGTGAGGATATAAACCATTTCTACAGCCCTCCTAATGGATCCCAAGAGTATTGGTCACTGTATATTCTGGTCAGACAATGAGAGGGGAAAAAATGGGCAGGAGGAGATGAGGGTGGCAAGCCAGGTTGTGAAAAGGGTCATCCCTGGGACACTCACTGCATTTCACAACTCTGGACTCTGCAGCAAGCAGCTGCAGGGTTGGGGAGGGACATTCAGCCAATGAGCAGAAGCCCTGCTGCAAGCGCTGCCCAGGACATCAGCCCAGCCCTCACTGTTTGCTTCAGCATCACCATCAGCTGCACCCTCAATAGAAAATCAAGCACTTGGTAACTAGCAGAGGAGGTGGAGAATGTTGAGTTTCATGTCAGAATTAGATATTGCAGCTTTTGCTCTCCTGGTTAATGTGAGAGTATTGCTGGCAGGAAAATATGCCGTGTTATTCCAGGATTGCTCTCACATCACAGGAATTGTCTATTGATTTTTCTGAACTATTAACCCACTCTTTTCAGGAATGCAGTGATGGACGGTGATGTGGGCTAATCCTGCTTCTCCAATGAAGCCTGCTGAGGTAGATCCTGAGAGTTACATTATCCTGTGTTCTGCGCAGTGTGAGCCATTGCCTCCAGGAGAAAACTCCCAGACCATCTGCACGTGGTAGAATGTGGACTGGGGCCAACCCCATGCCCAGCCCTGGCTGGAAAGCTCTTTCTTCTCTGTGCATATCCTTTGCAACGCCATTCTCATTTTTCATTTGGCAATTCTTTCCTTCTTTTTTGAGAAATGTAGAAATACAGCAATCTTTTCCAACTTTGGGAGATTTAATTGTAAACTATTTACTGAACTAGAGGAAAGCAGCCACGGGAAAACAGAGAGGTAGGTGAGGGAGGGAGGGCAAGTGTGCCTTTAAACCTCTTTTTGTCACCCATGTTGTCTGGAGGAAGTGTAACTTTCATGTTTTACTTCCCTCAGTGTTGGGCAACGCAACCTGAGCACACAGCAAACATGCTCTTGCCCTTGTTTACACTGTCCCTAGTTTTCCTGAGCCTCCAAGTTATACAGTAATGCTCAGATAGGAGTTTACATTTGTTTGTTTATTTGTTTGTTTCTAGGCAGGATAGCAGCAGGGCAATCTGCAGGTTTCCTGGTGCAAGAGGTCAGAACCAGCGAGGAAGGGAGAAGCAGAGGGCAGGGAAGCAAAGGGCACTGCTGCTTCTGCCCTTCTGCCGTTGGCTTCGTATCATGCAGTGGGAAGTGGCTGCACAACTGCCCTGTCTCCTCTCCTGCAAAACAGCAGTGAAATTCTAACCCAGCCCCAGGATTGCAAGATAAAGAACAAAACTTGTAACAAAATTCTTGGGTGTATGTGTAAAAAGACAAGAGGGTTTGCTGCACCAAAAAAAAACATTAGAAGTAATGCTTTTAGTGTACACGGATGGTTTGAGAGTGTGCACTTCAGGAAAGAAGCCTTAAGTTAATTAATTCTTTTTAAAAAATTATTATTATTTAACGTTTTGTCACTTCTGAAATGTTCCCATTTACAAGATTGTCTAATGATGGCAGACACCACCCAAGAAAAATTGTTCATTCCCATATTGATTGCTCCACAGTAAAAGCTGGCACCTCTTCTGGAATCTCCAATACCAGTGTTCATTTTTAAAAGCTCCAACATTATAACTGCAATGAATCACTACCAGCACATCATCTTCCAGTTCTAGATGCTCTTCTCTGAAGACTAGAGAGGACCAGTATTACGATAATGAAATTTCCAGCTATTGGAAAACAGTGTACCAAAATCAGATTTCAGTTACACCAACTAGAATTATTTCGCATTTCAGACATCAAATTGTCTTTCGCAGCTATCATGCAGACACATCCATATTTTCCAGTGGTTATAGGATTTAACATGATTGATTAACAAGGTTAGACCAAGCAGATAGGATTTCTAGTCTGCTTTGGGCTTTTTGAGCCACACCATTTTCCAGAACTGTTTCCTTGCTGGTCCCATTCACCTATGTGAAATCATAACTTTGGCCTGAGAAAAATACACAAAGAAATGAGCCACAACTGAGCCCAAGGGCTATCACAGAGCTTTTGATCACCACTCACACACAGTTAAACTGTGGGGGAAGGTTTGTCATGGCAGAGCTGAGCTGCCCAGAGCTGACATCTCACTAAAAGACATCTCCATTAGCTCAGGCCAGCAAGAGTTCCTGCCCTGTTTAATTCAGGCTTCTTTAAATGAGACATTTACTGGAAGACTTTACAGCAGTGCTTGCAGGCTGCTGAGCGTGGAGAGACTGTGTTGAGTGGAAGAGTGAAAATGGAAATGTAAAAGCAAGAGGAGCCATCTCAGAAAGACTGTTGGACTGGTGGTGGTGGTGGGGTGGGGAAATTGAGAGAAAAAAGCAAGGTCCTTCTAATCAGCTGGTCTTTTCTCCAGAAATTCTATAGCCACAATATCTGAATGTGGCAATATCCAGAATAAATAGGAAAAAACCCTTGATCGAGTCAAGTAAATCCTGAAGTAGGATTTAGAAAATTAATACTATGCATATCATAGACACGGCCTCTTCCTTTCTCTGGTGAATCAAAAGAGAATCAGGGTGCTGACAATAATGCTAAGAATGAGAATTAGCATTATTTCAAGAAGAGTGGAAACAAGTCCTAACTTGATGTGTTGTTTAAAATAAACCTCAGGGGTGTCAGAAAAGACCACTAAGTACTGCTTGAGATATAAGGGGGACAAATTTCACTCTCACGGTTCCAACATTGTGCCCCATTTATTCTCTTTGATAACCTGTGGATGAGCAAATAAATCCAGGATATTTCCCACCTAAATTTAAACATTTAATTGAGATAATTGAGGCAAACACTTGTCCTATTCCTCAGTTACAGTCAGGAGAGAGACCAGTTCTGGAAAACGAAGTCCGCCTGGGATAGCTTATTTTTGTCCATTTACCTAAGAAATTATCTAGACAGATAATGCCAGTCAGCCAGGTACAACAGATCAGGCGATTGGTGGGTAGCAGCAACCCAAATGTCCTCTGGTAAGTTTGAAACATTCGTTGAGAAAATATTAGAAGGCACAAAAAAATTCATTACAAATTCTGCTCTTGTTCTCTGCCACTTCTATTAGTTTCACAGGAACACTGTAGCAAATTATTTTAATGAGAGGAAGGTCATGGGAACATCTGTTCTTGTTTGTTTGTTTGTTTTTTAATTTTATTATTTGTTCATTGAAAACAAGAGAATTCTATATGGCTTGAAAAAGATTGAATAATTTTCTAGGAGATACTGCTTTGCCAAATACTCAGGCAGCACAGTATAGGGGAAAGAACTGCCTGAAACCTCTGGCCTGTGCCATTTAATGATGCAGACTGTGTGATCTGTTTTCTCTTCTGGACTGAAAGTCTATTAACTGTGACCAAATTGTAAATTCTTACCTATAAATATAATAATGCAGAAATCTAAAACACTTCCAATGAATGACTACAAAAAAAAAAAAACAAAAACAACCCAACAACTCCTCAACACTATGTCATCAAAAAAGTGTAGTCAAAAAAACACAGTTACACAGAATCGAGATGAACTGCTCAAGACAATTCTTTTTTTCAAAAAAGCACATCTACAGCAAATTGTTTGAATGGCTACATGATCTACGGACAATCCATGAAGCAGATGTAGCAGTAAGATTCGTCGATCAATGGACATGCTCTGTATTACCAAAGGTTGCCATGGAACTCCAAAACCACCACCATCTCCTTCTACAACAAACAGGGTTTTTTTTGTAGTCAATCAGGTTTTTTGACTGCTGTGAACAAGAGCGGGTTACAAACAACCTTCCAGCTGGGGAAAGTCTGATCTTTACGTTAGGAATAGTGGAAAGAGCTGGTGTGCATGGCTTTGTCTCCAGCAGCCCAGCACCATGCAAGAGGGCTTTTGAAGGGGCAAGAAGTCAGTGACTTGCTTCTGCTTGAGGACACCGTAACACGAGTCTACATGTTGCTTCTCAATTAATTTTCCATTTACATCCTCTTCTACCTGACTCTGTTTGCACAGAGAATTAATATTTGCAGGACTAATGGAACCATCCAGGGCATCCAGGAAGAAAAAGAAAAGATGAAAAAGAGGGGAGAGAGACCCTCCCCTACATCCTCAGTGTTGTTTTCAGCAGCTTTTTCTATTAAATTGGCAAGCGTGTTGGACTGGTGACTAAACATGGCTTATCTTTAGAATTAGATGATCCCTTCAGCGTTACTTAAAAAGAATAAAACACTCAGGGAAATTAAAATATATATATCATATTTTACTAAAACCCAATTAAACTGTCACACCCTCTTCTCTCTGCAGTTCCTCTGGCACTATCTGAGCCTGATAGCGCAACGAGAGACATTAGATCTCAGCTGTGGGCCTTGCTTCCCCTGTTTGGACTATGCTCAGCCTTTGCACCATTCAGACCCAACTGGTTCACAGACAGGATTGTGAACGGGAGCTTAAATGGCATATTCGTGGCTTTTTACTATACTTGTGTATGGTAACTGTTGAGTCACGGCCTGAAACACTGATTGAGCACCTGGGGAAAGGACCCAGTCTGCGCTGGGAGCACAGGTGAAAGCAACGTCAGTGTGACCACAAGGGATGGAGCTTGGCTGCACCTCTCTTAGACCCCATTTAAGGTCTGGCTGCCACTGGGGTAGGATCTCTGGTTGGAGATCCCTCCTTTGTGGAGTTTTCCCTGTGAATCTAGATCTTTGGAGATGGGTGAGCGCTTTTCCTTTGTATCTTTCCAATTGTGCTGTTCCCTTTGTCATTGTATTTCCTGTATTGCCTTTCTACTGCCTTGATCTTTCTGGTTGTTTCAACTGGACAATGGCTGATTCCAGCTCCCTGTCATTTGCAATATTTTCTTTAAATCTATGTGATTCTGCATAGAAGTTGTTTGCTTGGGTGCTAAGGTCAAGTTCTGCTTCATCAAGTAAATAAAACACACTCAGGAACAAATATCAAATTCAACTGGTGGAGGGTAGCCAGTATATTTGAGAATAAGTTAATTTATCCTCCAGCGAAGTGGGAATTGGCTGTGTGCTGCCCACAGGACCAGACCTCAGCCACACTGTGCCCAAGGACCATACAGGGAGAGAAGGAGATGAAGTGGGCCAAGTTCATGCTAGGGAGCAGCTTAACAGTTCACTGTATAAACAGTTTTGTTCCAGTCCTGGGAATGCTTCCAGATATGTTTGAATTTACTAACTTAAATGCAGCCTTGAAATCCCTGTGTCTGGAATGCCACTCCAACATTTCCTTTGTGAGCAAAGAGAGAGGTCACATGGGCATAACCACATCAATTTAATAAAGTAGACTGTAAAAAGCAAGTAATTATAAAAAGGCAAAACTGACTTAACAGGATGGTAACTGGAACCCTTTTATAAAATAGGTTTACATTTTCTACATAACACAGTAGTTTGTTCTTGCTGGAGAGGATTATAGTCTCTCCAGTTGGGAATGTTAGTAGAAAGCACATGTTTATCTCTGAACTGTTAACTGAAATCATGTTATTATGTTTTATTCTAACAAGCAAGCATTCCTAGATGCATGACAGGTCATAAAATATCATGATTAATACCAGGAAGTAATTCAGAATAAGATAAGTCCTCTTAACCAATATACATTCCTAGGATTAGGCAAATGTTTGATCAAGGTGCAAGACAGTTGAGAGGAAGAAGTAAGAGAGAAGGGTGAAAAGGAAAAAGAGGCTGAAGGAGAGAGAAAGCAATCACACCTGGGATTTGACTTAAGGCTGCATTTTCGTGGTTCCCTCCAATTCATTTCTAATTTTCTAGTTACTTTTCTGATGCTGCAAATGTTTGCATATTCTGTTTCAGATGAAAGTGTCTGCACTGGTCCTTGTGCTATAGCTTTTTACACACATCTTCCATTTTTTACAGACAAGCCTGGATGCAAATATTTGTCGTCTGGAGAAGCAGTTTGGCAACCTAATTTATAAGCGTTAATGGATAATTGTTAGCAATTAAATGTTTGATTACCCAACTGAGCCTATGGATCATGTTGCTAGATTTCCATCTGCTAATAGCTGTGTGCACAGGGGATCATGGGGCTGGAAACAGGAGCGAAGACAAGGGTGTAAAGATGCAAATCTAACTCAGCACATGTGAAGCTTGGTTTGTGAGAAAACATGAAGCTTTGCCTCTCTGATCCTTTTGTAACTCTGCATTCAAAACTGTGGTGCAAATGTCTGCAGATTTAAAAAGTGTCCACTACATTAGATGAAGAATTAGATCAGTGTCTAATTTGAAAGCTCAGAAATGAAGCAGTTTTAAATGGATTTGAAGCAGCCTTCTGTCTGTCTCCAGGCATGGATATTATGCTGGGAGTTTCTGGTCTGTCACCAAAGGTTTGGCCTTTGTCAAGGGGTGAGGCAATTGTCACACAAACTTATTGCACAGCAGTGGCTTCACAGTGTACTGTGATTTGGAAAATTTGGCTGGCTTTGTGTTTATTTTCCCTCTGCTTTTGCTGAGTTGCCCTCGCTGACTGCTGTTAGCAACTGCACAGAGCGGGAGACGTGAGTATTGCACTGGCTACTGCTGATACTTGCACTGAAAAGCTCTGGATGCCGTGAGATCCCATAGGAAACAGATGGCTCCCTGTGTGAGCAGCAGCTGTCAGAACCCTAGAGCTGAAAGGGAGGACTTGTTAGATGATGGGAAGTTTCTTGAAGTCCTGAAGGAAAGCAAGATTCCCAGCCCTGGCAGCACAGGAGCAGCACCACTACTCTGCATCAATAAGTAATCTTAACATGGGAAGCAAAGGTTAATGACTAATCTGTTTACCTGAGCTTCATTAATCGAAGATTTACTAGAAGTCAGAAGCCGATCACCACTCAGGCACAGACAGCTCTGCTTCCAGGTTAAAGAAGGCAACCACGCAGCCTGCACAAAGCATGTAACTCAATACTGAGCAATCTTCCCAGTGTGCAGATGACAAAGGGGAGCATCAAAGAGAAAAGGCTCTAATCAGAAGGGATTATATTGGAGCAGAAGGAAAGCCTCAGTCTCTTGTGATGTGAAGAAGAGTTTGGCTATGCTAACAGCAATATTATCAACCATCTGAGATGATTATGGGGTATTTTTATGTCATGAAATATTGTCGTCTTCTCCTATACAGCTGACACCTCAATAACAGCACCTGTAAAGATTTAAAAGTTGCCAGAGGACTGACAAAAATACCCAGCACAGGGGTGGGGAAACATTGGATGGTAGGCACAGGATGCCTGGGGAGCTGCCCTGCTACCCTTCCTTCAGTGCTGGTACGAGGCATGCTGTAAAATGCATCTGCTTAATGGGGCTATTCAGAACTTTATGTGTGTTGTGACAATTAATCTCCACATTATGATTCTAATTATGATCTAGAGGTTAAAGGCACTGAAGAAAAATTAAATACCGGCTTGGGCACTCAGTATTGAATGTGCAGCTTTAACCCAATGATTCAGTCTCATCCATGCTCCCAGAGTGACAGTCCATTTCTTCTGAAGAAAGCGTTGGAGGCAGAAGACTTTTTGATGACCCTGCTTTTCTCCTTCAAAGACAACTGCCTTACATGCAGCTCCAGAGACTGAGCAAACCAGATCAGAAAAAATCGTATTTTTTATTCAAGGCTGACTCATTGAATTCAGGGGACAGTAATGCCTGTGCATGTGGGATTGTCACAGGCACTGGCTAGAAAAATATTGGAAAATGCTCGGCTAAACCAGAGAGTGCAATGCGTTTTGCTTTGTGGTAGTCTGGGATTCTTTATGGTGGTCTCTTGCTGTGTCTCACAATTCCAGTTTTGTTTGCAACAAACTAAAAGAACGTGCTAAGGAGGGAGAGAGTACACTGAGTACTGAGCTCAGGTGTGGTCACCACTCCAGGCACGGCACACAGGGATTTCCCTCCATTGGTAGAAAGGTGATGCTGCCAGTGCTGCATGGCACCTGTAGGCACTGCAGTCATTTTGTATCATTGGTTACAAAACACTGCAGCCATGCAAAGCTCCAAAGGGGCTGTGGGCAGCAGAGCAGGAGTAAGGAGAATCAGAGATGAGACCTACTCCAAGGTGTAGTTGCAGACCCATCTACTTACTGGAATGAGAGGGATGTGTTAGGATGCTCCCAGCCAAAGGAGTCCCAGCCTCAGCTGAAACCTGCACCAACAGTCCATTGCTATGGTAAGAGGAAGAGCACATATGTACACCTAACATTTTAAAAGTATACAAGACATCTCTTAAGATCCTGGACTTCCTGTCCACCACACACAGCCCACAGACCTGTGAGTAGCTGTTGTTATCAAGTGTGGCATCTCATTTCCTTCAGCATTTTTCAACCACCAAAATGGATGCCTCCTTATCGCACAAAACCGAGTGAAAACATTGGTTTGCAGACGAAGACATCGACCAGGTGCTCTCACTACTCTATCTGTTCACCAGGCATGGATGTCATTATCAGCATGTGGCAACCCTGACATCACTGTATGGCATCCCTCAAGTCCAGCAAGAGCGATGCGGCCTGACAAGGAAGATTCTGTTTTTAATAAAACCCACTTTGGCTGAAGGCAATGCTTCCCTTCCCCTGGAGAGAATTATCAGCTTTGTGTGAAGCTGTTTTTTTGTATGCACAGAACTGTACACACTGGGAACTACTTGGAAAGTGGGAAAAGATGTCTGTGCGACCACAGATACCTTTGTGCCAGGAATGGTTTTTAAAGACAATTTCCCATTTAATGTCATAACACTATTCATTGTTTTAATGCTCTTCTCCCTTCTCTATATAGATTTACAGCTCAAAGAAAGCATGCATCTGCCCTTGTTGTGAACAGAACAATAAAAACAGATAAATATAATCAGATGAGCATTTGGAATTTGGAGTGCCTGAATCAGAATGAGGAGACTCAGTTGGGAGTTTTTACCTGAGGATAGTTGGGTCTCCTGTGCAAGAGTCAGGGTTCTCTTTTATATAGAGTGGGAGCTGCATAGGGGAAGGACTTAAAGAAATCTTTGGAGATGGATGGCTGAGACTTTGTTCTGTTTAACACCAGTAGGACTAAACTGCATGGTTAATAGTATGCTACAGAATAGAGTTCTTCATTTTTTTTTTCTTTGTGATTTAAATCGAAGTGTGTATACACACACACATTTTCTTCCTGAGAGACAGCTGCAGTATCTCTGGCAATTGGAATTAATGAAAGATGCTGCAATCCTTGCAATCAATGCAGTTACATTGATTTATATTGGTGTAGGAACTGACCTTTGTGTTCAAAACAAATCCAATGATGGTAGAAGAAAAAAAAAAAATCCTAGTACATATACGTAAGACAAAATTATCAGAAGTGTCTATGTGAATTAGCAGAAAATCAGACCCGAGCTTATTTTACTATAGAACTAAAGTAGCTGAATCTTTAAAAAGGAGCATCTATTCTTTGTCAGGTGAAAGCTGAGAGGAGAATGAGCATAGCTAAAAATCTAGCATCTGGGGAAACTGTCTAAGAAGGAAGTGAGGAAAAACCCAACTCTTGGCCCAGTGTGGTGTGGCAGCAGCCTCTCTGCACTGCTGTGTAATTCAGAGGAAGTATTTGTAGGAAATGGAGCCGCTGCAAAGGGATGAGCACACCCAGGCATCTCTGCTCCTTGTCTATCCTGGTACCTGTTTTTGTAGCTGGAGGTGCTCAGTCCCACACCTTTACCTTCGTGTGCGCTTCTTTCCAGCCCCAGAAACAATCAACAGTCAAATCAACGTGATCCTGTTAGAAGGCTATCACTTCCAATATACATTAAGAAGCCTTCCCACAGCTACTTTTCCATGCCATGATATTAAGGGAATCAGCCAAGAATGCACTGATAATGCAATTACTACAAGATTGATGTTTTTAAATGCACTGTTGTTGACAAAAAGCCCTCAGAAACCTGAAATGTTAATCTGTTTTTCTTTTGCAAATTGAGTACTGCCTGCTGTGTACATCCTTTTATTACTGCAGAACTGCTCATAAGCTCCAGGCTGCTGGCATTTATTTATTAAAAAAGAAAAAGTATTAAGAAACAGCACTGAAACATTTTTCTGTTGGACTCCAAAACAAGAATAATTGGCAGATATGGGGGGGGTGGGGGGGGAAGGAGATCCAAAATTCTGGCCCAGAAGTATTGACAGATGAGAACAGAAGGAGCAGTGTCCGTATCCCCAGGGACTCAGAGTCAACGAAACAAAGTTGACTTTCACAACTACTTGTCTAGACAATCAAGGGGCTTTTTACAGATTGATGCTTATGTTTAATAAAGAGGCCAAACTGCTTGAGTCTGCATGAAGCTGTAGGAAATAAAAAGCAAAATTCCACAGAGTGGTGCAAGAGCAGTATAATATAATTGCAGAGGTTTCAGAACATAATCTTGATGAAAATGGGCAGCTTTCCTAGCCAAAAGACACCTTCTGGTGTCATTTATCAGCAGCTGCTTTAGAAACCTGAGGTATGCTACAGTGATCATTCATAGGAAGCTATGCTGTCATTGAAGACCAGATTTTTTCCACTTGTTCATTTTGCTCCTTTGAAAACAAGGAGCTGCATTATTATTCCTCTTCTAATGCTGAAACCTTAGAATCTACGCAACTGCTTTAACCTGAGCACTGCTTACTGTTGTTTATTCTACAAGCACACTTCAGAAGCACCTATAGTGGAAATTTCCCCCGGAGAGCTTCATCCCTGCTTAGAATCAGGAACCATCTCTAAGGGAAAAACTAATTGGAATTAGGATTCCAATCACTATTATGTATGAACAATTTCAATTATTTAAAAAAAAATTAAATTATTAACAGTCAGTTACTCAACCAGAGATTTATTAGTGTTTTTTACACTGCTGAATCGTGTTTTTCTCTTGGGATGGGAAAGTGCATATTTTCTTAAAGGACTGCTTACAGGTGTGAATCAATTTTCTTTTATTGTAGCATTCTCTTATATAGAAAACCCTAATTTCCAAAAAAAAGAAGAAAATATTATTTATATTGTCTGGTTACCTGACCTCCAGTTTTCCAGTTCCACCTGCCTTTTGCAGAAGAAAACCATCCAAACAAGACACAAGACCTGTGTGATGTCTAGTAGGATACGTGGCATACGATGAGAGAAACAACACTGGCCTTCACTTGGTTTGTGCTTATAAGGGTTTTAATATTTTTGGAAAGAGCATGCAATTACTGCATTCCTAGAGTCTGCAGAGTGAGGTCTGAAGTAACACCATCCATGCAGGAGTTGTAGCTAGAACAAACCAGGCTGTTATTGCAGCTTACAGGACGTGCTTGGGGAGATCTGTGTTTGTGCAGTTCCTTCAGATAAATCATGGACAAGATAAATGGGATGGAGCTGCTGGGATGTCTGCAGGCAGAGGATGGGAAGAATGAGTCTCCCCCCAGCAGCCCAAGCAGAGGCTGGGACAAGCCAAGACAGCCCATCTGTGGCCTCCTGATGCAGGAACTGACCAGGACTCTCCACAAAAATGGAATCGCTAAAGTTTCCTAAAACCAAAAAGGTGATCTAAAAGCAAAAAGGCGATTTTGCTTTTTTTCCCTTTAACCATAAACATCAAATACACTTTCGGTTTTGCCAGCCTGCATACAAACCCTCTCACATCCACTGAACTGACAGCTTTCTTATGCAGCCACTGTGCTTATGACTTCTCTAGTGTTAAGAGAATAACATGAAAACGGCACACAGAGTATGTTAAAGGTGACTTTGAAGTGCCAGTGAAAAGGTGATTTATGGTTTGAATAGATCTCGCAATGACGTGATTATTTGTTCTTCCCTAATTTTTTGCTGTTGCACAATATTCTTTTCCCTTACCCTTCCCACTAAGTTTCATAACCTGACAAGTCCTCTCTTCTGATTTTCATTTTTAATTTTACTGTTGTTGCTTTTCTCCAAGTAAGAAGTCCAGGGACTCTCTTCTGGCTCCCAAACTCAAGCTGTAGCCTGAAGGCATGGGATGGAGCCTGCCCTCTGTGTGCACTTCTGTGGAACTTGTTGTACTCAGCGAGAAAGACAAACCAATGTCCAAACCCATGTCTGCTGCGTGCAGAATCCAGATTTTCTCTGTAACTGACGATCTTTGGCAAGCAAGAGAGACTCTTTTTATACGATCTTGAACATTTAAAAAGCAGTAATAAATATATGATAGCCTTAGAGGTGTGATTTATTTATTTTATGAATCACAGAAGAGTCCATAACTCATACAAGATTAAGGCTGAAGCAAGCTGTATGGCTGGTGCATTACAAGTGGAGATTAATGTCTTATTTCACAAAGCGCCATCATTAACCAGTCTACATTACGGCAGTTTAATGTTACTGACAGAAAGAATTGACTTTTAACATTTTCAAAAAACTCTCGTTTTGGTTTGTCTTTGCCAGGGGGAATTCTTAGGGAAGTGAACGATTTTGCAGGGAAGGAAATCTATCTCAGTGCCAGTCTGAAATGCCTCCTTACTGGTACACCAGCACCCTGAGCTCTCATTGTGGAGATCCACAGGGTCAGCACAAGACAGTAAGTACAGCTTTCTCCCCATGTGTGGATGGCTTCAAAGCAGTTGAGAACTGGAGTCACCCCATGACTGGAGATGCTGAGTCACCCCAACTCGACTTCTCTTCATTAGAGGATCTCAGTTTATTATCTTATCAAATGGCAAGAGCAGCCTTTGCAACAAGAGCACTGCAAAGAGCTCAAACAATTCTCTCCATCTACTGTGCTGCTGTGGCTGCTCCCATTTTATATCAGACAAGAATGGCTTTTCCTCACCACTTACAGGGCTTCTTGCTTCCCAGGGCCATAATTAGTTAAATCTCATCATTCATGGGTATCATCATATTTATTCCTGAACCGTGGATTATGTCCGCGAGTGACTTTATCTTTCATTGTAGTGTGCTGTGTCACAACACTGCAATATTGAATACGATGTAATTTACTAAAATCTATTAAAACTCTCCTATTTTAGAAATCCATTACATGCTTCCTTGTTCTTATTACCATATCCAAGAATGCCAGTGCAACAGGAGAATTAACTTGATGAACAATCCTGCAAATATGCCATTACAAGCTGTTTCTAAAGCATCTTTCAAGGCATCTCTGTCAGCACATGGACTCTCTTTGGTTTTCTTTCTTTTCTAGAACTATTTTCTAGCCCTTAGTTGTGGTAAGTGATTATTTGTGCTTTCAAACAAACTCCATGAAAAACGTTTTTCAAGTGGAGATCAAAGAGCAAAGGCAAACATAAAAGCAGGCTTATAAAAACTGTATTAAAAAACCTAAGCTCCATCCATATGCCAATTACATCCAAACCTTATGGCCTCATCCCTATGAGGCTTCTTAAAGGTGATAGAAATGTCAGATGAAACAAAAAAGGGATGCATTACAGAGAGGGGAATTATCAGTGTGATGGGAGGTGGCTCTTGGTAACCTTTGACAGAAGAGTTCTGGTTGGGAAGTGCAGCTCCATGGAGCAAAGCTTGCAGCACAAACTGTGGTCCCCAATTAGAACAGTCTGAGGGCTGTAATCACTTCTAATGGCTGCAGGTGCCATTAAGGAGAGTTTCCAGAAGCTGAGGGGGATGTAAAACAGTGTCATAAGCCTGCAAGAGCATGGAAATTCTTCAGTCCTTCTGAGCATTTGTTCTGAAGAGCTTGAGGGCTAGTTTATTCTTCATGGTTATACACTTCTAAAATTTGTTATGTACAATGAGCTCACATGCTTCCCTGTAAAAGTTCTCTAACCAGGTTGCTCATTTCTGTTGCCAATTGCCTGATGGTGGGATAGTGGGGCAAGCCACAAAGAGTTTCTCCTGGGACAAAATGCCCATGACGACTGAAGGTGACAGACACTCAGGTATCTGGAGAAATTATATGGTACCGATGATAGTGGATTTAAGCAAACAGCAAAAAAGGCTTCAAGGAGTGCAATTATTTTAGATAATTAAACTCCCTGCACTTGCTGACTGCAGTTGGTCCAGATTGCGCTGCCATCTCCATGCAACCATAGCAACTTCTTCCTTCTGTTGTGTCCCAGATTAATGTGAACACCTGGAATCAAAAACCTGAGGCTTGCGAGTAAGGTACATAAAACTTTATTGATCCTTTGCATATGGCAAGGATCCAGTCACACAGCAGTGATTCACTTTCCAAAGCTCTGTCTCAGCAAGGAGCAGTGGTGGTCTCTCCGGAGGCCACTCTCTTTGACTGCTTCGAAGTCCCAGTCAGGAATATTTTAAGGAGATGACTACAGGAAATTGCACATTCCTTCAAGAGATGCGAGCCTTCATCTCTAACATTTTAGCATATTAGTATATTTAAGAATAGTTCACAATTAAATATGCCTTTGTCTTACCGACTTTTTTTACTGGGCTCATTTCAGCGCTCTGAAATTCATGCATGCCACAAGGGTTCAATGGGAGCCTGTGGGCAATTAAGGTAAAATTTTAGCCTTGGTCATATGTGACTGCTCCTATAAATGTGGTGGAACACAGTTGGAGCACGTATCCCCAGAGAGTAAATAGGCAATGCTTTAAGGAAGCCATGGAAAGATAAATGGATGCAGAAGAGGTTCTGGAATTCTGCTTAAAATAATTCTTGCTTTGCTTTTAATGATCAAAACCATTCCTCCCACTGAACCACATAAAAAATAGCATTTGTGTCTGTGCCAAAGGTGGAACATAGTGTAGACCCATTGAAATAAAAGACAAGTGAAAAATTAATGAGAAACTGGAAACCAGCAGCTCCCACCCTGTGAGCAGTAGTCTTTTATATACTTCTTCCACAGCAAGAGTCTCAACGGGTCTAAAATCACAGTAGCTCCTTTGACTTCAAAGGAGATGCACCAATTGAGAGGGAGAGCAAACAATCTGGAGTGCACTGTACCAATCTGCAGAACTTAGGAAGGGGAGAGAGCCACTAACCCAACTCTAACACCTCCCCAAAAAGCGAATATTTTTGTTATAAAGCAGTTTTAAGCAAAGGGGAGAAGCACCTACAGGTGATGTAGCTTAAAATACTTGTTCCTCATGTTGTTTTTGGGTGTTTTTTTTTTTTGTGAAACTCTAATGAAATAAGTGGAAACATTCTGTCTTCTCATCTGTTCAGCAGTCATGTGAGACATTTTTTCCTCAAAATGAGAATTTATGGGCATGAGATCACAAATGGCTCACAATATTAATGTGCTCTTCTGTTGTTACTTATGAGCCAAAAAGGGTTGTTATGTGCATAACATGCAACCAAAATCCAAGGGATTTTCCTGATCTACTGTCTTTCCTGGTATGTTCATATAATAACATTTGTCTACCATAGCATGTGTAGTAAGTTTGCTCTCTAGTTTTGAAACAGTGCCTTTGCAACCTAGGGAGTTCATTATCACCTGCTCGCTGCGAGTAGTACCTCTCTAAACCCACCGTTTCTTAGGAGCTGGATATATGGTGTTTTAATTGCATATCGTTAAATGCTTTACTGATACTGTATATTTTCTGTGAAGTCTATGGGGCCATAATTTCCTCCCCTGTAATTAACTGAGTTCATACAGCAGCTCTGGCAAAGTGTTGTCTAGAAGGCAGGGAGGTAAAAAGAGCCCACACAAGGTCTGCATGAGGCCCTCGTTTATGCTGGTACCTGAAGTCTAGCTGTTCTGGGTTTGTGCTGCTGTGAGGGCACAAGTGAGGAACTAGGAGTTGGATTTGATGATCCTTATGGGTCCCTTCCAACTGGAAATATTCTATGATTCTATATTCTAAGTCAGCAGCATCACACCACTCGTACTCACCTCTGCTCTGTCCCTCTGCTCCTCATCCTCTGTAACCTCTAACTTGTGCTGCTGCAGCTCCTGGTGGATGGACACCTGTAGACCAAATATCCTCTACTGATTCTTATAACACTGTTAGGAACAGGCCTGTCCCTGAAACTTCTACCCCTGTGTCAAAGTAGGTTGAAATTGAGCAATGAGTTGAAAAGTTATTGAGGAGGGGAGGAGGATGTAGACACAGATGCACGGACACAGATTGCATAAGCCTCGTTCCCATGAGAAACCAGGCTGAAAAACAAATTGTCCTAGCATGGATTCTCATAACTCTGCCTGGTAAGTAGGTCATGCCAGGTCTCAAACTCAAGTAACTTTTTCTTTATCTTCATTTGAGCTCTCCTACAGGAAGCAGCCCTGGTTTCAGCAGATTTGATCCCTCTTGTTCCTGACCACTGAGGCAACTTTATGGAAGAAAACCAACCAACCCTCACACATGCCAGTACAAAACAATGTCAAACACCACCACAGTCTCAGACCACGGCAAGATCTATGCTGAGGGACAGTCAGAGAGCTAATAAACCAACAGCAAATAGCTGTGACATCAACTGGCTCATTACCCACTCACTCTCTAGTAGATCAAGGGGTCTAGAACAGAAGGCACATCAACATAACTTAATTCAATCCCATAGTCTTTTTTTTTTCCTACAGAAACTCTTCACAACATACAAACTCTTAATGAAAAATAGACCCTAATTATGCAAAAGGAATCCCCAAAGTTGTTCTCATTGTACTCTCAGCATACAGAAAGCCCCGTAGCACCAGATTTATTTTCACCAGCTACTTATTTGGCCAAATGTGTACAAAAGCAGTCACATAAAATTGTTCTTTTTGTATTTATCCCTACAAAATTTGAAGGAAAATGGACTTATCAGAGTAATCAGGAGTTGGTGAATGGGCTTCTTCTGTGTGTTTTCATCTTTATACTTGGTGACTATGAAGTGTTGTCACACGAAGTGATGTTTGCTCTTTGCACAGTCTGCTGTGTTCACTTTCTACATATGCTTTCCACAATGTTCCAGTGAAAGGCCACAGTTTCATCCAGTGCAGTTGTTTGAAAATGAAATCCGCAGATTTTTCCTTATAAATTGGACTTGCAGCTCAAATTAAAGGACTAATAGCTTTACAGCTCTACCCCTTGCAAATCACTCTGTGAGCACAAACATTACAGCAGCCAAATCTTGCTGCAAAAGGGGACGAGCACAACCACAACAAAAAGAATATTCCTTCAAGTAACAATTAAAAAAAAAGCAAAATGTGTGCACAGTTGGGCTCACATTTGATTACCATGCCAAGTTACTTCAATCACAAATACAGCTCTGGCAATTAATGGAGGGTTTTACAGCCCTTATTACCTGCCTTACATGCAGCATTATGACTATTTTGCTAGGATTAAAAGGGGAAAGAGCTCAGCTCAGTTACAGAAGCAGCTACTGCTCAGAAAACTGGACAGAATCCTCCTATAACCAGAGAGAAACTGCAAATTAATTGTAAGTTAATTGCAAACAAACAAACAAAAAGCACAAATTTATTGAGAAGGAAAAAAAAAAAAACAACCCACACTTCAGACTGTCTGCATTTCACCTGGGTGTGAAATGGCAATAACCAGCCCTCCTTCAGATGATTCCTTCCCCTTAAAACTGTTTTTTTCTGTCACCTAAAAACGTGTTACTCTTTTTGCCCAGCTGATGAAGAGCCCCACTCCTTTTCCTCCTTCCAACAAGCCTCAGCTTGAAACCACCAGAGCCAGAATGCTCTGCTTGTCTCCCGTGCCAGCAGTGCAAGCTGAAAGAACAGGAGTTCTCTCTTTTAATTGTAGCCACCATCAAGTGGGTATCAAGTGCAAGTCACTCCTTTAGGCACTCTGTGTCTGACACAGAGAGAAGAGACCCTTGGAGGTGCCACTGACTAGCGGTGACTAATTCAGACTAAACACCTGTAAGTAGGCAAGATGAATCCCACCCATGGAGTTTGCTTCTTCCTTGAGGCCAATTAGATGTAAAAGCTGCTGCACAGTGATCTGGTTTTGAGGCTTTGAAACAAGGCTTTCAGTCAAAAATGCAAATTCGGTGAAAATAAGACCTTTTTGTGGGAAACGGCTCATTTCTGATTCCTGCCTTAGAAGGATATTTAGAAAAAAAACAATAGGCGTGGTTTTTGTAGTCTCAAAAAGCAGAATTTCCATTTTCTGTATGAAACGAGTCAATGAGTCTGGCATTTGAAATTCACATTCATCTACGGTCATTTAAAAAGAAAGGGTCAACATGAAAAAAACCATCCCAATTACCCACTGGGATGAGTATACTGACACATGGATTTGTAAAGGAATTTCAACCTTTTTCTTTTCATCCCGATTTAGGAGAAAAATATATATGCATGTCTTCAAGCTTCTATTGGAGAAAGAAAAGCTATTTCCAATATAGCTTTAGTGCTTCTCCTAAAGGTGAATCACTCCATGCTGGAAGCCTGCAGCTAACTTTACTTGTGCTGATGCCCAGCTCCAGCCCAGCCATCTGGGTGATGGGTACCACTGCAAATATTTTGGCCATAAATAAATATGGTGAGAGATGCAATCACAATTGTGTTTTGCTTAATCTAAAGGATGCATAAACCTGTGCAGAGGGAACTTGTGCTATGACTTTTCCTGCAGGTGAGGTTATGCTGAGCAGGAGAATTTGCAATGTAGCCTCAGGTTTCACCTGGTAAGAGCAGCGCTGTCCTGCTCCTTGCAGATGCACTTTCTGTGCCACAAAGCCCCATGGTGCCCTTTGGACTGTTGCTGCCACTGAATACAGCTGCACAAAAACTAATATTGAAAAACAGTTAACATCTCAGCATGAAAATAGGCTGTACAGCATATGCTTTTAACATTAAAAAGAGGAAACAGTTGAGGGAAAAAGATGCAAACCTGGCAAGTTTTTCTTTGTGGGGGAGAAAAAAAAAGGAAGAAGAAGGAATAAGGGTGAAGACAATTTGCAGCACTGCTGTGTGCAGACCAACACCAGTGTGAGGAATTGCACTGGTGCAGAGCAATTCAGGAGGGACGCCTGGGTGTGGGTAGGGAAGGAATTGGGGCAGCTGGGAGCTTTGGTGCATTTTTAGATTGCCCCCAGCTCCTGCAGCCCCACAAGAAGCTCAACATTCATTTTTTTTCAACAGTTAAGTTAGGAGAGTGTTTTGGCTACAGAGGGGAAGTTCAGAATACTCACTGCGTGGATTCCAAAAATGATAAGCAGTACAGAACATCTCTTCTTTTCCTTTATTGTTTTTTTAAACTGGAGGAAAAAAAATCCTCCGTGAAGTCATACAGCATCAAATCTTGTTCTCATTTCTTCGGTGAGCCAGCATGGATGCAGCTGAGCAGAGCAGCATGTCCAAAGGAAGGCAGCAAACAGCCCTCCAAGGGATGAAGGGGATATTGAAAACAGCAGGCCACCATTAAATTGTTTGGCCAGCAACTTTGAGACAAGCATTGTTCACCCAACAAACCACTCCATCTGCCATCTTGGATTTGCCTTATGACTTTTCAGCAATGTCATTTGCAGGCCTCCTAATGAATGCCAGGCTCACAGCCCTGCAGGAAGGCTGACTCAGAGTCAGGAGAACCCTGGAGAAGATGCTCCCCATCCAGGCAAAGCCTTGCGTATGCCGCCCTTCCTGTCTGAAGGCAGCAGTTTGCCATGAACCACTATGAGCTTCTGAGTTCACGGGATCAGGATGAGGGCACCGGGTTACGTCTTGTCGCTTCTAATGGAGATAAATAGGTCATGTGGTGATCTAAGAGTTCATTGGGAGTTACATGCAGGCTGTGGTATGTCTTTAATAAGGAGATAGCTCATACTTTGGATCCACTTTGCCTGCAGTCCTCTTTTCTTCTCTGCCTCCTGTGTATTTGAACGCGCGCACACACACACACAAACCACAGACATGTGGACTAATCACCCGCTGGACTAAGTCTGTTTGAAAAACATTTTCAAAGAGAATACACTCCTCTTTGCTGGTTGAATGTGGGGGAGGGCGAGAGGGAGAGCAAACAACAAAAAATCAGAAATCTGAAATACTTCTGATGATGCCTTGGTAGAAGAAAATGAATACTTGAACTTTACTGAGATGCCTTTTTACTAGCTTAGGATCCATCTGCCCTGCACTGTTAGGTGGAGGTTGGCTTCCAGGTGTGGGCACTCAAGTTTGATCTTTCCAAGTGCTAATTTTATCTTCTCATCTCTCTGTTCCCTTAACTTCTTATTTTCTTAAATTGGAAAAGCTTTACATTTCTACCCCATTGAATCCATGTCCAGAATCTTTCTCCTTCATATGTAGCTGTGAGCAGTAATGGGATGGTGAGCAAGAGTTCTGTGTACATACATACTACACACACACACAAACATATATATATATATATATATATATACAGTGGGGACTCTGGGTTAATATTTGAATCAGCCGAGGTAATACTTCAAGGTGGACGTATGAGGTCAGATTTTAATCCTTGTTTCTGCACACAGGAGAACTGCACAAGGACAATTTCTTTCTCCCTCTATACCTATGTCAACTGTGCCAAATGGAAAATTTGCATATGAGAAGGAGAGGCTGCTTTGAAGTTACATGAATCATTCTGAGGGGCATTGCCCTACCTAAGTCATCTCATTGTCCATCTAAGTCATCTCCTCTATTTCCTCTTCAAGGTGTCACGTGAAAGCAAACCACAACAGCTTGTGCCATCTCTTGCTCAAGTAGATTATTTTTATCCAGTAATGAATGCCCTTACTTCCCTCTTCTTGATGGATCAATGGCTCTCCTGAAGTCTCTTACTGTCCTGCAAACCTAACTGTGTCTGCACTGAGTGCATCTCCAAGAGTCAACCAAGTGACTTGCTCTCATTTTTAACACCGACATTTTCATCTGTGGAGGGATCATGAAAAAAAAACACAGTGGAAAAATAAAGGATGTACTTTCACTTCAGAAGGGCTTTCTTGGCATTGCAAGTACTGTCATGCCTCTGTTTCCAAAATTGAGTCAGCCTGTACTCGGCAAAAATATCAGTCAGTTTATGCTCAGTTTTCCCTATCCATTTTTCACTATGATGGCAGAAGGGATGAGGCTGTGCCCAAGCCCAGGGAATGTGGCTGCTAGGTGAACAACAACGCTGCTGTGCAGAGGGACTTAGCCCAGGGAGCAAAGCACCAGACCCTGAGTAGGGATCTTACAGCTCTAACTGAGGGAGAAAATATTTCATCTCCAAAATAGCACAAGCCCAACAGAAACGTTTTAGAGAGAGGAAGATTTTGAGCCTGCTCAGTTTTATGCATATTTATCAATGTGCCACCAAGACTTGATAACACCCACCTCTATCACAAACCAATGATAATTCTGTTCTATGCACTGTGGCTTGAGAAGGAGTTGTCTGAGCAACCTGGAGTCCCGTGGCTCCCCAGAATTGCTCTCCTCCTACTCCCATTTCTGACAGGGACAAAGCAAAGCTTGCTGCCACAAGTGACCGCTTATGGTTTCATGCCAGCACCCTCCTTTAGGACAACATCATGTTCTTCCTCTTTTATCTGAGGCCAGAGCAGGTCCAAACTGGAACTTCAAACATACAACCAACAGATGTGAATGTCAAGGGCCCCAGAAGGAGCTTCGAATCCCATGATCCCCAAAGAGGAACTTGCTTTGTGTTTTTTTTGCACATACCCGCAGATACTAGAAATCTCACAAGGATGACCAAGCTGATAACGTTTCCACTGTTTAGAAGGAATATTTCTTCAGCTGGAACAAATAAAGGCATTTTAGTAACTGCAAACATAAAGCACAGTCCCGCCTCAGCCACTCACTGAAGTGCTGCATCTTTCCTGACCGCAAACCCCACATGGATCTGTCTTTCACCCTTCTCACTCCCCATAAATTCTAGCAGCCATCCAACCACTTCTTGGGCCCAAATTCTGTCTCTCTGTACCTGCTAGCTGCACCATGCCCACCCAGTGCTCAGCTCTTGGGGACATCTGCAAAGCATCAACAGAAATTTTATTAAAGTTTTTATTAGCCAGTAGAGAATATCTCTTTAAAAGGAGAAGCTGAATAGATTTATTTTCCTTCAGGCTGCTGAACTACACCAATATTGTCACATTTGCTGAGGCTACTTCCAAATAAATAAGTGAACCCCCAGGCAGGTTGGGAGGTGATGGAGACCTACAGCTGCAGGGTGTAAAATTGGAATCCCCATCCAGCAGCATACTGCAGGGCCACTCCACTTGCACAACACATAAAGGAAGGAAGTTGAAAGGAAACAATTTATGAGTTTGCTGCAAGTAATGCAGTGATATGGTTAGCAATGCAGAGGTAGAAGAGCCTGTAGGACAGAGTGGATTTACGTGGGCTTATAAATCAGTGCTAAGCAGGAAACTAACATGAGCAGAAGAGAAGCAGCATAATTTTATCAGTATGCACCCTGTAAGGATGTGGGCAATAGTGGATGTATAGAATAAAGGGAATGGGGGGGTGCGAGGTTGCTTTTTGTACTCTGAGCGTATGGATTATGCCTCAAATGGAAGAGAAATGGACGGAGTTCTTTGCTTCTTAATTTCCTCTGAAGGAGGCAACCAGAAAATGTTTCCTCTTAACACTGCCTCTGAGAAAGGTGGGATATACTTACTTATCTACTATGTAGAGTCCTGAATCAGAGGTAATAGCAAATGCTTTGTGGTTTTTTTTAGTCATTTTGTTTATCAGTCTTGCTGTATCACAGCGCGTGATCAGGACCAGCATCAAGTGGAACAAAAGAAACTTGGAGCCCCTCAGCTCCTGCTCTGAGTTTGGGTACAACTACACTGTAGATTTTCCTTTAGATCAACAATGATTACCTAAAATTTCCCCTCATTTGGCTGCTTTTTTTTTTTTTTTTTTGTTGGTCAAATTAACCTCTCAGACCCCAGGGTGATGGGATAAAGAAATCACAAAACGTAAGAGGCTGCCTCCTCTTGTCAACTCTTTTCGTTGTTGTTAAACTGAAAGAAAATGAAACCCGTGGCACATACGTGAATTTTGATTCATTTCTGAAGGTTCATGCAAGATTTTGGATATTTATTCCAAATGTACGCACAAACTTGAGGCTTTTAAGATTTGGTAACCAATATTTAATTTATTCCTGTGTAGCCTACTTCATCCTACCAATTATTCTGTATTTGTTTAAAAGAAGGGGTCTAATGGTAATACTTCTGGATCTGGAGATAAAGTCCAGCATTTAGAAAGGTACAAGAAATGTAAATTGAACAGAGAATGTGAAACCATCTGCTGAATTTTTATTTAATTAAGGCCTCATCTGCATTTGAAACACAAATTAAGGTAAAGCGTGAATTTAAATGAAAAAGAGATTGATGAATAACTTCATGGGCATTTGAGTTCTGAAACAAGACTGCATTGTCCCTGTTTACCTTAGCACCCTGCAAAATTACGTTATTAAAATTAGGAACACAGACTTCTATTCAAGAGCATTGATACTTGGAGATAATCAGAAACGCTTCAGAGCAATCTATGTGCAACGCAGCTCATACGAAAAGTTAGCAAGGAGTTGTGCAATGAGCTTCATGCTCCACATGCGGCATGTTTCATAGAACCACACAGTTTAGGGAACTTCCAAATGCAACTTCACCCAAACCTCACACAGATTGTCCTCAGTAGCATATTTACAAAGGTGGTGTAATGGATAGAAACAAGTGGATTGTTTAAGGACACAAATGACATGAAATAATATAACCCTGTGCAGTTCCAGGCTGCATGAGTCTTTTTGGTTTTGCCAGATAGGTTCAATCTGAGAAGCTGTGAAAACCAACAACTACAGGGACAGCTGGAGGCTGAAATCCTGGTTCAGCAGAAAGGAGCAGATCTAAAAGTTTGTCCTGAAACTCGAGATGCACTGGGATCACTCCGGCCATAAAATAAAGGATGCATCTCATTCATTGCATCTCAACAAGGAGTCTTCTGTGCTTTTCAGAACATAGTTTGTACCCGTGCATTGAGAAATCTCTCCCTTAACTTGGCATGAGCTGCAACTAGCCTGAAACTGCCATTAATCCAAGCAAGTACCCTGTGAAACTGATGAGACATGAGTTTTCCAACCAAAGCCCCAGTGGTGAAATGCACTGATTTCAAGTAATGCTTTTGCCATACTCAGTTTCTGCTGCATCAACAATGTCCCTCTGACCCCAGTGCCCTGCAAAGCAGGACCAACTTTGTTAGGGCTTAAAAGGTCCCAAATCCTTGTCTCCAAATCTCTCGCAGTCAAGACTGCAGTGATTCGTATTAAATAGTCTCTGGAGAAAAATGGACAACATTATGCAAAATTTAAAGCACCCCTTTTTCATCTGCTGAGAAGATGGATAAAAGCCAGGACCTTCAATTTGACCTGCACTCGACCACACAGACTTTGGAACTGATACTGCTTCATACATCTCAGGGGAGCTTTGCTATTGATTTCAAGGGAAACATGAAATGGAAACTGAACCTGAACCTAGATCACTGGTCTGGTTCTACAAACTAAAAACTTAATTCTTTCTGGTTGGGAAGCCAAAATATCATATCAACCATGTGGGCTGAAGCTGAGATGATGTCAGGCATTTTATTATAGAAGGTCACTTCTGCATGTGTTCCTCTTCCTTTGACAACTGGATAGACCACCACATATGCTGGAACGGTACTGATCTAAAAAAAATTCAAATGAAACCCCAGCCATACTAATAGTTCCATCAGGGAGCAGGGATGAACTTGTGGTGTAGATGATAAAAAGAGCAGCTGTGGCAATCATATTCATTGCTCAAGTTTACAGCCTTCTGTAGAAAGTAGGGAGCTTCCACACCCAGATTCATACATTTACCCCCCCCCACCCAAAGTAAAAAACATTTGTTTTAATTAGATGTAATTATTTTTTCTCCAAATTATTTATTCTCAGTGTCAAAATACCTCCAGATGCACAGAACAGAGCAAAGACACCACAGAGTACACAGAAGCATGAAACCTGCCTGTAAGTAAATAAAATCAAATAACTGCAATTAAAAAAAAGTTAATTCTAAGCTTTTGTTTGTTTCCATTGCAAAATTGCCATGGGACTGAGGAAATATAGTAGCGCTTAATTTTAATAGTTCCATCATTGTAGATTGGCTGGGTATTAATTGTGTTAATGGTGATCATACTGAATTCATTTGGTATTTATTGAGAGACCACCTGTGCACCCATATGGTTTCCATCATTATTTAGGAGTAGTTAATGGACCCATTAGGAGTTAGCAGAAAGATGTGGGCTGGCAGTACTTCCTGAGAGTGGTAGAAACATTCTGTTGATATCCATTGCATTTGGAGGATTTTCCAAAGAGCTATTTGCTTCTCACCGAGTTTCTTTTTCTTTAAATTATGGATAATCTTATCGCAGCTTTCAAGGTCTCCTGGAGAAATGCATTTGTGTTTCTTTGCTTGTGGCAAGTCTAGGAGGGTATCTTTCACCTCCTTGGTTTTGCAAAGTTTCTCCTAGCATGCTTTCTGTGCAGCTGTGGAGGATGCAGGCCATAGGAAAACTGCTGGAAACAATGCAGAGTGCAGCGGGGTGGGTGCGTGTGTGCTGGGGGGAGAGGCAGAGAGAGCATGGGGAAAAGGGGAAATGCAGCCTGGCACTCTCGGCCTGTAGTGTGACAAATTTGCCCATGCAATTTGTAGCCTCGGTTGTGCAAGACCAGAAACCTGTGGTGGGGAGGGGATGGTGGGGGAGTCACATGCGGGGAGTCGGCCCTGGCTGTCAGCAGAGGAGAAGGAAGAATGCTTGGGCTGGGTGTGGTGGTAACCAAGGCTGCTCGCTGACCGCACTGACCTTCGGCTTTGATCCACGGATCTGAGAAGGCATTGCTAACGCTTTGCTGCTGCACTGAGTGCATAATGACACAAGAGGCTGAGGTGAAGAATTTCCATTTTTGGTGCCATGGCAATGGGCAAATGGAGGGGCAGGTGTGTCGCTGATGTGCAACACAGTGGCTGCTGTGTTCCAGCTCGAATCTTTAGAGTCGTTAAAGTGAGTTAAGGGCTTATTTCTTTGGGAAAAGGGAATCCAGCTCTGAAAACATCAGGCTTATTTGCTGCCTACATCCCTCAGCATACGAAGCTTATGCAGTCTTAGCTCTGTACTAGTATCCGCTTGTCAGCCATCTTTAATCACTTTTGAACTTTTTGGTGTATTGGAACTGACTTTGATAAAACAGTAGAGACTTAAAAGGATTCAAGTTCATTCAGTTTTCATAGTAGTGTAGGGAGAGGAAGGAAAAAAAATTCATAGTACCTATGCTGATGTCAAGAGCCTCGATCTTGGCTCATCTAGGCAACTGAAACTCGTCTCCTTAGTGAAGGTTTCTATCCCTGACAGCTACCCAAAGGATTATCTCCTATGTTTAAAGCACTCTAAAATGCTTTTCTTCTCACACACTTAATGAGGAAAGCATCAATGCTGCAGCTCTCCTAGATTTCAAGTAAGTCAGGAAGTCTCATGGCACAAATCTTGAGAAACCAAAATTCATTAGTTCTCTTGCCCATGGAAATACTTGTTTCAGTTACCAGGGAAGAGACCAAACTGTTTTCTATTTTTTGCTAAGAAAATAACTAAGCTAACAGTTATTTGCCATGGGTGTATTTGTAGTTTGAAGGGGGCCATGAAACAATCATTTCTGCACGTAAAGAAGTTAATCAAGGTAACGTCAGCATGATTCGGATGATTACTCACGCTTACATTCATAACCTGATTGTGCTGAATGGGGCTGTGTCACACACATACCTTTGTAGTTTAAAGAAGGCAGCCTTTTTCATTAGATATGAAAGACAGATCAGATTTCTGTGCATTTTTTAATAGGACCCCTTCCTTTTCTCATCTTACTTAGATCATATTGTTAACTAGCTATTAATACAACAGATGGATAGGCATTTTCTGATTCCCTTTTGGTCACGATTCCCTTTTAACTGAAATCACCCAGGTTCTCAACTGCAGCAGTTTCACCCCAGGTTTACCTCCATCACATCGCTCATCGGCGTGGCACGGCTTTGTCTCATGAGGACAGAGCAGATTGCTGCCCAGCAGTAGAAGTTTTTGAGATATTTTTTAGCTTCTATGGTGCTTTTGCTTTTTGTTTCTTATGGCAGTGTTGCAAAAAGTTAGTGGCTCAGAATGTCACAACATGAAGAAGTGAGAGTGTGCAGGCTTCACAGCATGATCCAACCACCAGTCAGACCTCTTCTCAGTGCTCATCTTGGCTGTGCCACAGGTCATTAGAGGTCAGAAGCCATTAGAAGATGTCTGCTCAGTGGGCTGACAGGAAGCAAGTTATGGCTTCAGTTCATGTCCTGAGAAAGTGCCTTCCGAGTGAGCAGCCTGTTGCCACCTGGCTTACAAAACCCAAGGGCAAAACTGAGTGACAGCCCCCAAAGAGCTCAAGTGCTAAGACTGAAGGTTTGGACCTGGCTGACTGTCACAGAATTTAGTGGCATCTCTCTGAAAAGGAGCAATTTAAAACTAAAAAGTCCTCACCATTAATTGCCTTTGATTCCAAGCTGCAGCTTTCTGCAGGCTGAAACATCCCCACCTTCCTTTCCATGCCATGATTTCCTCCAAGCCCATGTCATCATTCTCTTCATATTTACTGCCTTGTGCTTGTTAGAATTTCCTACTCACTTTCTGTAAGAGCACCTAAATCACAAATATTTTTAATTCTAGTATCTCCATGACTGTTTTTTGTTTTGTTTTTGTTTTGTTTTTTAAATATTATAATAGCTCTCTTTTTTTCCTTTTTTCCCCATTTGCCTCTTCTATCACCTATTGCTGCTCCAGCTGTTCCACTTTAAGAAGCGTTTGGGGACACCACTGCCTAAAGTGCTTAGTTTTGCTTCAGCCTCTGCTTTCCTACCCTCTTCTCTAGTGCAGTGGATCTGTGCACATGGCCCTTAACATTTGCTGTCAGATTTGAGCCCTTTCACTGTCCATTACTTGGAAACCATCTATAGTGGAAATGCTGAGTCACGGTCTGAGGCAGTGATTGAGCACCTGGTGGGAAGGCAGGACCAACCCAGAGGAGCTCGGGTGTATGCAGTGCATCTGGGTGACCAGAAGGTGTGGGGCCAGGATCCAATCCTTCCCAGACCTCATTTAAGGGTTGGCAATGGAAGTAAGAGTAACTTGTTGGAGATTCCTGTATGCCTGAGACCTTCTGAAGGTAAACAGCTTTTTTCCTTTATTTCTTTGTCTGCAGTTGTTGTATTTGAGCAAACCCTTGCTTGCTGTAGCTTAGGACCTTGATGCTCTTCTGTGATTTGTATTGTCTTTACATACTCTGTCCTGTTTATTTTGGGGTTTAGGCAACTGTGAATGCACCTAAAATGCAGAAGCATCTTACAGCCTCACCTTCTGTATTTATCCAGCAAAAAATGCCTGAAAGGACTGGAAACAAGGCAAGCTGAATCTCTTTTCTTTTAGCAAAAGTTGAAAATCATTGCAGCTCTCCTTTTTAGCTAGAATGAACAAGTAAGAGTTTTTCCTAGAGATCCACATTAAAGCTAGTCTTCAGCAGTCCTGCTAGCCATAGGGTTTCATCACATCTTCCCTGCACATATGCTTTTAGTGAAAATACATTACTCAATTAACACCTTCCAATTGCTTTTGCGGAGTAAACAATGTTAATGAAGCTTAGGATGCTGAAAGTAGGCTCCTGGTGTGAAGCAAGGCCTTT
Organism: Centrocercus urophasianus; assembly: GCF_019232065.1. Lineage (NCBI taxonomy): Eukaryota > Metazoa > Chordata > Aves > Galliformes > Phasianidae > Centrocercus > Centrocercus urophasianus. The sequence goes on from NW_024885055.1 coordinate 475,341, forward strand.
TAGAGTGAGAACAGAAGCCAGAGAGAATATTCCATGATTGTCCTTGCTACAAGTGGGAATTGGATATGAATGAAGAGTGCTTCCATCCTTGCTGAATGCTGTGTGAATGCAGGATGTGGCAGGAGCTGCCTCCCAGACCACATGGCTTGTCCAAAATAGCAGTGCTGTATTTAGAGGACAGTGCTGTGCTCAGTGAGCTCCTAACAGGGATGTGGAAAAGAGGAACCAGACTGTGTGTGTGCTTCTCCCAGGCCCTCGTGTACCAAGTGGGTCTCCCCTGAAGGGAACTGCTGCACCTGTGAAAGGCCAGGAAGCCCTCCTCTGAGCCGGGAGGGAGCAGAAAGGAGTGAGCTGCTCGGGGTATGGCTACACTGCAAGCTAATCATGGTTTTAAGTATGTTGTCTGCTCTGTCATATAGCATGGGAAATATCTCTCCCTGCTTTAGGTACCTCTGTGTCTGAGCAACCTAAGTAAGCCTCTGTGTAAATGTGACACCTGAGCTAAGCAGCTGGTGGGATTTTGTTGATAGTGGGCAAAGGAGAGTCCTGTTGAAGAACAGTTCTTTTGACCTCCCTTAGATATAAAACTTCAGTAGCCCCAGAAATATCCATCTTTCTCCCTCCCACTGTGCCCAGGGCAATTATATCACCAGCAGATATCTAAAGCCTAATGGGATGTACTGCACCCCAACTACACTTGGAAGGACATTAACTTGGGTGTAGAAAGATATCCCTCAGGGTGTAGGTATAAGATTATTAGGTGAAAAACTACTGGATTTTGGAGATGTCCTCTGGATATACCCAGAATGGCAGTTCACTTGTCTTTAGGAGGGAACACCTACTGCTAGTGATGTTGTGCTGAGCACTCCTCTATGTGGTTCATCTGTTCTTGTGTGAATAATTGAATGATGGGATCAGATGTGAGCCTGGGACATATCCTTGAGCCACCCAGTGACACACAGCTTCACATGGGTTAATGTGTAAGTGAGATCTGGCTTTGAGTTGGTATGGTTTTATGTTGAGGTGAAGGGTGATCTTAGCCTCACAGTACAGTGCCTGAAGGACAGCAGGTAGGATGTATGGAACCAGGAAAGTAATTGTAATCAACCACTGATCCTTAACCTGTGTTCAGGCTTCACAGAAACTCCCCCAAACCTCAATATTCCATTGTTTATGATTATGCTTTTTAATGGTCTTCTACTCTTCCTTCCCGTGGGTGCAGTTTGTGTGGCCAAAAATAATGTGAGATCTGGTCTTTCCACCATGTTTTGACTCCCGGGAAATTGGAGAACCGTGAGAAGGTCTGATGTGATGTTATTTCAGCCCCACAAAAGGCTCCCCAAGTGATTTAAAGAGCAAATAAAAAGTAAACACAAATACCTGGAATGAAAATATAAGCCCCCAGAGCCACACTCACCGCAGTCTGTCAGAGCAGGAAGGACGCACAACCACCCCTTCTTGGTGGTATCCCATGTCTCCGAACGTGTTGCTGGGTCATTTGTCCACATTTAACACAGTTCTCAAGGGGAAGTTGGAGGAGTTGCATTGTTCCCTTTAACTAGTTGTTAACTAGCTGTTGAGACCATAGCTCCCCAAGTCTTGCCTGGAGGATGGCATGAAGTTCAGTGGTGCTTTGTGTGCTGCACTGAGTGAATGGTCCTCCTCCTCCAACCTTGGGGCTCTTGACTGTGATAAGCTACACCTAAGCTTAACACAGCCCATCAGATGCCAATACAATTGCTTTCCACTGTCTCGCCATTTCCCATCCCAGAACACATCTGCCACTCCTAGGCGTATGGCCCTGCAGGAAGGGTTATTTGACACAGATTTTGCATGGTTACCTCGGAGAAGAGGCAGCCACTGGATCTGCTCCTCCTTGCACAGAAGTGCATTGGATGCTGTGGGAATCCATACCCTGCTGATCAGGGTGCAGACCACACATCTTTCCTCCCTCTCTGTGGGAGGCAGTAGGTATTATTTTTGGGAGCTGTGTAAACCTCCACAAATTAAATGTAGACTCTTAATCATCTATAAGCAATGCTATGCCTTTACTGTGTGCTTTGGTTTTTTTTTTTAGTGAATTAATCTTTCTTTAGTGTTGTTTTTTTTCCTCTTGCATGGAAATATGTGAATCATGTGTTCAGTAAAGATCTGAGAGTCCATCAACACAAGAACTCCTGATTTTAAGACAGAAAATATTCACATACTACAGAACAGAGAGCATGTACTTTGTAGTCCTTCAAAATATAAATGTCCAGTTTAGGATAATATTGAAAATGCGGCCCACATTCTGACCTCAGTTTTACCCCTGCAATGTCAATGTTTCAGTACAAACTGAGGGTTATTTACAGTGGTGCCCTGGGAGAGATGGGATCCGCTGGGATGTTCTGGCTGCCAGTGATGTAAGATGATTTTTTGGGTCGGAAAGAGCACACTGAAACCACTGGGCTGTAGGTCATAATACCCAAGACATTAATGTCTTTTTGATTGTACCCATTTCCCCTTAGGACAGGACAAACCCTTTAACCTCCTTAATCCTTTAACCTCTTTCTGTCCAGCTCTCATCTATTCAGCTAGCTGGGGGCCCAAGCTTGGCTGTAGCAAGTGTCTGGTGACTTTATTATCCATACTGACCTGGGCTAACTCTAAGACTAAAAGATTGATCAGGCAAAAGTAAATCTGGAAAACAATTTCTCCTTTTGGGGGGAGACAGGTTGCAAAGTGACATTTCAAATTCTCTGAGTTTCAGACTAATTTAGGCCTGGGTTTTTATCTCAAGCGCATCTGGAACTGTTACTGCTCCAAAATGTGGTATGTGCCGTAGAAAAGAGTCTTTCAAGGCAAAAGAATTATAATAAAATCAACATAAAGAGCTCAGAACCAGCCTTTGGGCTTTTCCAGAGAAGGAAGGCAGGGCTGTCACTAAACTCAGTACCAACAACCTTGAGAGCCCAAAATGAATTTACGTAATAATAACAAATGTAGAATGAACAAATGAAGTTGGGAATGGAAGAATATTCTGTTTTCTGCTTGCCATCCTCCCCTCCACCCTGGTCCTCTTTTCCCTTGCTCACCCACGTGTCATTGACTGCAAGAAACCATGAAAGGAGAAGCCTGGCAGATATTGGCATGCTGGACCTGAGCAGATGCCAGTGGTGGTGCTCCAGATCGTTTTTAAAATTATATTTTCTGTATATATAAAATATACATACGTAATTCCAACTGGAACATAAAGCAAACCACTGAAACCAAGATAAACAAAAACAGTGGCTCGCATACATGCTGCATGTTCTCCAGATCTTGTGTCCGGTTCTTGTGTCAGGCTTACTCCTCTAATGAGGTTCCTGTGCAACTTTATTTTAGTTACAGGGGGCCTGAGTCCTTCTGCTTTTAGTCATTAGGAAGTTTTTTCCACTGTTTACGAAGAGCAGTGTTTGGTCCTCAATTTGTCAGGCATGTGTTACAGCACTCAGCTTTCAGTGCCACAGCCAGGAAGATTTCTTGATTAAAAATCAATTAGATTTCTCTTCGCCATTAGATATAGAAATACACAGTTTTATTGCTGTTATCTATTTATTCTGAGAGAGATTTCTTTACTTAGACCACAACATGCTCTGCTCATTACATGGCAACCAGGGATGCCTGAGCACATCCTGGTGCCACACTGGTATCAGTGCTGGTTTTTGCTCTTTTGAGCCCTCCAAGGTCTTTGGGCAGGCCCTGTGCAGGCATTTGGCCATCTCTGACAAGAAGGCTCTTCATTAAAAAAGACAGTATTTTCCTGTGTTCCAACTTGAGCTGGAAAATGGAACGTAGGCTCCAACAACTTGTAGACTAAACATCAGAACCTATTATTCCTTCTTTTAAGACTCACATCAGCTATGGAGAATGGAAAACGTGTGAATCAGGTCATTTCCAAGTTATGTGATTCACTCCGATAGGATGTTGCACTTCTTTGTCTCTCTCAGAGGCATCACGTGGGACAAAACCACAACAGGCTGCTGACTTGCTATGGGGTGAGAGTGGCTGAAAGGAGAGAACAAAAGTGCCCCTTCTTTTAGCAAATAATTGCCGTGCTTATCTCCTTCCAGGTGTCTCTAAGGCCTGTAGAGATTTGACAGGATTCCCACGAATGAGAACTTTTGCCCACAGCTCTGTCCCAGAATCTCTGCCTTGCAAATAATAGAGCTGCAGGCTTGTGGTTGAATGACCTCAGCATCATTGCGAAAGCTGCTCGCTTGCATTATTCTCACAACACGTGATTCCATAAGAAACACCATGCTATGTCTAGCTGCTTTTCATTAACTCTTTCCTGGGAGGCAAAGCACTGAAAGAAACGCAAATATTTCATCCTCTGTCTGTAGGTCATTCCAGGCTTTCACCCATGTCTCACACCTTCCAGAGTGGGGTTTCTCTGCCCCAGTTGGGCTACAGTCTCAGAGAGAACAGCATAGCTAAGCTTTTGGTCAGAGTTGTAGGGAAACTATGCTGCTTTTTCAGTTGCATTAAAGTAATTGTTCACTCCTCCAGCATGGTCCTTCGCACAAGTGGAACCCAGCACCAACTTCATGGCACACTCTCGCCACTCTGCCTCCCCTAACAGTACATGATCTTCTGTGTACTGTGCAAAGGGAGCAACAGTGTTAAAGATGCAACAAGTTTTTCTAAAACGTTGGGGTGAAATGCATAGAAAAGAAAGATCTTTTCATCTTTAAACTTCTCCATTGAGCTCATGTGTGCTTCCATCCCAGAGGCTGAGACAGAGGAGAAGTGGTCATCTCTTCCCTGAGCTCTCTCTGCAGCTGGGAGGAAACGGCCCAGCTCAAGTTTGTCGTTACTGCAGCTCTGGACACCAGAGTGAATAGCTTGTAAAATTGCATTCCTGCATGTTTGTAAAACACTTAGCACAGCAAAGGTCTGGCTGTATTACTAGAGAGCTGATAAAAATATTGCTAGTAACAAGAGCAAGAGATTTCTACTGGAGCTGTGTGAGAATGGCACAACTGAGCATTGCCATTTCAAAGCATGTGGAGAATGGGATGAGAGCTCCGTGCTGCACTGAGGAAAGCTTTCTTGAAATCTAAGCAAGGATGATGGAAACAATCCTTTAAATGCTTGTTCCAGGTTTGATGCAAAACCGCCTTCTGATGAAGAGATTCCCACTGTAAATCTACAGGGGTCACCACCACAGTGAGTGTGACCACAGGAGAAGGCAAGTACCCTCAGCCATCTGCTTGGGGAATGGCACGATTGTCATGGTTTTGTGATTTTTGGCTTTCGGTATTCCACATCATAACATCATGTGGGGCGCTGGGACTTTAACTGTCAATGCTCAAGTCCTGGGTACCTGCCCTGAAGAGAAGAAGAACTACATTCCCCACGGGACCTTGCACTCAGGGAGAGGAGGTTTAACTCCTGGCAAGGTCACCTGATGTGCTCTTTCTCGCCTGCCCTTCGTCGTGGGCGCTGCTCCCGTCTCCCTGCTGCTCAACTGGACTGCGCATCTCACCTCAGTGTTGTGGTGAGGCCTATCCACCTTTCGGACATTCTCTCTCTCATTATATTTGATTTATTATCTTCAACTCTGATTATATTGTATTATAGCGTGTTATCTTGCATTCCTATAATATACTTAGTAAATTAGTTTGTTTCTCCTCAGATCGGTGCCGCTGTTTTAATTATTTTGGGGTCCGCTGTTTCTTTTCTTCCGGAGGCGCGGATCTGTGGATCCCTCCACCCCGCTCGTCACGGAACCGGGCTGAACCAGCCCGTAAACCGTTGACACACGATGAAGCTCCCTGCTGCCATGCAGGGGAGTCTGCACTGTAATATAGATGTATCCCAAGGGACAGCAGCTCCTGACTGGGGACTCCCAGAAGCAAGAAAGCAGAGCCAATAAGGAATGGGGATGCACAGCAATGAACATCCGTGCGTGGCTCTGAGTGTCCATGCCAAATTGGAGGTCATTCTATTTTACAGAGTTCTCATTTGTACATTGTACAGCTCACCTTCTGGATGAGGTCCAGGTGTTGCAGAGGATCAGGCTGTGCCCTGCCAGGAGGTGGGTGCTGAGCAGGAATGGCCCTGGGGAGCAGAGGAGCTCTGCAACCTGCAGGTGCAGCCGTGCTCTGCTCCCAGGCTGGGCGCTTGCTGGCTGCCAAACTGCGTGCGGTGATTATGCAGTGCGGACATCTCATCAGCTGCTGAGATGGGGCCGCCTGACTCATTTCCACTTGGAATCTCGATGACAATTTGGTTTGAATTAGACGTGGGCTAAAGCCAAAACCCTGGATCTGAACTTCCTCAGATTTTGGGAAGACTCCAGTCTGGATCTGAGCTTAGCACATGGCTCTTGCTTACACAACGATTGGAGCCAAACTCTGGATCAGGGCATTCCCAGAATATGGGGAAGCTCAGAGCTCATCTTTGATGCTGAGATCATCTCAAGCACAGGTTTCTGGAGATGAAATATTACCCATATGCTAGCTTGCTCTTTCTTTTCTTGTAAAACTGACATTTAACAAGTGTGTTCTTAGCTCTGCAATTGCACCTTCTCTGTTCTGGCAAGTAAAAAAGATGCCTGTGAGTCTGTATACGTTTCAATTGGAAAAGCAGCCTTTTAGGAACTTCTATATCGCATGCACAAGAAGCTTTTTGGCTTTTGAGCACTACTGTTTTGTGTCATTCCAGAAGCTCTGGACACATATCCCTTGCTGCAGGTGCTGGTGCCTTTCAGCACAGAAGTCATGGCTGCAACACCTAGGTTACCCCTGCATGGTTTTTTCCAAGAAAAGGAAGGACTGAAGAGTAATAAAATTCCATTTGCAAGCTGCTCCAGTCACACAGTGCTAACAAACTATCCCCAAAAGGTGAGATTTTGCAATGGATTAACTGCAGTGTGCCTATTTCTGAAGCCCTGCTTCTCAAGCATAGGCAGGCAAGCTGGAGAAATCTCAAAGAAGCATCCCTGTCTGGGAAAAGCTGAGCTGCCTGCTGCTGTGCTGAGAAAACCCAGCTCCAACAGAAAGCTTTGTCAACACAGTGCTGTATCATTCGCTTGAGGTGTACACACTTCACTTGACACCTCTGCCTTGTCCTACAGATGTTCCACTGCATTTTGGATGGAGCATCTAACAGTACAGCTCTTTGAACACATGTGCATTTTCCACTCAACAAACCGCAAGAATATGGCAGCAGGGTTACAACGTCTGACTCCTAGGGCGAGAATAAGAGAAGCTGAAGAGGTGTTTCTTTGGGAAATCTCTGTGTTTTCTCCTGTAGTTTCTTTCTTTCCCATTTTATTCACCGACTGTGCTACACTCAGACCGTGGGGAAGCTAAAGCCTGATTGATATTGCAAGTGACAACTGTGGCCTCGAAACCAATTCCTCAGTTCATCTTCAGGAGGCATTAAGCCCACAGTGTTTTACCTGTTCCACAGGAGTAGAGTCCTTCTGACTTTTTTTTCCCAAAAATCCACTTTATTCCAATTCCTGCTAATCTGCTGTTACTTGTGAATAAATTAGAGCCTGCCTCGATAAAGAGGCTTAAAGAGGAATTATCAGATGTACTCAGAAGAAAAGGAGTTTATGACAGACTTTCTGCTTTTGCCATTGGTAGGATATGAGAAGAGGTAATGAGCTCTCACCAAGAGTTTCAAAAAACCGAATGCCCTTTTTGCTACCAGTAAGGTATTGAAGCTGGGGAGATTGGGAAGAATGCATTAATAAAATAGCAAGCTCTACAATAGATATCGTGTGAAATATGCAACTGCTTCTACCATTCTTCTCTCATGGCCATGGGCATCTAATCCAGGCACCTTGAATTATTTGCCTCCCAGTTTACACCAGTCAGGGTAAGATGTGTTGCCTATCCTTTTTATCCTATCAACATCTGGTTTTTGAAAAGCAGATGTGCACGAATTGATCTGATTAATGTATTTGATTCTGCAATTGACTGCAGGAGAAATCAGCAAAGCACTGACATCAAATCAGTGCCAAATTTTGTCTTCTAGCCCTTTAGTGTCCAACTTGAATTGTTCTGCTTTTTAGAACTTCTTTAGATACAAGAGGGCCAGAGTACAACTCCCCATGCTGGGAACATTTCAGATGATTCAGTGTGGCATTACCACTATTGAAATGCATCCTTTTGAGGCTCTAAATTCAGATAACTTCCAAAGAAAAAAAATAATGCAATATCTTCAAAAAGCCTGAAGAGTATCTCATCTATTAAGAAGGGAGAACAAACTCATTCTCATAGAGTTACTCATGCTTCATAGATATTAATTGAAGTTATCAAAGCAAGATCTAGGTTGATGCCAAGGAAGTATGGCTTTGTTAAAGAGAAGAGGTACACAGCTGGGCATTGAGTTTCACATTTCTGTGCCCAGGGAGGTGGTGGAGTTACCATCCCTGGAGGTGTTAAAGAAAATGTGAGATGTGACACTGAGGGACGTGGTAAGTGGGCATGGTGGGATGGTTCCGTGCTTTGACTTGGTGATCTTAGTGGTGATATTTTTATAAGAAGGAATGATTAAGGCTTTTTCATTTTCCTTAATCATTCTGCCGCAGATACCTTTCATCTCCTGTAAATTTGGGCCCTATCAGCAAATTTCAAACCCACACTTAAACATGTGTTTCCCCCAGATCTGAGGGTGTTTTGAGCAGGAATCCATCACTGTTTCTTTTCTTCTTCTTCTTTTTTTTTTTTTCTTCAGCTGAAACCTAATAAATGTACTCTATAAAGACTGAGTTCAGACAACATCTGGAGGCAGATTAAAATCCTCCAAGCTACTGTTCCACATTCTTAGGGATCATTAGTACTGCAAAACAGCTATACAGAATATTTATCTTACGCATGTAATAAAATGAAAGCTATTGCCCAGATTCAGAACATCCACTGATGAAAAGAAATACCTGACGTCACCATTAAGTTAGAGCTTTTCTAGCCAAAATCTCTTCCCTAGCCAAAGCACAGCAACTTATAGTTACAAAAAACTTAATGCCAAACATAGGACGGAAATTTATAATTTTCACTGTGAGACTTCATCACTGGTTAGTTTAATGTTTCTTTCCTCCTTTTCTTTTAACTTCCCTCCCCCTCTCCTTGGGATGGTTTATCGCTTGTAAATTATTTGTCACATCGTTGTAATTCTATCCAGATCCTTAACTTTCTAATCATGCATCTTTTATGGGGTCTCTTTTAAAGAAGCACTATAATTACTTGCCAAGGGTCCCTGTAAATTTTATCAGGCTGTAAAATATTATACTTTAATTATTTGAGGAAAAAAAAAAATGGAAGTGTTCCCTCTGAAAAGCTACATGATCAATATTGCAAGGAGCAAGGCTCACTTCTGCATTTGTTCCTGATCTACACCTGAACAGACTTCACAATTTGTTCACTTCATTCAGTGTCATGGGAAGTTATTAATGGGGAAACTGGCCTTTGGTTAACTGGAATAAAACGTTCAGTGCACATTTCAGCTGTTGGGAAATAACACAAGGAGGATGGCAAAGGATGTACTCCCACTGTTTCTGCAGGAGGCCCAGGGGCTCAGCCATCCTCTGCTTGCTGGTGAGCAGTGTGTGCTTAGCAGGAGTGCAGCAGTGCAGAATGAATGGCAGACACAGAAGTGAGTTTAGTATTTCTCACAGGAAATGGGTCTTTTTCAGAGGGAGAATTCTCTGTTTCTGTGTGTGTTTTTGAAGCTATCATTTTTTTTTTTTTTTTTTATTATTTCTTCCAAATGTAGAAATACTAGTAACTTTTCTACATGTAGTTTTTCCTATATCAGTAAGCATCTGAGACTCTTCTCTGTCAGCCTCTGCTACAGTGACTATCATCATGCTTTGCAAAGTAGTCCTGTGCATTTCTTTGGTGCTGTTTTCTAGTAAGCTACTTGAGAGAGACCTGCAGAGACTTCAGGAACAAGGTTTACCACAAGTTATTGCAAAAAGGGGCTTGCAGTTAGCTCAAACCCATCTGTGTATCAGCCATAGCATTATGCATCATACTCTGCATCAGCATTTCAATTAAATGCTCATGGCAGATAAGCCCTGGCAGATTTCTGATGTTTCTTTTAGGTTGCATAACTGAACTCTGCGGAAGCAGAGTGCTTTAGTCATGGAACACAGTAAGCTGAAAGCATCAGAATTACAGACCTCAGCTCCTTGAATCGGGGAACACTGTGAGATGTGCTTAAGGAGGACTCATTGTATCATAAGAGAAATCCCCAGAGGGTCCTATGCAATCTTCTCATCTGGGTGTCTAGTTGCTTCCCAGGTATCATCCTGGCAATGCCTGCTGTTTTTTCCCCCTGACAGCACCAGAAAAGCCTCAAACAGAAGCTGGGTAGCTCAGGTGAAGGACCTGGGAGATCCATGCACAGTGCTCAGTCATTTCCTTTGTGTTCTGTAGATACCAGCACAAAGTACTGCCGTGGAATGGTCTTTCTACCACCATTGAGTGCAGCTGATAAACAGCTCTTGTTCCCCACAGCGCCAGCTTTCACAGCAGGCTTTGGCTTCTCAGTGGTCAGCAACATTGGCAATATCAGGTTTTAGCAGGGAAGCAGCACCATGCATCACCAAACACCTGCAGGTAATCCAAGCTCTGCACAGCACTGTCAGAGCGCAGAGCGATGACATCACAGCAGCAACAGCTTAAAAACCCAATGGCCAATATCACACAGCAGCATCCATCACAAGGTGAGTGTATTCCATTCATGATTCAGGCCAACTTGCCAGTGGTCTTCAGTGATTGTTAATGAAGGGGACAGGAATTCAATGAGGCGGTTGACCGTCAAGGAATATTTAAAAGGCATCTCTTATAAATTACAATCAGATAAATACAAAGTTGGCTCAAAGTGCTGTATGTTGTTTCTGTTTTTAATAGCTTAATGCTGACAGAAGGCAGGGGTAAGAGTGGTAACCATATTTAAATGCAGATATAGTGATGGAGGGTTGGATTATTCCTTGCAGGGATTCTGAGAATGTAACCTTTTTGCCTTTTGGTAGATGGTCCACAAAGAGATCTGTGTTTGTTCTATATTAATCTGCATATTGATACAGCCAAATAGAGAACCTCTAATAACAGGTAGCCCAAAAACATGAAACATCCACTTGTGATTAAGTGGACAGGCTACAGCTGTTTGAAAATCAACATAAAGCTGAGTTCCACAGACTAACATCTGGTCAAATGTGTTCAAACCTGGAGATTGAAACAAAAAGCAAGCAAACAAGCTTAAAAAGGAGAAAATTCACACAGTTACTCTGCATCCTTGAGGACAGGGAGCAATGCAAGGAAACAGTGGCTCTTTGTGGAGCCTGTGAAGTTGCCACAGCCTGCAGCCAGCCCTACCCCTGCTCCACTTGGCACAAGCCACTTCACAGCTACTTCAGCATCGCTCTTTTATTCCCCATTCAAAACAGCTGCTTTGCTTTGACTCCTCCTGGCTGGGGACAGCACTTGTACCCCATCCCGCGTTCACACTCCCCTCCTCACTGAGATTTCCTGCCTTTCTCTGAACAAGCCAGGACCCCCCTGTTGGTTGCTGTGCCCCACCTGCACGGTGTGGCTGGGAGCAGTGGGGCTGGTAGGATGCCAGGAGCAGAGGCTGCTGGGGCATGGCAGCAGGCATGCTGCAGGGCAGGCAGTGGCTGGAAACAAACAGGCTCCAGCCTGGGGGATACGTGGCATCCCATGAGCTGCCCAGCAGCGACTTGATGCTCCACCGAGCAGCAGGGGAGGGAGATGTTTCTTGCATGTAAACTTGGGGGACTTGTTCCTGTCTCTTGGCATGCAGATGGTACCTGGCACTGTAACGAGAGGAACAGAGAGAAGGAATGAAGTAATGGAGCAGAAGTAAAAGCTGTTTGTTGCTTTGTTTGGTGCATCTTTTTGCTGAGTGCAAGTGTCACTTGTACATTTCGGTGAGTACTTTGCTTTAGTGGTGGTTAGCAAGCTGGAGAGTTTGGTGTTCAGTATCTACAAAAATGAGAATTGAGAGACAGAGATATAAAGTATTTCCTGGAATGTTATTGCTGTAGGCACACAAAATGAAGTCTTAAAAGCTATAGAAAAGTAAATCCCTGGTGTAACCTTCTCCTCATTTGTTTTCTATCCATGACTACAAAATGATCTTAGCTTCTGGTCTGAAATCATCATACTCCACAGCATCTTCTTTATTTAGATCATTATAGTAATTCAAAAAGCCCAATATTTTACTTTGGAAAAGCAGTTTGTACTGGGTCAAATATCAGCAGACCAGCACCACACTATGACACAGTGCTTAGTTGCTGTTCAGATCAATGAGCCAGGAGCACATGCACCAGCACGACCACCCCAGCACTCAGCCTGATATTTGCCATCAGGGATGCATGGAGTGTGTAGGATTATTGCCCACAATCACGAGATGTTAATTGGTGACTATGGTGAACTGTACCAGGTGAAATGCAAAGTAAACAGAAGTTGTTTCTCCAAGTAAATTAAAGCTAAAAGACGACCAAGCTCGAGAAGTTAGAACCAATCACACTCATATTCCCCTTGATCCCATATTTTTCCAAATCCGTTGTGAAGCCATCAATATCCTCCTGAAGGTTGGAGTGAAGGTGTAGGTTCTCTGAGGATCAGACAGATATTACCTTTGCACCTCTCAGCTCCTCTTTCCAATGTTATTCCTCACCAGTGATTCTGATTTCATAAACAGGGACAACAGCAACTCATGGCAGCTTGGGGAAAGAGAATTCATAGAAGTTTGGTCATCTCAGGTCTGTGCCGAGCTGCTTGGCCACTGATTTCGTGTGAACTTGTGCTTCTAAGTGTTGTACTTGTTTGAAGCACAGAGCAGCATACAGGTAGGCAAGCTCTTCCCTTAGATGTCTTCCAGTCTCCAGTGTTGAAGAAAACATCAGCAATGCTTTGCCAATAATTCCCACAGAGAGGCTATCATGGCTATTGTTGCCAGTATAGGTGGGTGGAGAAGGTAATAGCCCACTTGATTTGCAAGTAGCCCATATTTAAAAGTCTTAGACACAGCAGGTAATCTGAAAGTTGTTGGAAATACAAGAGTCTGGACAAAATATCTATGGCTGGAATTTAGATTTTATGTATTTATTTATTTATTTATTGCCAAATCTTAAAATCAATGAAATGAGACAATGAATGTATCTGATTTTCATAAAGTCATGGAGTCCTTATGCTACTTTTAAATGAAAGAGTAGAGTGTGCCATGGAAAGGCTTCAATAAATATCCTGCTTCCATGGTGCCAGTGCTGCCATTTGTAGATGAAGGAGACTGCAATCTGAAGACTTTGCTTTATAAAGGACAAGTGGTCAGAGTCACATGGAGATTCATGGTAGCCCGCTCCCTGCTCCCCAGGCAAAGCTGGCCAGGTGAATGAGATGCCAGAGTTCAGGTGTCACACACCTCTGGCAGCAGGGACTGGTGAATGTGGGGTCACGTGAACCAGCTGGGGAATCTGACCCTGGGCAGCTCTGTGCTTTCAAACCCATTGGGATGGCTGGTTCCCCAAGGAGCTGCATCTTTCTCACGCAAACAGACCATCAGTGCTGGCTAGGAACAGAGCAGAGTGTGCTGTTGCCATAGCAGGGGCAGGGGAATCTATGGAAACCCCTGAAAGGGGGCTCTGTGTCAGTTCAAAACATCATAGCCAAAGACAGTACCACGGCACTTACAAGGCAGGCTGTGAAGCCAGGATAATTTCAATCCATTTAGCAAAGTGCTCCCAGTCCTCGCTTCAGAGCAAGTAAAAGGAAAGAATAGTAAATATTGAACAAAGTCAATCTGTATCTACAGCACTTTACCCAAGAAAAAGCTAATACCATCTGACTGTTGCCCCCTCCTAGCTTATTATTTTCCTCTCGGGCAGAGTGTCTTATTTTTTATTATTTTTTTGACTGCTGCTGTGTGATGATTGGCTGCTCTCGTTCCTTTCCATATGCAGACTCACTAGTCCATAAGGCACAGGTGAAAATCATGAGACAGTCAATACTCTATGGCAATAGCAGACATTTGGGGATCATGATGTGTATCTGTGAGTAATCACACTCTTTCACCCTCTAAGGGATAAAGCAGAAGTCCACTGAATTACTGAAATCAGAAAAATCAGGAAAAAACATTCTTTAAATTTTTTCCTTAAACCGAAGAAATTCAGGACTCAGTTCTTAAAATTTTACTTGCTCTCACACTGTGCTGTGTTCTTGGTTGCATTAGTTTAAATATCATCAGGTGTAGCTAAATTTGCAAGCAGTCTGATGAGGGATGAATTTTATTTTCTAGGCCGATACATTTATCTATCTGATTTTGTCTTGTACTGCTTATGTCACCACAGCATTCAAAAGCATTATAGAATGTCTGACTCAAATTATTCTGAATACATTATGAAAAAAACTTTGAAAGGGACCCCAGTGGACTGCAATGACTGCAAATCCTTTGTTTTCCAGAGAAAATGTTCATTGCTCAGTTTCTGTTGAACTCAGGCATTTGGGAGAAGATAATCTTTCCTGTCTTTTCTGGGGAAATCCTCATTAGATATAAATAGCTGCAGCACTCAAATGATTTCCAGTAGTCTCAAGTGAAGACATTACACTGATGTTGGAACCAACCGGTTATGCAAGTTCTGTTGATGACTTTGAGCTTCCTGCTGCTGTGTGTGCTGGAGGCACCATTCACCCACCACAAGCTACAAAGACATTTGAGCTTACCAAAAATTTATTGTAGTTCAAGACCAACAGGGGCCATTAGGATCACTGAATTTTTCTGTGTTAATCTTCTTAAACCCTGGGGCCAAGTAGACTTGCCTGTTGAAAACAGGTCACTAGGGGTCATGGGCGTGTGATGGAAAAGTTGCCTAGCATCAGCTAACCCCAGCTAGATAACTGAGTCCTTAGTGTATTTTCAGAGCAAACCTTGAACTTGCCCTTCTGTTCAAGTGGGATGGTGCTTAACAAACTGCTCAGCCCCCATGTCTGCTCTCGTATGCCGCACAGATCTTAGAGAACACAGAGGGCAGCCCCTTTTGTGGGCAATATTATTCCTGTTTCAGAGCCAGATACATGCAGAGGCAGCAGCAGACCTGTCTTGGTTCCACTGTGAAGCTGCAAATAGCCATAAGCTCCTCCTGAGGAAACTCATAGGAACTCAAGCACCTACAGCCCAGTGGTGGAGCATTAGGTGAGCATTAAGTCAGCTCTTTAAAGGTCTAATGGGGTTAATAAGCCTCAGAGCAAAGAGAGTGAAGAGGAGGGACAGCATCCCTTCAAGAATGGAGGAAAGCCTCTGGGAGCTGCAGTTCAAGTTGGACGGAGGTGCTCTGATGTTGTACCTAAGTTTACATCTAGAGAGTAAAATTCATGCCATGCTTCTGTTTGAAGTGTGAACTGTGGGTGTCCAAAGCACCCCTTCTGGAAGAGCCACCTTCAGTGAAGGAAAGCAGGCAAAAATATTGCCTGTGACAGGCTGTTTGAAATGAGAGCATTTGGTTGTACCACACTTAGCTCATAAAAGCAACTTTTGAGGATATGGTGACCTTTGCATAGCCCTACCTAAATTAGGTCAGGTCATACACGGCTCTTTCTACAATAGCTTTCATCTGCCTTGCCTTTACACAGCACTGACATGTGCAGAGAAGAGCTCTGAATGGGAATTGAGTAAAACTGAAATACCCTGGTGAACCATTGTTTGGCCTAGAGCCTGAGTGGAGGCAATGCTCTTGACTCCATTTTGAAAGAAAATAGGACTTTGACTCTTAGCTCACCTAAAGCTGAGATGGTAGTTAGTGGGAGGTGCTGCATGTCACAGAACCAAAGTAACTCATGTTGTCCATCAACCTGATCTCCTGGACAAGCAGCGTCTTCAAATAACACTTGATGAAAGATATTTAACAATTATTAGCAAGTATAATGGACGGTGCCCTAGGGGTGGCTATACCAAGCCCCATGATCTAGCAAGTCAAACACTATGCAGCTATTTAGATCAAGAAAGAGAAAATGTGAAACAAGTGCTTTTTGTTGCTGAATGCAAATAAAATCTTTTACATTTATTTCAGGTTTGCGTGTAAAACACATTACAAGCTACCAAACATAATTTCTTCCTTTCTTTTTATTTTTTATTTTTTATTTTTGTGAATGCTATTAGATGTCTCTTGTAACCTAGAGGGTCTTCAGGGGCTATTAGATGTCTCTTGTAACCTAGAGGGTCTTCAGGGACAGCTCACCTTTCAAGAACATCGGGACCCTGAGTATCATCACTGTAGGAGATGATCTTTCTCTCTGTGGGGATAAACTTCTCCAGCTGGTCAAAAATGAAGATAATATCCTAGATTGAAGGGAAAGATCTCTCTCTTCCCACTCCATTTCTTCAGAGGAATGGAAGAGCTGAAAATTGCACTTGGAAGACATTCAATTGAGCAGACGGTCAGCCATGCTCAGGAACCATTTGGATCAGATTTTTAGAACTATGCCAGAATGTACCTTCTGCAAAATCAGTAAAAAGAATAACACTGGAGCAGAGAGATTGCACAGCAATCTATAGAGACGCACCAAGTACAACCAGCAGCTAGGTGAAAGGCCACTATCATTTAGCAACTCACAAGTTCATAAATGGCAAATTTACAGAAATTTAATCCCTATCTACTCATCAGGGGATTTTACTGCAGACCAGAAGGAGCTAATTGGGAATAGGAGCAATGTATTTTAAAAAATAAAACGCGCTTCAGAAAACTCCTTTGAATTTCTCCAAAAAAAAAAAAAAAAAAAAAAAAAAAGTAAAAGCACTAATTAAAAAAAGATGTTTCTTTAAAAATCAGCCACAGGTTTACAGTGTGGGAACTGGCTAACTCATTTGAGTCTGTTCTATGTGTCTGGCCACTGGTTGGCAAACACAGTCCTTTACTCTATAAAAACTCTTTCTGTAACACTTTGAAATACTTGCCCAATCATTTTTAGTTCACTCGGGAGTCGTTATAATATCATTAGGTGGGATTATATCATTTGGTTTAATGTCGATGGCATTTCCATATTGTGTCCGGTGGTTTTATGATGTGGACAAATATTCCATAGAGGAATAGGCTGAGGCCATCGCATTTAAATTCTTTTCCTGAGTCACAGTTGGCAGAAATCCCCATCTTGAGACATCCAGGCTGCAAAACCCTCCTTGGAAGCAAAGGGGAGACCATACACAATTTTATGCAGTTTGTAGGATTGCTCCAATGGTTCAGCTAGAGCACGCTGAACACACCAAAGTGCATGAGTCAAACACCAAATGCAATGTCTACATCTCCCTTCAATGCAGCTATAAAGATAACATTGAACTACAAACCTGAGATCTCCTGATTTATAGTGGCCAACCAGACTGGGGACCTGACACAACACACCTTCACCTCTTCACACTGGAAGAGCATCTCTGACAGACATCTAAACTATATGCAAAGCTGGTAACGAGCTGAAGCCCTCAGATGTCTGATCACATGCACTTTCAGAGCCAAAACATTAAATACTTTCAACAGTAATAAGGCTCTAGAGAAAAGAAATCATCAACATTGGCAACCAGAAGGATGTCAGACTTCTTGTCACTTGAGATTAAAATGCCTTTGTACTACGGCCCTCATCACTGTTTCAAGAAAATAAGTAAATAACCCCTATTCTTACAAGGAGAGCAAGCAAAGCTTCGTAGTATTGGATTGCATAATTGCAGCGGATTACATACTTTCAACAGCAGTTTCGTTGCTGTCACTTATAATAGAAATTAAATATATGTGCCAATTGCCAACGTAGCAGAAATCAAAGTTTCTCCATGTAGGAAAAAGTGTTTTGTTTTTAAAAAACATACAGTTCACCTCAAGAAGAAAATGGTTTCTGTTGTCCAAAGCTGACCAGAATTATTTTAAGGAAAGTATATTGCAAAGCACAAAAAAAAAATTAGAGAAAAAAAAAGAGCATGAAAAATTACTAGGACTTGATATTAATAATCACCTGCTTTATGGTAACAATAATATGAATTAGGACTAAACAGCTAAAAAATTATCTATAAAATATGTGTGGTGAAAAATCCATTTTATTGTTCCTAGAGAAGGCTACGTGTTTATGAAGCATGTGTTCTTGCTCATAAAATAATATCCATTATTAGACTGTTGTGTTAAAAATAGTTAGGCATAGTCTACAGTTAATTTGCTTGTAAAAATGGCCTCGAGGCTCTGATTTCAAAAAGAAGGCCTGTGCCTTTTTGGGGCATCTCTGTTCCATACTTTTGGCCCTCACCTGGGTGTTCAGGGTACCTAAGGCATCTGCTGCCTCCCTCTTTGGGATGATGGTAGAAGAAGGTGAACCCCCACTACAAGTACCATAAATCACAGAATCACAGTTGGAAAAGATCTATAAGATCACCAAGTCCAACCCAACCCATCCCACCATGCCTACTGACCACATCCCTCAGTGCCACATCTCCACGGTTCTTAAACACGTCCAGGGACAGTGACCCCAACGCCTCCCTGGGCAACCTGTGCCAATACCTCACCAAATTTTCTTATTGAAATAATTAAACAAAAAAGAGCAAGTTTCAGAAGTCTTGAAAGAATGTGATGTCTTCAAGGCCTCTTCCTTCTATCAAATTTGACTGAACGTAACCACCATTTTGAAACCAGAGAGAAGAAAACATAGCAGTTGGCCATAGGTACTTGGTCTCCTGCAATCCTCATAATAAGATTTATTTCCCCAGAAACATAAACTGATTTTCCAAAAGACACAGATCAGGCAGGAGGAAGGTGTTAGGTGATCATACCTCTGTTGGAGGTGCAATGAGCTTTGCTGGCAGCCCTCTTGCCATGCTAGCCCTGGGGTTACCCAGACAGCCCAAGGAAGGAGTGAAGAGGGTTTCTCTCAGCTGGAACCTGGCCTGGGTGTGCTGCTCCAGGTGGAGAGTCTCAGTGAGACTGTAGGGAGACTCAAGCCTCTTTCTAGGCACCAGGAAACTTTTGGCCAGGGGAGAGCAGATGAGTCACATCTGCACAGTTTCTTGGCAAACAAGGGCCCTGTAAAACTCTTCTTTCTCTTCGTTAGGCGTTCCTCATAGGGAAGATATATTTTCATGGGAATTTACAATTTTTTGCCCCTGAGAAAACTTCACTGTTTCCCTTAATCAAAAATGGTGTCATTTTTACCACTAAGCATCTCACTTCTTCCCATCTGGCCAAAAACACTCCGGTGAGACATGGGCTTGGAAGAACTTGCAAGCCTTGGAGGGCTCAATCCAGAGGACCAAGCTGACTCAGTTCCTTTATGGCTGTAGGCAGTGGGCTTGCCTATAAATGCAGATCCCTGTGTGGATGTAACTCCAGCACGTACAGTTCCTGGCAGATGCAGAGCAGAAGCCAAGAGACAGAGCAACCCTAAACTGCGCTGCTTCTTCTGGAACTGAGAAGTACAGACCTCAGTGGTGCTTGAGAAGCGGTGTGAACAGGTCTGGCTTTAGAAGGCACATAGTCTCTGATCTACGTACTGAAAGTGATGGATTTAGTGGGAAAAGATCTTATCTTATCATCCATGCAGTATGGAAGAGCCACGTGAGCTGTCCCTGCAGCATTTCCCAGCACTGCTGTGTGACTGGAAGAATGCTGGGGTTGCAATGAGACAGGATGTTTAATTTTGGGCTTTGGTCCTCCCAGAGTTGAGTCTCCACATCTCAAACACGTCTGCCGATGATGACAGAAGCTGTGTGGCCTTGTAAAACCTCTATGGAAGCACAGTTCTTGAGTCTATTTGAGATGTATTTCATCTGTAGGGAAGCTACAGGGAACTTTGAAGAAGAGCTTGCTGAAATTGACCATTAGAAATAGTTTTTCCATCATTAAAATGGAAGGAAATCTCAAGGAACAATGTCAGATTTTTAATTACTTCCGAAGAAATAAAATCCTGGTAATTGAAAGTGTTCAATTTGCCAATAAGGGAAACATTTCTCTACTTTTTTAACATGTGTAAAGGGAAAGTTTGCAGTCTGTCAGGCAGATATTTTGGGCAGTGTACAGCAGGACAGCTTCTTCAGTTGCTGGAAAAAGAAATTGATGGATTTTTCTTCTTACAATAAATAATGTTTTTAGTTTGGGCACACTTGACTGTTGTGCAGAGGAGGGTGATTTTATGATCTCACACAGCAGCAGTAAAAACACTTCTATTTCCCTTTACAGTGTTTTGCTAATTCTCCCCTACCTCCCCATTAGGATTTCAGCTGCAATTCCCAGTTCCAAACTCACGTAGGATGGCCCTGGGAGTGAGAGAGACCTCTTATTCCAAGGTAAGTTACCAGCAAGTATTCTAGTGAGAATATTAACATTGGAAAGGAGAACTTCACATGCTCTTATGAATGCTTACATGTATTTAAGGATCAGAGATTTTCATAAGGCACCCTTACTAGAGGAATAAGGCACAGTTCCCTAGCAGGAGGTCTGCTATGACCTCCTGTTTTGTAGCACCTGGCCTTGGAGCACTGGTGTCAGCGTCTGCCATGGAGGAGCGAAGGCAGCCGAGAGCAAGAAATGCAGGGCAAGAAGTGCTGCACCTGCTTGTTCTGATAACCTGAGATAACCTGATAGTCCTACAAGCCAAAGATTACCAAATGAGGGGAACAGAAGTCAAGAGCCTATTAATCTGAAATGACAGGGAAAGAAAATCAGACTTTATGGCTTAGGGTTTATTGAATTGATACAGATCCTAATGCTTTCTAGCCCCATTCAAGTTCTTCAGGGATATATGTTCCTTTGATTAGAAAATATCCAGGAAACGGCTGATTGTTTCTGTTGAAGAGAACTTCTGAGAAGCAGAGCCATGAGTTCCAGTAGGTTGTGCAAGAGGCCTGGCTTCTTCTGTCGCTGGCTTACTGTTAGTGTTTTTGTTTTCCTGAGAACAAAACCCAGTCGTAATTAATGCTATCATTTTACACATTTCTTCCAAAGAACAAATCTAGCCTTCTTCCACTGCCTTCCCTTCCTCTTGTGTTGTTTCTGAGAAGAAGTGCACAATCAGGCACTGTTAGGGGCTGCCCAGGGAGGTGAGGGAGTCACCATCCCTGGAAGTGTTCAAGAAACATATAAATGTTGAATGGAGTGACATGGTTTGGTAGGAAATATTGTTGATAGGTGAATGGTTGGATTGAATGAACCTGGAGGTCTTTTCCAAACTAGGATTCCATGAATAAAAACAGAAAGCTGCATTTTCAAAGCCCCCACTCAGTGTGGATGTGCACGTTTCAGATTGGTTTAAAAAATATACTTCCAGACGTATTCAGCTTCTGCCTTTCTAAGAGAAGACATCGATCTGGATTTTGTCCCACATGAATGTGAGATGGAATGTAAGATGGATGGCAGTGAGTGCTGGTGGACATGGGAGAGAGCTGAGCTGAGAAGGAGGAGGAGGAAGGTATGCTGTGATCAACAGAGAAATCTGCATGCTGGTGCTGACATGGCTGTATTTATAGCGAAGGGATGGGAGAGCACAGTAGGAGGCATATTTAATGTAGGGACAACGTGCTTGAGTTCCTTTCTCAACATTTTCTTCAGGAGACAGAACCTCCACAACAGGGAGCTGAGGACCAAGAAATGTCAGGATTTAATTTGGTCTCTGATACTCAATCAGTGAATGCCCTCAGGCAAGTGACTTATCTTTTCTCTATCTAAACGTCTACATCAGTGAAACAGAGGCGAAAGTACTTTCCATAAGAGTGTCAGTGAGTTTAGCATAACTCATTAGTGTCTGCTTGGAGCTTTAAATCCTGGAGCAGAACATCCTTTGCAAACGCTGGTGGTTCGTGCACTGCAGGGGTGACAGGCAGTAGAAAGTAAAGCCCAGAGCCCCGGTTTCGTGCTCGTTGACTGCTGTAGGCATTCAGCTGCTGTGTACACGTGGTGCCCAGTGTGAGTCCCCACCACTATGATCAGAGGATGCTCCCGTTGGGTGAGGCTGTGGTTGGGAGGGTGCCAGCAATGTCTCACTGAGAAACAAACAACCAATGAATCAGCCCTGATCGCTGCATTCAGCTAATGAAAATGCATGTAATTGATATTTTATAACTATATAGAAAAAGGATTTTTTTTAGGTCTTTAATGGTATCGATTGACGGAAGAAAGCCAGATAGATATCTCTAAGCTGCAGTGCTATAGGGCTAAAGTGCCTTTGAGTCAGGAAATGTATACTTGCTTAAAATTCACTTCAAATTTTCACATCATTTGCAGCTTTTAATGGCATTTTTGGACCCTGACAATTAATCACGTAGCCACTGGAGTGAACTGATAGTCTCATTTCTGATCAATTATTGCTGTCAGCCCCCCTCCCCCATATTCTGCATACTGACAGGTACCAGGGTCTGAAAGAGGATAACTGCCAGAAGGCCCTGGGATGGGCAGCAGAATGCTCTCCCCAAGGTGTTCTCTGATTCAGTACACTGGTCTTTTTCTTCAGTCAGGTTCCTTGCAGTTCATTCCATGTAACACTGTTTGGAATGGCCCAGTGGAGGGAATGTTGCTGTTTTAAAACCTATGCAGATACTGGTGTTTTGTGTTTGCTCTTCATGGAAATGATTTTTTGCTCTTGCACAGTCCATGAACGTTTTGTAACCAATGTGATTAGGAACTTTACATCTTTAATCCCTGCCACTCCATTGGCAGCAGGAGAGGTAGCTGGAACACAAGGAATGCAATCACATGGTCTGCTCCTTTGGCCATGGCATCACTCAGTGGGCAAAGCATCATGTAGAAGAAAAGAGTGAATTCTTTCCTATGAAACAGGAAGATTAAAGAGCTGGGGATCTGCACTGACAGGATGCTACTGAGGAGAGAAAAGGAGAACCTGAGCTCTCTGTGCAGGCAATTCCAGCACGCAACGTGCATCCAGATGAGACTGAGTGAAAAGGAGACAAGAAAATGAACACAGTGCAGCAAAGGCTGGTTAGAAAGCTAGTCAGAAGAGTCCTTAAGACAAAGGGTTTCTGTTGACTTTAATGGGGTTTGGATAGCCTGACAGTGTTGGCTTATGTTTGAGCATCCAGATATCAGGTTTGGTTGTTGTAAATAAGATTCTTTGCTGCAGGATGAGAAACTGCAGCCATGCTTCCAGCAGTGAGGAGTGGAGCCAGCACCACTCCGGAGGTCCACTTTGCAATCTGTGCAGTGTATGAACACAAGGCTGCAAGTTGGTTTGTGTTTTTTTTTTCCTTTCTTTCTCTTTCTTTTTCTCTCTTTCCCTCTTTCCCTCTTTCTCTCTTTCTCTCTTTCTCTTCCTCTCTTTTTCTCTTCCTCTTTTTTTTTTTCTTTCCTTTCTTTCCTTCCTTTCCTTCCTTTCTTCTTTGTTTCATTTCTTTCTTTCCATCCTTCCTTCTTTCCCCTCTCTCTTCCTCTCTTTCTCTCTTTCTCTCTTTCTCTCTTAGGATTTCAGCTGTTGCTTATTCTGAATTACTTCAAAAATGATCTTGATGTCCTTCCCATTTTCTCTTTTTCCACTCTCACTCACTGGAAGAACACATGAAAGATTCACCATTAAGCAAAAGAAGAAAATAAAAAGAGTAAAGAACGAGAAGTAGAAGGAAGAACAGTGCACAATTCCCGATTTACTTCTTTATGCACTCCTTCCTCCCCACCTCTTGCATACGCACATTGAAGGGACCAAACTACGAACCCCGTGTGAGATTTCATTTTCAATTCTTAATGAAACAGTTGCAATGAGAGAGAAAAGGAACAGGCTGGGCACGAGAGGAAAATGCGGAGTCATTCTTTCTCTTTTTGTGGTCAATGTGTCATATCTTCATTACGGCTGCACTTGAGACACTTTCCTGCAGAAAGATGAAAATAATCTGATTGGTTTGAGTGCTGTTGGTAAAACTGTATTGTCACATGTGAAACTGTCCCACAGACATCAGGTCTTGGAGGGCTGCCCTAACAGCAAAGCTGTAAAAGTGTTACTCTCGTCTTCTTCTCTCCAACTATTTCTGTTCCCACTTCCTCTAATTTTTATTCCTCTTACTTCATCTGCCCGAGCTGTCTTAGACAATTCAATATTACAGAATGGCATTTATAGAGTTTGAAAGTTGTGGTAATTAATCATCTTTGGGTGAAATTCTAACCCGATGCAGTCAGTGGTAAAACTCGAGTAGCTTCAGTATTTCAGCCCACAGCATCTTAGTGCCATGGCTTATTTGTAACTTGGGTGTCTTTTGAAGCCTTGAATACATTAAGGGAAAATACTAGGTTTGTGTGTTTGGTCATTAGGAAGGAATAAACAATGACTGCAAATTAAAAAATTTCTGTGGATAGTTAAAGGGTTTCATATTTATTTAACCTCTGGAGATTTCAAGCCCCAGTCAGTTGTTCTAAGTTTCTGTGACTGCTCTGGAAGCAGTTGATGCTGCAGGGACAGATCTATGCTCCTTTTGGCTTTCAGTAGTCACAGTTTAGCTCATGAGTGCACCAGTGACACGTGAGACACAAACCAGAGTTCTAAGAATCACTGCTTTTGCAGGGCTAGCTGTAAAAAAGCTTTCTTGCATTTATGGCATCTTAGCAGCAGTTCACTGAAATCAGTAGAAAGCTTCACTGTTGGTGCCAATGAGCTCTTGGCTCAGATCCACAAAAGTCTGATTCTTCCATTTGAACTGGTATGACTCCGTTATGCAGTAGTTAAGTGCTTGTAGCACTACATCTGAATACAGCATAGATACACTACAAACGTGCCTACTGAATCCATACAGTAGGATTAATCTATTTATCCTTGAATAATTTACTAAACCAAAACCTAAGGGATTCCTCAAACCCCTGGGACCTGCAAAAACTGGGGCTGCTTGCAGCTATCCCTCAGAAACTGTAGGGAGAGTGCAGATGCCTCAAATGTTATTTAAGAGTGCCTAATCCCACTCCCTCAAACCCTTGCGTGTTCTTCCTGAAGTTGTTACACCTCCAGATATAGACAGAAAGCAAATAACCTTTGGGGAAGCTGGAGAGGTCTCATTTGGGCTCTGAAAAATGTGATCACTCGGTTTCACAGCAACAACCTGCTCAGCAATCAATTTTGGTTTTTTGCCTGAGTAGTCGAGATGGGACCATAGGTGAGAATAATGATTGCAATCAACGAGCAGCAACATTGCTAACTATCATTACACCCAGTGCAACGCCCACATTAATGCTTGCAGTAGCTCTGCATTCCTCACACGAGTTAAGAAGTGCCTTCTACAGATGGCAAGAAGATAGAATCAGGGAGGACCTGTATCATCTGCTCATGTCACAGAAGTCAGTAGCAAATGTGATAAAAAACATTTAGCAATGGAATTTTCTTTCTCTTTTCTCAGACAACTACAGCTTTCCTAATGAGAAATTTTCCCTCTTGGATCACTGACAACGCTGGTTTTCCAGAGTTAAGGGGGGAACTCCAACTTGCCTCTGGGCGTGCCATAAATCATCCTGTATCACTTTTAAGAACTGATCACCCTTTAGGGGCCACGATCTCACCATTGGCTTGGAGGAAGATGCATAATATGAGGCAAAAGCACTCCTTGAATACGTTGTTTAATTTTTTGTATTCATTAAGATGCTTCAGAAAGAGAACAACGCTCTTTGTTCAATATTTATCTTTTCATCTGCCCTGACCTGGGAGCTACAAGCACTTTGAGAAGTTAATTGAATGCTCGCTTTGTTTCATTTTAGCTTTCAGGTCTAAAGTTTTGCTTTCGGTAATGATCCTGAGAACACTTCTGTCCTTTATGCAATAGCTCTGAAACCTTCTCCAGAAGCAACTGGGAATTCCTTATTGATCACCATTGTCTTATTACAGGAATTCACCACCAAGATTTTTTTTCTTATTCAATAACAGCAGGAACTCCCAGCCCAGAAAGAGGGTTATTTCTCTGGCATTTCTTTTGCCAGAAGAATCAATCACAAACCATAGAATCATAGCATCACCAAGATTGGAAAAGACTTCCAAGTCCAACAGTCCTTCTACCACCAATATTTCCCCACTAAATCATGTCCTTTAGTACAACATCTACATGCTTCTAGAACACCTCCAGGAACAATGACTCCCCCACCCCCCTGGGCAACTGTGCCACTGCATCACTACTCTCTCAGAGAAGAAATTTGTCCTAATAACCAACCTGAACCTCCCCTGGTGCAACTGAAGGCCGTTACCCACACCTCCAGCAGAGACAGCAAGGGACAATAAGCTCTGCACATGATTCCTGTATCATGTATTCCAGATGACTGTTAGATTTTTTCCTTTATACCAACCTCCTCGCTTGTGTCTGTTACCTGCGAACAGGGGCTGAGGTGTGAGTGAGGATTTCAGAAAGCTGCATTCAGACCATGAGCTGTACAAGTTTCTTAAGGAGTGTTCAGGAAATACCTGTGTCTGAAGTGACATTTTTGTAAATTGGCCAAAACAATGAGATTCTTTTGTGTTATTAGTATAGTCCATAAAGATTTTGGAGCAGGGGTTGCTTCTAATAAGATTCACATATCATACTTTGTACAGTAGTGCCCATTTCTGCTAGCAGAAGAGAATAATCAGTGGGGGCTTATTAATTAAAAAACAAACAAACAAACAAAAGAACACAATAGTTATTAGTGTAGTTATTTTGAGTAAAGCATGAAAAGTCATAAGGTAAGATGGAGACTGAGACATGAAGTGGTAGAATGTATGCAGAGGGGCATGGCAAAGTATCTATGTTTCCCCTTTCCTGATGGGAATTCTTGAAGGATCTGATACTGATTGCTCAGTAGTTCCATCTTAACTTTACTTGCAATACAGTGTACTTAGCTAGCTCCATACCAGTTTCTTATTAGCACAAACCTCTGCTTCCCAATAACTGTTCCCGAAAGGTTTTTGTGCCGAAGGACAGAGTAGGAAAAGCAACAAAACCTT
Source organism: Centrocercus urophasianus (assembly GCF_019232065.1). NCBI lineage: Eukaryota > Metazoa > Chordata > Aves > Galliformes > Phasianidae > Centrocercus > Centrocercus urophasianus. Next base: position 502,247 of record NW_024885055.1, read on the forward strand.
TAGTAATTATGTCAGTGGTTTCTCAAAGCAAGAAACAAAAAACTCAGCAAGGCATGGAGTCTGGATTGTTACATCTCATTTCCAAAGCAGAGATGAATCCCAACGTACTGCTTGTGGTGAAAGACAAAGCAGAGCTATTTTATGAGACTCACCTTGATTTGCTGTTTATATTAATGCAGGCATTTAAGAATGCTAGATCAGTGTTACAATCAGGACATGTGCTCAAAAAGTTCAGAAACAAACAAAAACAAATACATAAAAATGAAGACAAGCTCATATGTTGCTCCACCTTTTGTCCACCTCATGAAGTTGGATCCTTTTTGCATCGCACCTTTGAATTCTTTCCCACAAGCCCATGGATGACACACACTCCGTTTTGCAAATGGATTTGGACTCTGCAAAAGTTGCTGGGGTGCCAGCAGTGGGACTGAGAGAAACGCACTGCTTGCAGGACAACGTGGCACCTCCAGAGGTCTGGACTCCTCACCAATGCTGGAGCTGCAGAAAACCTTTGCCCTGAGTGTCCTGTCTCTTTGGTTATCACCTAATGATGTAAAGCTACAGTATTTCTTGCAAATGCTGTACTCATTTCAGCCCAGAAAACAATGAGATGTTTTGTTGTTGTTTTTTATTTTTAATCCTTAATTAATCCAAATCTATACATGTCTTAATGGAAAGAAAGACTAAAAATAATGTCCTAAATACTCTCACCCTGCCCCAGGCTGTTTTTTTAAATCTTTTTTTTTTTTTTTTTTTTTTTTTTCAAGAGGGTTAATTTTAGACTTGGCATATTTGCCCGGTGAACTTCCCACATGTGGTTAAAGCTACAAGCCAGGTCCTGCTACCAGCCATATTTACCAGAAACAGCAGGAGAAATTTCCAGCAGAACAGTAAAGGGGCTGCAGTTCCTGTTGTTCTGCCAGTATATTTCATCTAAAAATATTATTCATCTTGCCAACCACTTTAATGCAATTGGGGAATGGCAGAGCTGGGAAGTCAGAAGAAAAGCTCTTTGTTAAAAAAAAAAAAAAAAAAAAAAAGTCCCTCTACTTTCTCTTACATTGTTTGTTCTATTTTTTTTTTTATCATGTCCTTTTTTACCGTTTGCTTATCAGACTTGTCCCAGCTGTGTTAATAATCAGTTAAGAGAATACTAATAACTTAAGATATCTGTGTTTTATGTATAAATAATAAAAAAAACAACTTTTGACAATTCTGCAAGAAGAAAGATGATGTAGAAAATAATTCAACTGAAAGCTCAGCATCCCTCCTTAGGTAAGAACCTGGCTTCCCAACCTGAGAGTAACCTGGCGATACAGAGCATGGCACAGGCTGCTCTCAGCTGAGCTGACAGCCAACCACAGCCCTGATCTCTGCCTTTCCTTCGTTTCGTTGACTCTGCCATTTCTTTTCTTTGTAGTTTTCTGTTGCTGAAGCAGAAGCTGGAAGATGATCAGAGGAAAGTGGAGACACTGAGGTCAAGTGTCCTTGAAGTCTGTTTGTGACTAATACATTAATGAGCTTAGTTGGGGAAAATCCAAAACCAACTTGTTCTGCACCTGAGCATGATCATACTAGAGCAGCGAATTGCAGCATACCAACTAGCCTGTTGCTAGCAGAGGGGGAAAAAATTAAACAACCCTAGAACTTGTTGTTTTTTATAATGAATACATAATCATTTTAAAAATTTGACTTCTCTTGAGTACCTAAGAGCACCTTATTTGCAACAACAACCCTTTTCTAACAGCTACCCCATGCCAGGCTGGATGCAGCCCATGGGGTGACTGGTGCTGTCACCTCTCTGGGTGGCACTGAGCTGGGATGGACGGATGGCACTGGGATGAGGTGCCTCCTGCACTGCTCTGCTCAGTGTGCTTGGTTTGTCCATGAAGCTTCCTGGTATTTCTGCAGCAGAAAAACTCCTAACCTGCCACTTTCTCTGGAGGTTGATGCCCCATGCCTGTCAGTGTTCAGGAAGTGTTGGAGGATAGTGTTAATAGCATGCTCTAACTTTGGGTCAGCTCTGAAGTGGTCAGGCAGTTGGACTTGATCTTTGTTGGTCTCTTCCAACTGAACTATTTTGTACAATTCTATTCTCTTTGCTGTTCTGAATAGGTGAATGAGGATACACACACTTAAAGAACAAGCAAAAGAGGCTGAATTATTAACCAAAGTGTGATACCGACCAGTCTGAGCCAGAGTAAGGCTTCTATCAGCTGAATTTTAACCTTGAACATACTTTCATTCGTTGTTATCACTTATAACTTTTACTACTATTAATTAATATTAATTAATTAGTGAGCTGAATGCATGTGATATTCTGACAAATCAAAGCAATAAACAATCTCTTTCCCCTCCAAATCCACTGTTCCAGAAGTGGCAGCATAGTAACCAGATCTAGCACAAGCTGATAAAATCGTTACAGCCTGAGCACCGTGTAGCACAGAGGAAACCTTTCAGACAATTTCCAGTGGGAGAACTTTGGGAATGCTGACATACACTAACAGGAAAGCTGCTGCAGGTGTATGACCAGGCTGAAGGTGTGCAGTTGAGAAAAGGGTGGGGAGGTGAGGCAGGGGAGGGCAAGGCTGAGGGCAGGTTTCATTGGCACCTAGCTTGGTGGATCCAACCCCCCTCACTGAGACTGCTGCACAAGAGAAACATCACATCTGATAAAGGTGCAATTGGGTCTCTCATCTTTTGGCAGGACTGTAGGAGAGAGAACCTGAAAATGAAGATAAAGAGAGAGGAATTATGCTGGGTTTTAACCCTTCTCTCTTCTTGGAGTCAAGATGCATGTTGTCTTCTGAAGTAGCAATATATACACATTGGGATTCATTATTGCCTCCTTATATACTTTTCTAACAGATATTTATCCAAAGAGTGAACAATACTAAGTCAGGCTGTGAAATACACAACCACAAAACAAACCAAAACAAAAAGCCTTGGGAGAAACCATCTCTCTGTCGTGCTTCAGTCCATCCCTCAGAGCTGGATGAGCTTGCAAAAATCTGAGCAGTGGTAGAGGTCTTACCTTCAAGACATGATTTGCAGCAACTGAAGCTGTGGCCAGCTTGCTCCACATCAGCACCAAAACAAGCTGATCATGTCTGGGTGCCCAGAGATGCCATCGCCCAAAATCGAAAAAAAGACAGAAATTATTTTCTCAGGAACAGCAACAGCAAATAGAAGGGCCCAAATCTTTCTTTCCAGAGGTAAAAAGGGACTAGGGAGGTGATGGAATTTTAAGAGAAGTGTCCACTCTTTTACTTGTTCTGCCATGGAAGAAGAGTGGCCCCAGGCTAGATTCATCACTCCCTTGCAGCGAGATCTCCAAAACAAACCTCCAGATTCAAGTGGATGGAGTTCCCCATCCCCAAAGTTGTTCCTTGGGACTGACTTGCTCTTTGCTGTACAAAGGTTCTTCATTTGGTTCTTCATATCAGTTCTTGCTCATCCTTACGTTGTTGTATGAACTGGAAGGGAGGGAAGGGCACTGAATCTCCAGTAAGATCCTTTACACCCTGGGGGTAACATCACAGGTTGTTTCTGTAATGGATCTGAATCTTTTTGCTTTGCAAGAGCATTGTAAAGCAAGAGATCTGGAGCTTGTGCTTATTCAAAATAAGGCATAAAACATTGAGTGAGAAGAAAAAATTTTGGCAGTACAAGTATTACAACTAATGGATTATTTACTTTCCAGCTTCTGAAAGCATTCAGTTGAAATTAGGGAAGGAGGAAAAAACTGTGTGTGTGTATGTGTATGTGAGATGGCGTTGGGGTCAGGAGAGCACTGGAGGGAGATGAATTCCCTGACCCTCTTCTCTGGAATCTTAATAACGTGTTAAGTTATTGTGCTGTGGAGGAATGCAATTAGCACAGCAGCCAAATCCTCCTCCAGCAGGTCATTACTGCATTAGTAAATGGAGGCTGTTAAGGCACACAGCATCTCTAAACATACCAGAGGAGCTGCTGGCCCAACAGGACCCAGGATTGATGAGAAAACTCCCACTGTTCTCTCCCCTTCTCCATCCACTTTTCATTATTGCTTTTCTGATCAAGCATACGACCACATCCTTCCCTGTCCTCCCTCTCATGCCCTGTTCCTGAGATACCCTCCCAGGGGGCCTCTCTGCCAGATCAAGTCCCAGCTCACTGAGAGGTGCCTATGATAGATGCAAAAGCGACCTCCAGCTCTGAAGAACTTGGACCTGCCAGTGGGAAGCATCCCCGGTAAAGGCAGGGACACAGAATGAGGCATGTCCTTCCTCCCACCATGCAACCCCATGCAACCTGCAGCTTGCTTGATGTACACTCTGCTTCTCAGAGCCTGGTGAAAAGAAGAGGTTTCTCTGCTGATGCCACTGGACACAAATTGGCTCATGTTTTCTTGGGTTTGACAAATGTTGCTGTGGATTAACCTCAGCAGCTCCAGAGAAGCCTGATGAACCCTTGAAGACTGTGTAATAAATTTTATTTTTAATTTTACATGTTTTAAGTAATCCTGAATATTTTGGAACTGTTCTAATTAGAATAAATGTGACATGGCTTCTTTTCCCCTTGCTAAAATGGAACAGCCTGAGGTTACGTGTAATGATAATAAGAAAACCAGTGTGGTGCTCCTTGCAAAGATGTTCTACACACCTCAGTTGGGATAGTGCCTGCCCTCAAATAATTGGTGTGTTTTTAACCCATAGGCCATGTTTAGATACTGTGTCCCCATTAATGTTATCCTCCATGTCCTCTACACATAGTGAGTGAATCTTTGTTTTTTCCAAAGGGCCAAAGATTAGAGTCATCCCAGTGAACCTTGGGGTGCCATTCCACCAGACCCAGCCATGTCAGCTCTTTGAGCAGAGCATACAGGTGATAGTCACCATCAGTATTTCTCTTTTTCACTGTGAAACCAAGAACAGATTCTAATAGATACCTTTGCTAAGAAACAAACTGAACCCAGAACTCTCACAACACAATGCAATACCTTCTCACAAGAAAAAATTAAAACACAAATACAGACTTAAATAGAAAGACTCTCAGAAAATGGCTTTCTTATCCCATCTGTACCTTCAAACATATGCAGATATCCCTGGTAATCACTGTTCATCCAGTTCATCCATCATCATTTGCTGCAAAGCAAATGCTTCAGATCTGCTATCACATGTGCCCAACAAAATGCACTCATCCACAGTAGCAAAGTGCTTAAGTTCCAGTCAGGAACCTGTGAATTAGAGACCATACTGTGTGCTTATAAATAAATAAACAGAATGGTAGTTGTAAACATAGGAAATAATGACTATTTTGTTAACCAGAATACTGTTCCCAGCTTTTCAGCCTCAGATACCATGTTTATATTGCTATGCAAATTATTCCTCATAGAGAGTTTACAAATTTCATGTTCGTTATTAATAGCGTATGAGTTTTCGCCCTTCCTGTTTGGTGTTATCTGCAGTGCTTGGGTAATGCATAATTAATGTTAACTGCTTGTGCTCTGGCCCCCGTGCTGGTTTACATTAGGATAATTTTCCACGTCTTTTGTCTCTGGATGTTGGAAATTGGTATTCAATGAGAATGAAATAACCTAACTAAAGGCTAACTTTGTGCTACTCTTTCCAGGCTTTTCATCTTCCAGACTGAAATGATGATGGTGGATTAAATCACTAACCTCTCACCTTCTGCAGATTTGGGTTCAAAAGTATCTTCAAATGCCAAGCCTTGACAAGTTTGGTAATTTCCTTTTGGGCCAGGTCTTGTCTACAACCTACTGATAATACAGTCAGAGTGGATAGGGCTGTGGTTCTTCCCTGTTCTTTTTTTTTTTTTTTTAACCACAACACTCCCAGATAAACGGAAGTACAGCAGCAGAATCTTCTACCAAATTGCCTTTCCCAGCAAAATGTATTTCTTCCAGGAAACCGTGAGGAACTTGAGTAGCAAAAAAACGGAGAAGCTGAATCTACTGATCTGGACAAACTACTCCCTTTAATGCAGACTTAACTTTCTAGGTTGACTGGATTATTTTGTAATAGTTATCAGTTTGATTGGTGATCTCCACATAGGTAGGTAGAGCAATAGGTCAAGGAGGCATTTATGGTTGCAGCAACAGCAATGGAAGGAAGTTTCTGGTGAGGACAGAAGTGCTTTGACTGAGGAACCTGCCCCCTGCCCACAAAGGCAATCTCTTTTTCCTTGCACAAAGTAGGACTGAGGCCTTCATCTGCTCGGTGCAACTTCCAGAGCTGTAAACCCCCCTTCTCAAGAAAGGGCAATAAAATCTGATTCTTAGTGAAGAACATCAGCAGAGATGAGGCACAGAGACAGAAAACCAAGTGCTGGTTGGTCTCATACTCATTATTAAGGTCTAGTCTCCTCTCTATGTGAAAGCAACACTGTCACAGAAACACTACACTAAACCAACTTTTCACTAAGATATTTCCAAGGCAGCAGCAAACCATTCCTGTCAAACTACCAAGACTGCTAATTAAACTTCGGGCTGATGGATGAAGTCCCATAGACTTGTGACAGGCTGAGATCAAGGTGGCACCGACTTCCCTATGTCTTAAACCAGCTATTAAACAGGAGATATTCCAGATGGAGCAGCTATGTGGTAGTAGAAGATTTGGATAGAGTAGCATCAAATCAGTCTTACCTGCTGATTCTTGGTGAGGCATCAGGATGAAATAGCACCTGTTTTTGTAAAATTAATTTGCTAGGCAAAGGTCTACATAGTTTGTAGCCTCAAGGGAAGAAAAGACAGAGGGATTCATGCCCCGGACATGTCAAGGCCTCATTTCTACAGTCCAAAGTGCTCTGCACATTTCTTCCTGTACTGAATTCATGACGAAGACCTATTTGCAAAAGCAGCTTTCAGTGTAAAATGAAGTAAGATAATCAAATATTTTATCTGTAAGATAAAAAGGATATTGAGAGTTATTTTATTACAACTCAGAAGATTCTCAAAGTTCCAAGCCTGTATCCATCATTTATTTCAGTGATATGTTTTTGCTTTTGCTCAATAATAGTGGACTGTTGCGCTGTTGTGTCTCAGCATGTGTTGCAACTTTGCAGGTTCTCTTGCTCTAGGAAAATGGGTTTGGGAGGATCTTGTAACTTTAAAACAATAATGAAATGTGTTTACTGTTCTCCCTCCCCTCAAGTAGAAAAATAAAAAATCATGACAACATTCCCAAGTGCTTTTCAGAGGGGTAAAAGCCTGCTCTTTTTAACCCTTGAATATCCAGAAACCAGCTGGATTGGGAATTGTCTTCTTTTATATTACCAGCTGTCTTTGTCCAAATCTCTGGGTCAGCTTTGTAGATATGAAATGAGCTCTGGGAGACCCAATATAGGCTCTTTTCCTTCAGTGGTGCCCTCCCAACTTCATACTACATGGGAATAAACAAATCCCTCGCAGTTATCCGTGCCTTCTCTCCTTGTCTCTCTCTCTTACCATCTATGTCATGTTTGCTCAATTTACTACACAACAAGTATTTCCACTTCTTACCCAGCAGGGTCAAGTGAGCTCATAAAAAAAAATCTGCCTGTCTCCACGCATCACCACTAAAAGTGCCCATCAGGCCCAAATCAGAGCTTATTTTCCGTTGCCGACTGATAGGTGATGGCATATAAGGAGACAGGGGTTAATCCACAAGGTTGAGAGAGTATCAGCTGCAAGTTTGAACTAGCAAAGGGGAGAACCGATTGCCAGGAAGTGTGTGAGTCAGCAGCGAATGTCTGTGTTTGTGTGTGTAGGTGTGCGTGCAAGAACAACAGGCAGACCCAGGCGTACGCGCCGAATCGCACATGACCAGATGGATTTGGCTGCAAGTGGATGCGGCTCACACTGAAATCAAGGAAAAAATATTCTGTCCTCCTGGCCAAATGCTCTTCTGTTGAGATCTGCCTTTTGCTGAGGATGCTTCTGGGTCTGTCAGGATGCATCACAGCAAAGCTGACACGGGGAATGGGACATTTCTGTTTTTCAAAGGAGTCATTTTGTATCTGTAACATCTGATTCTATTAGTTGTATCTCATCTTTGCCTTCTGGCCTCCTTGTGAGAATTCAAATTCTTCCAAAACCTCCAAAAATCTGGATTGGCAAAACTCCAAGATTTTCATTCTGCATCCATTTTTTGCTTTCATTTCTTGTTGGATTGATCTTCAACAAGCTATCACCCAGTAGCCGGAATGCTCCAGAAAAATGAAGCAGCTGTGGGTTTAGGTACCTTTGATTCATTCCTTCTCTTTTCTTCCCATAGTGTAAGTTCCCCAGGTGGAGCTTCTGGGGTAGTTCTGTCGTTTTGTTTAATTACACCACCACACATGCCAGTATTGTTCATATCATAGCTTGGTGTCATCCAAACTTGTTCCACTTGATTTTTTGCCCCATCTATCAAGAAGAACAATAACTCCCTGAGCTGGGCTATTAAGGGATTTTGCTTGCCATCTCCCTCTGATTCTGAAAGAATCTGGTTTCTTTGATGCACTCACTGAATGTTTAATCTTGGGGTGAATAGATGAAAGATGGTGCTAAAAACATCTCATACACAGAACGGTAAAGGAAATGAAAATCTGTCATCGAATGTGCTTCTATGCTCACCTTCCTTCCCTACTGTGGAATTCAAACTCTTCACGAGTGTTACTCATTTTAGAAGTAGAAACATGGGGTGCAAAGGAGCCGTGCCATTTCATGGTCAGCCAAGAATTCCCTTTTGGAATGACAAAACAAGCCTTGGCCTCCTCAGTGCCCACTACATTGTCATTGCTCTCTGGAAATACAAATATCTGCCTGTAAGAATGAAGCACCAACAAAATGCACAAGCAGCTCATTTTGTAGTACAGACAAGACTTTGAACAGGCATCACCCTGCCCCATAAACCTGTGAGTGTGCAAAGAGCCTGGATCTGTGGCAGATATGGCACAGCTTATCGCTGGGATGGCAATTACCCAGGTGGCACCAATGGGTGCTGGAAGAGTCTGAACCCGTGGGTGGGGTGTGGTGTTCCTAGAACTTGCTGGCTGAATTGGGAAAACCAGCCATGCCCTCCGGCATAGGCGCTTCTTGAAGTGCTGTACTTCAGGGAGGTGTTGGAGGCAGACAGCTGCCTGCTCCTCCCAGAACATGTCTGAGTCTGTCTCCTCCCACAGAAGGGATATAAAAGGGCGCCTGCAGTAGGCGGCTGATTTTTAGCAGTCAACATAGAGCAAATCAGGCCTTCTCCACCTAAAAAAAGCAAATTTGCTACAGGCAGATGGGTTTCTCCTTGCATGAGGAGCTCCTTTCGGGTTGAGGATATGCCTGGCATTAGCCTGCAAGTTGGGTTGCAGGTTAATCTCTGGCTCCCAGAGATGTAATTACGTATCACATATTCAGCTTTACTGTTAAAAGGCAATCCTCCCCTTCAGCTCTCCAACCCAACCACAGTGTGCCTAGTGTCACTTCGGCCTCAAACCTTTGACAGAAAAGAATGAAATATCTCAGGTCCTTCTTGTATCTATTAGTGGTAATACATCTCCTGATTTGCTGTAGCTTGACTCAGGCTGGTTGAATTTATGGGGCTAACAGTGCCGGGGTCTTCTTTTTTTGTGGTGGCTGAAAAGTTATGTGTTGAGGCTTGAATGGCAATTGCATCATCAAGCACACAAGACTTCCTCTGTGAAGAACTGAGGAGAGGGTTTGAAGAGGAAGAGAGGTTTTCTGCTCTTTGTTTGTTTTGGTTTTCGTGTCTCTCTTATCAGTGTGCATCAGACCAGTGTTTATAAAATCTCCCCCAGTTGCTGAGATCTATGGCATGATTAACAGGAGTGCACGCAGGGAGTGGAAAGGGTGGCTTAGGAATGGGGAGGTGCCTGCAACAAGGATGTAATGATTTTCTTGTCCTCTCCACAGAAGGAACGCACAGATCAAGTGTTTGCACAGCATCCAGCACTGCAAAGCCCTGATGTGGTGAGAGCCTTCTGACTAATGCATTCGGAGTGATAGAAGTGACTACTATCTACTAATGAGAGTGGTGGGAATGAAAAATGAATCCTTGGTTTCATCATTTTCCAGGAATGTGGTTCCTTCTGGCTACCCAGGAGTTCATCTGCCATCCACTGTTGTGTGGGCTGTGGCTGGGCATACAATTAGGAGGAGAGGAGAGATAAGCAGTTCTTCAACACCCTTTAAATGTAAAAATGGTATATTTGGATATTTGATATAGGTATCTGCAGATATGCTGACCTCAGAGTAATACTTTGTGAAAAAAAAAAAAAAAAAGAAAAGGGTTCTTTGTGAATTTAAAATAGGTTCTTAGGAAAAAGGCAATAATCTTTGGGGTCTACTGTGGTCAACCAAAGCAGCAGTATACAAAAGCTACAGATGTTGGTGATCAGCCTGGGCTTTTAGGACATCTCAGAGCTTTCAAAAATCTACAGAGACCAATAACAAAGTCCAGCAAAACCTTTGACTAGAGAAAGAGCCTCACATCAGACCTGGGAATATAGGTATTACAGTATTACAGACTCTGTTACGACAGCAGCCCTTCAGGAGTTTATTCTTCCAGGATATGTCTCAGTCATATTTTAATTCACTTCTTTGGAAGAATATGGCCTTGAAGTTCCCAGGATTTGGTGTGATAAAATTTAATAGAAAATGATTTGCTAGAAGATTTCTCTTCACAGGGTAGAACAAAGAAGAATCAACTTATAAAAAAGCTGTGTTGCCTCCAAAGATGAGAGGAGAACCTCTGGCATAAAACAAGATGACATATCTTAAAATTAAGCAAAAATGTTAGTAAAAGTCCACGTTACCAGCAACCAGCTGATGCCATCCAAGTTTTCAGTGATATGCTTAGGCACCAGTGAAAACTCAGTCATTATGTGTAAGAAAGTTACATAATAATTTTAATGTAGTTTAAAAATATCTCAGCAGCCATGCAATGTAGAGGAATTTATTACAACACCAGTTTGTGTTTGAAAAACTCAGAGACTTTATGTTTTAACTTTAAACCAAAAAGTGGAGAAATCAAACACTTAGTGAATTGTCTTCTCATCAAATTCTGTCTATATATGTGTTCCAATTGCATTTCCTCCTGTAAGCAGAGGATCATGGTCAAGAGGAAGATGCTGGGCGACACATTTTCTAAGGAGCCCCAAAACCCTGGTGTATGGTCTCTGATTCTGGATTTTACCTCTATTTTCTTGGAGGTTAAAGTCAGTCAAAGTCTGGGATCCACTCTGTAGTGATGGAACAGAAAAACTGCTTGTGCAGTGCTGGATGGAAATGGAAATGGAACCAGTGCTTAAAAACACAACAGTGGAAACTATGGAAAACTGCTGTTTTGTGATACTGCAGCTGCACTGTTAGGAAAGACTTAATGTTCAGCTGCTTGATCAAAATGAAGAGAAAATGTTGTTTAGATATGAAATCAGTAACAAAGATACCTATCAGATTTTGGAAGAAATGGTCTCTTCTTACATTTAAGTCAGTATATAAATTTTAAAAAGGAAATAAGAAGAAATTAAGTTCAGATAGAATTTTGTGGACAAGAATGAACCTTGGAAATAGTGGTTGCATTCTGATTTCTTCTATCTCTTACTGTACATTGTCTTGTATAGTGCAAAAAACTAGATTTAAATAACAAAAGAGTAACAGAAGTCTTACAATAAGGAAATGCAAAATCACAGTGTCACAGAACAACTGCTAGTTCTTGTATCAAGAAGCTGCTTTGAATTATAACGTCAGTGTTAGACAGCTTTGTCATTGCCTTTTCACAAATGAACTATGCCTCACCTCTAGCACAACGCCGTTATTTTTCAGACATCATCCCACTTTCTCAGCTCAGTGAGCCACTACATAATGATCACATTTAGTCATTGTACAATATTTTTATTCCCATGCTAATAGCAAGAAAAGCTAAAACAGTTTGAGGCTAACATTTTCCAGAGAGACTTCTCATTCTGGAAAATTCAGATTTCTAACATGAGGGAACCTTGGAAAGACTTTCTGAAGACGTGAGTACCTACAGCCTTATGTTGACCACATTTTCCAGTGTGAATGGTCAACTCTGTTTTCTCAATTTCAAAAGATCTTGGCATGATTTTTAGAAACTACTGAATACCCAAAGTCTGGGAAAGTTGGGCTCCACTAAAGCTGCTGAACTCCTCTCCCCACCACTTGTTTTTGAAAATCTTGGCAATGGATTTCAACTCAAATTATTGAAATCTCTAACACCAACCACACGACTTCTCATGTCCGATGAGAGACTGTTTTCTGGAGCTTGTCTATGATCCATTCTTTGCTACTTTCAGTACTCGCATCCAAAAAAACTTCTGAGATTTTTTTTTCTTTTTCCAGTTGATGAGGGGTAATATTCCCAGGACTCAACTGACTGACACTTCCCAGCTTCCAGTGTAAGTTTGTCCCTGGCTAGATATCTACCAGGTTTGCAGTCAACCAGCTCTACAGCTGGGCTGACTTCCACTCTTTCTGGTACTGCACTGGACAAGGTTGACAACAATCTTTGGGAATATCAGGATCCTTCTCCTGCATATGTCACAGAAAATCTTGAATTAATTGAACAGAAAATGAGTATAAGATCATTACAGTTCATGTAGAATTACCTTAGGGGAGCCAAGATATCATATGTTCAGTTACTGCAAAATTGAAATGATTCTTCCTGAAGATACAGAACACATTTGAGAGCAACAGATTTTCAAGGAACTCACTCTATTTTTCTCACTGAAATGCAGTTATTAAGGAAAAGGCATCCACTGTGTGACTCTTACTTATCATTCTTATCAGATCCAGCTCCACTTTTTACAGGCCAAAGGATGATATACAGAGGCAAAAATTCTGTAAACTCCTCATGAGACACAGAAATCAGAGTGTATTTCATTTGTTCACAATAAAATTTCAGCAACTGAAAAATAGATGTGGATTCCACTTCTAAAATGCAAAACAGACCGCGATAATTTACATTTTACCTTTCCAAATCTCTTTGTGAACGTTAATATATTCTTACAATACTTGAAGTACATGAAGAAATAGGTTGTATCCCTTTCAAAAGGGGATCACATGGTAAGGAAAGACTTTGGCTAAAACAGGACTTGGTTAATGCGTAAGATGGAGGAAATAGAAGATGACTACATCTTGTTACACCAGGCAACCAGTAACAGAATATAGTTTTATTTTTCTAAGGAAAAAAGTGAACGTGAATGACAAATCCAGGTAGACCACAGCTACCTGATGTAAACACCCACAGCTTTGGTATGGATAGAAACATTCAGAGATCCAACTTTACGCTGGCTTGTTTTCTCATGAAAAAAAATCTTGATAAAATGCCAAATTTCATTGGTTAATATCTTAAAAATAGACAGAGGTTCTAACCATTGGAAAAAAGGAAATCTTCTGTACTTGAAATTCCAACATACTGAAAAGAGGAAACTTTCTGAGGCCATTCCTTTTCTCTGGGGAACAGAATCTGAAACAAGCAGAAATTAAACCAACAAACAAACAGCAGCAAGCAAAACCAAACAAATAAACAACGTTTTCAGTGGTGAACAAACAATGAGCAGGAGGACATGTGCCGACTTGGAGTGATCAGCCACATCGCATGCTTCCTTCCATGAACTTTGCAAGCTCTCTATCCCAAAATAACACATATCAATTAGGCAGCTTAATTTTTTCTTCATGAAAGGATATATTTTTGAGGACCTCCCACTCGGTTATCTCATTTCAGATGAGCATGTATGGGTATCTACTTTTACATGCACTACTGGATGACCTTTTGGATTTTGTCTTATTTAAGCACCACTTCTCAGACTAGAGGAAACCATTACACACTTTCCATTTTATCTCAGCACCTGCACAGCCCGCCGATACAATCCAGCATAACTGGGACGCTGTAGGAGAACGTGGTGCTTTGGGAGAATGTGTTTCCTGTTCACTGAAGAGGTAAAAACGGAACCACCATTCTGACTCATTCAAGAGGTGAACTTCTCTAAGATCACATGCCTGCAGGGCCAGTGTTGTTTTTGGCAGATCTTCATGGAAAGCTGCGGGTTTTGTTTTGCCACATCTGCTCTCTCAAGTGGATTTTGCTTTATATGATCTTGCTCCACCTTGTGCATTTTTTTTTTCCTTGGTTGGGGGTGTAGGAGGAAAAGGGGTTGAGTTTGAATGTAGTATTGCATTGCAATAGAATATTTTCGTAGCATAAAAAAAGGTCTCCCCTCTGGGCCTTAAACAGTATTTCCAGCTATTGTGTGTACTCCCCAAACCTTACACTGTTTCTAAGAGAAATGATTTCTTTTGCAGATGTTGAAAGGAATACATTCACAAAAGGCTCTGAGGGCCTTCATAGCAACAAGGAGACTGGGGCATACAGATGTGCCACAGACAGACGCGACAGAGAAAGAAGACGGTGTTTCACACTGCATGCAATACGTGCAGCTGTGAAAAACTGCCAAAGAGTGAGAACGCCTGTTTCCAGGAGCCAGATATTGTGTGGCGGGTTCAGAGGGCAGGCTGCATTAAGCCAGCCCAGTGTGTCACCCAGCAGGAGTCAGGGAGACACAGCGACAGCCACAAGCTCATCTTCAGTGCTGCTTTGAAATACGATTTTTGTTTTTAGCAGCACTCAGTTGTGATTGCACTGCAGTTGTCGTTGCTGGAGCAGTTCACATTTTTGTTATTAGAAGTCAACAGTTTGGAAGCTGCACATCAGTGCTTTAGTGGTGCATACGTGTGTGTAAGACAAAGCGTGTTCTTGTGTGTCTTTGTGGATGCATGAAGGTTAAATAACAATGCCCAGGATTTGTTTGGTTTGCGGACTGATGCATTCCTTTGGTGTACTTTGTATATATTTGCTTTTTTCGTCTCTCCTATCAATTTTCTGATTTGTACTGGGAAAGGATAACTTTTTGTGTTGTGGGGTGTTTTGTATTTTTTTTCTCCTTTTCTTTCTTTTCAAAAGTTCTACCCCAGTACCTTCTTGCTTGATGACTCATTCCCCTCTCCTTCACACAAAACACCCTTTCAACAGTTTAGCAGTGAAAACATTAGGGCTGTCTCTTGGTCACGAGGTTATTGTTTTCATATCTCTCAAAGCAAGACCCTGGGATAGCTCCACTGACAAATTAGCAGTCGTGTTGAATGAACAATTACGTCAAGGCAATATTAATCTGGGATCCTTGTTGGAATGAAGAAGGTGCCTGATTTCAGCATGGGAGGACGTGCTGAGACGACTGTGTGATCTCATTAGATAAATGCACAGCCCATACTGGTGGGGATATCATTAAATCTTTAACAGCTGTATATGTTTGCATCAACTTTCCTAGAGATATGCCTAATCCTCAAAGATAATAGAGTTTTTCTCACTAAAATTGGAGTTTTTTATATTAAAAAAAATCTCATGACGTAGGCACTTTTCTCCTCTTTTTGTCTCAGCATAGACATCCACATAGGAAATGGGTTCACCTCCAAAACAATCTTTTAAATGAGTGAATGTGTTATTGCAAGCCTCCTACCACCTCCAGGCCTTGGGGCCTAGGGAGCGTTCCCATGAAAATCTTCTGTTTTCCGAGCATTTTTATGAAATGCTGACAAAATGAGAAGCTTCGATATTCTACCAACAACTGCTCCGGAACAGGAAAGTTAGTGCTTGTCTTAAATTTTCACAAGCTGGAATCATCCAGGAAAACTGACACTGAAAATATTTTCATATGTACCCTAGCAAACCAAAACTGCTGAGTTTCACACGGCTGCTCTGCTGAAGAGCTCTGCTTCCTGTGTGGGTGTTGTACGTGCTGATTTACACAGTGGGGGAAAACTGAGCTCCCTTCTGACCCTGTCTCATGCTCAGCTTGCACCCTTTGGGGCACCTGAAGGACAGCTCCTGGCCCCATGCATTTTGGCAGTCATCGGTGCACTTGCTAGATCTCTGCTACCAAGCCAGAAAAGACAATTCCTCTTCTTCCAGCATAGCGCCACAGATAGAGAGGAGATAGAATTGGGATGGAAGAGAAATAGAAGACAAAGACAACCGCTGTTGGACAAAGAACATATTTTAACTAATCATCAGTCAACAGGTGTTAATGCATTTGCTTAATTCTAGCAGAATTAGTGCAGCAACAGCTACAGGATGCCACGTTGATATCCATCACATACATCCAGAGGTGAAGGGCTTTATGTCTGTCTAATATGCATACACTTGATCTCTTCAACACATGTAGAACTCACTGTGCCATAGATGTATAAGGCCCATAGAGAGGAATATGCTTCCATCTATATCAGTACTTTAGCAACCTGAGCTGTTTCAGTTCTACTTCTTTCCTTAGCCTCAGCATGAGGTTAGAGCCAAGCTCATGTCAAGTGTCCCACAGCTAAGCTCTAAACTAATTTTTTATTGCCTAGAAGAGAAGGATTGAGAAAAATATTTATAGGCCCTGGAAGAATAGTAAAAGTTTGCAAGCATTTAGGGCTTTTACTCAATAAACCTTTATGTGCCCTTCATGCACCCATTCAGCTCTGAGAAAAGGTAAAATAAATAAATAAATAAATATAAAAAGCACAGGGAAATTGTGCTCTGACAGTAAGTCAAAAATCTCATAAATTCCAGATACAACCAATACCCAGACATTGTAGGAACCTGTCTGCAGCCAGTCTACTGCACCAGCCCAAGGACAGAGATAAGAATTAGGATGGCTCATGTCTCTCTTCAGACCTCTCCCTTATCCCTTTCCATTTAGGTCAAAATACTGTCAAACCTTTTTACGGGCTTTGGCACTCTCTTCCCCAGCTTCCCTGTGATTTCTGTTTCCTTTTTGTGCTTTGTTTTAAGAGATTTACTTTTCCTAGTATCTGCTCTCCCTGGGCAATTGTATCTCCTTCATTCCCACTTCCTGAACACCTCACACCACACTCTTCTCATCTCCTTTCCTGCTCTTCTTCCCTTGCCCTATCTGCTGTAATGCTCACTTTACTCTCTTTCACACTGTGACTTTAAAAACCAGAGCATTGTCTACAGACTTTGCCTCCTAGCTCTCTTGTGTGCTTTCAATGTTCAACCCTAATCCTCCCTGAGGATTTGCTGTCTTTGGTGGTTGCAAGGACCTTCTGATCTTTCTGCTAGCAGACTGCTAAGCCCATCTGAGCCCACAAATAGCCTGAGCTGTCTTGGTGCAAAGGATGGCCAAAACTTGTCATCTTGTCTCAGCAACCACCACTTTCATTCCACTTATCATATTTTACATTCCCCCATCCCTATAGCCCAGCCCATGAGCTTCTTCAGCCCATGAACCTGCACTATGAATGTGTGACCAGATTTACTCAGGAGCACTGCTCAGTTAATGGCTGCTTTTATTAGCAATACCAGCATCAAGAGTGAAAAGCTTTATAAATTCTGTTAGATAAGGTACTGATTTCCTGTAAAGAATAATGAGCAACAAAAACAAAAAGTTAAAAAACCCAACACCATTTAGGCATAAAAATTGCCCCATAGTTATTGTTGGATTTTCTCATGGTTTTATTTGGAAGTTGAAACCAAAAATTGGACAGCACTTTGCTGTTACTCCAACAGAGCACAGTAAAATAAAAGCCCAGACCATTCTGGACAGGTAAGACAAAATATGGAGGAAAAGAAAAATCAATGCCTTGTCTTGGGAAAGGGAAGCTGAGAAACAGAGTGTTTAAATTTCTCGCAGAACAGATTTTATGACAGAACTGAGAACCTAACCCAAACAATTCTTGGTTGATCCTTTTGGTCTAATTCATGCAAAAGCTACTTCATCAAGTGTATATAAAATATCCAATAGCCTGAGAATCCTTCACTCTGCAATGCTGGCTTGGGAAATGTTGACCCATCAATAAATCGTCAGGACAGGCTGCCCCAGACCTTGCCCATGTGTTGAAAGTAAGTTTTCATAATAACACGCCATTTCTAGCACAGCAGTGTTCAGGACAAGCATACTTATGCTGCCTCTTCTTTAAAAAAAAAATTGGTCCAAGTCCAAATCCAAGGATACACAACGCACGTTTCAGAAGCTGAAGAACATGTAGACATATGGGGCTGGGCAGAGCAGCCACAGGTCTGTATTTTGCAGCTCTTCAGTGCACAATGAATTTCTGTAGTTTCACTGGCTGTAGCTTGTCTGATCCAGTTACAGTCCCAAATATGATCTGATTCCTGGGGGATGAGGGTTGTTGGTTTTTTTTTTTTTTTTCTCTCTTTTTTTTTTCCCTGGGTAATTTCTCTACTCAGCTTTATGCTCTCATTTGTCATTTGCAGCAAATATACTGAATTTCAATTTTTATAACTTTGCAAAAATATATCCAGGAGGCTGAGTTGGCTGACTGCTGCACCAGTGTAATGCTGGCTGGGAGGTGGGTGAAAATGCCATCTCATCTGGGAGGAGAATTGAGGTCAGGCTGTGCTACAGGACCCCGCCATGCCTTCCTGTGCTGTATTTGCAATCCAAGATTGTTTCTGGCTTAATGGCAGAAGTACATCCGTTGTAAAGAAGTTTATGCACCGTGCAGTCTGTGCGGGCTTTATTCTGTGATATGAGGAAACGAAATGGGCTAGAGCAAAGCTCAGTAGAAATGCAATGGAGAACCCTCTCCGTCACTCTGCATTGCATGGGAAGAGGCAGAGGAAAAAAAATCTTGGAAGAGAGTCCTCATATTTTTGAATGAGTTGTGATGGAAATTTTCCTACAACACTGAATTAAAATTAAAAATAATGACTAAACCTATTCCAACAGGAAGCCAGGAGCACATTCCCAACAGGGAAATTGTGCTTCACAGGGACCACCTACCAAGGGATGAGGGAGATTCTTCATCCTTAGGTATCCTCTATAGTAAAAACAAGGGGAAAAAATTGGCAATTTCTGAGAAAATATCTCAGACCTTAAGGAAGCATGTGCCTCAAAAATGTGAGGAGATCACTGGACAGCAATATGCTGGAGCTCCACTGAAGAGCTGAGCTGTTCCCTCTGGAAAGTCTCACCATTAGGAACAACACGTGCAGAACTGCTCCCAGTGCTATTATTAAAAGGCATTCAGGATATATTGGACATTTTGGGCCAAGCACGTCAGCAGCATGAAGACTTCTCCCCAACGTTGTGGGGTTGTCTTCCACCCAGGTGACATCACACCACACACAGTAGTGAGAAAAGAAACACAATTGGAGAGAAAGTGCAAAAGAAGCGAAAAGGAAAAAGGATAAAATCAGAAGCAGAAGTACAAATGGAGCTGAGGAAATTCGGGGAAAGTCATGTCTCTGCTGCTTGCTTCTTCCAGACACAGCAAAGTGATGTCTGAAAAGTGATGAATCAGGGACCACAGGCAAGGACAGGAGCAACAAGGCTCAATTGTATGACCTGAGGCACAGATGGGAAACTAGAGCAGAGAGAGGGAAAGCAGAGAAAACTGTCAGATTTCTGTGGGCATTACCATGCTGTGTGTGCTCCTCATAAAACATTTATCGCAGAGGATGCCTCGCTCCTTTGATTTGGGATTCAGAACCTCGACCAGATTTAGACCAGGCATTTTCTTTCTTCTTCTTTGTCCTCTGTCTAATTTTAATATAAATTAGGAAGAAATGTTACACCTCCCCCCCCCCCCAATATTAACCTACAGTTAATATTGAGATATCAGATAAAGGACTATATCATGCATGCCCACTTCCCTCGAATTTTGCTTTCTCCCTGATTTTAATGGTTTAATTTGAGAAGCGATTATAAAATACATGAATCCTTTGCTCATCACAACAGCATTAGCATGTGAGCATGAAGAAGCGCTTATTTGTCTTGGCAAGATCCAGACCTGGGATAAATGATTCCAGCTGAAGATAGAATTATGTCTCTTGACTCCCAGCTAAATTTGGGGCCAAACACATACTCCCTTCTCTGCAGTAAATGTCACTTTCCTGATTCTAACACATCAGTTCCAGAGTATATTGATGCAATCCACTGCAACAGCAAAATCACTCCTGCTGTAATATTGCTGCCATAAAGCGCTGGATGGAGGCCCCATCGACTGCATCGGACAACAATTACCTCAAATCAAATTCTCTTTCTGGACAGTGCTGGAAATGGGAGGTATCTTCACTGCGGGTCGATGGAGGAGGTCTGGAGGAGGGGGAGTCGGGTGCAGAGACAGTGATCATTTCCATTTCTGCCCAGGGAATCACGAAGCACTTCTGCTCCCCAATGCAAGGGAAAGCATCCACACACCCTACAATTATAAGGCTAAGAAAGCACACCGCTGGCAGACAGACAGCCCCAATAAAGGCGGCTCAGGTTGCTGTCCCCACGCAGGGCATGTGTTGCCTGCAGCACGGTGCCTTTGGCCACGTCCCAGAGGCAGCCGATTGAAAGGGTCTCACCTGCTACCTGCAATCAATCCTTGCCTACAGTGTCAGGCCGACCTCAGCGGGGTCACTCGGCAAGGCCGAGCCATTGCTCAGTGTTTATCAGGGGGGGATCGGTTCAATGCTTCCTGTAAGGGTCAGTGGCAGAGGCTGGCAGTAATTTTCAGCTAGGTATGCAGAGGAGCAGGGGGAGCCTGAGGCACTGCTGCCTTCAATAAATACTTAAGGAATTTAGCAGCCTGGTGCAGACCTTGTGTCAGTGGATGATGGTGATGTGAGGGAGCTCGCGCTTGGTGCACCAGAGCCCTGTCCTTAAACATCTCAGCAGCAGGGCAGTCATGCTACACAGGCAGTGCCATGCACTAACAGCATTCCCGATCTATTGTGTTTCTCCAGATAATCAGGATCAGCTCCCATGGACATCATCAGTGTCCTGGATGCACAGCACTGAACTGACTCATGTGAATGGAAAAAAGAAGCCAGTGGTAACATACTGGCCAAAACAGCACCACGTCACAATACGTCTGTTACTCATGCTGGGTCATTTCTTAAACATAGTACAATCATGCCATATGCTCAGGCCTACATGATAAGTGAAGGATTCTTTGTATTTTTTTAAATTCTGTAATAAGATTCTTTTTTTTTTGTTTTGTTTTGTATTCTTGAAGGGCTAGAGATTTCAATAGAGGTTTCCATTTTGCAAAATGAAGGCATGATAACTACAGGAAGAAAAGGAGATTTTCTGGGCATAGAGCCAAGCCAAGACACAGGTCACCTGGTTCCTATAATCTTCTGTGCCACAGACTCCCCATCCGCCTTCTGGCAAGGCATTTATTCTACCCTCATCCTTTGTGCTGCAGCTATAAGTGGGGATAATAACACATCTCTACATCATAGGGCAAACGTGGGGATTAGCGTGATGTTATCAGCATAACCATTGCACAATGCATTGGTGGGCTGGATGGATTGCACTACCCACAAGGTGCACAGCACCCTGAATGTTCATCCCACTGCTTATTTGTACGTTGTTAGGCTAAGCTGAAGCTTAATCTTTATCTGTCATGGGTTTTACACATAGCAAGACATTCTGCACAGTGATTGCCACAGATTGCGGCAAGCTACAGTTCTCAGTAAAAGAGAAGAGAACAGCCCTGCAGGAGTTGATGGGTTTCAGAAGTGTTCTGCAAGCAGACAAAGAAAGAACAAGGAAGAAGAGAGGTGGGCTAAGTGAGCGGAGATCTGCCAGCAGAGCTTGTTGTGCATTGGCACTTGGACTTCTTTCAGTTCCTATGCAGCAAGTAAACACAAATCTCCAATCTCAATAGCAAAACAAATGTGATTCAGACTGAAACAAGCCTGGGACTATGGCATGAGCAGACAGGGGAGGTTGTGCTGCTAATGACCAGTAGCCTTCGTGACTCTTCTTTCTGTAAGTAAACTGTTCCCCTCATGAATCCATCACTTCATGGGGCAAAGTGAAAGGCAGGAATAAGGTGGTCAGCTGCACATTGATAAGTATGTCTCCAGATGATATAAGCCAATGCGACATACAAGCTGACGAGGCCAGAAGCAATGGCAAATTGCAGAGAAATTTTGGCTTGTCTGTACTAATTTACTAAATGAAACTAAACCTATTTAAACAGGGCTTAAACCACTTTAAGTGTGTTGAGTTGGCTCTGAAGTAACTTGATCCACTTTACACTGATTTAATTACACCACTGTAATTTATAGACCATGTCATTGTCTCCTACAGCCTCAGACTCCCCTACTTTCCCTCTGAGTTGGGCTCTTAAGAGAAAACTCTCCAAAATACTTTATCTTATAAGTAGATTTTAAGGCATATAATTAGGAATGCCACATGAGTGGGCAGCCAGCACCTCCCAGGCATCTCACACTATGGAGTTTAGATCTTTAATGCTGTATTGAGAAACTTTCCATCTGCTCTTTATCACAATGTTGATAGCATCACCTCAAAAATACTCAGTTTAAACCCAAAAGGGAAGAAGAAGGGAAATTTGCACATGGCTCAGGAGATTCAATAATTCACAATATTTCATTAGACAACATCTCCTTTAGGAGTCTGACATTTATATTCATGGTTGAGCAGAGGGATAAGTCATGAGTTATCTCTTCTGTCTTTGTGAGTGAAGATTAATGTCATAAGTGTTCAGCAATCATGTATCATATATACACACACACACACACTCAACGTGCATTATTTTTATCTTCTATGATCCTCAGGAGTGAAAGCACTTGAGACAACAGTGTGTAGGCAGGCAGTTTCTGAATGTTGTCAGGCTGTGCAGAAACCAGGGGACAAATTGTGGCATCAGTTAAAGTCTAAATAGTGGGCATACATCAAGCTGGGGAAAGTGGTCTGTGGTGAAGTTGTCATGTACATGCATTATTTAATATGCTCTGCATAATTCTTGGGCTCTGTCCTAAATGGTGAGTTTATTTGTTGTGCAAAATGGGAAGAAGAGGGGAAAGAAGCAGTTATCTGCCATCTTTCTGCTCCTGGAGTGACAGAGGCTAGTAGGATCCAAAGCCTGTTGTTGCTCAAGTTGGAGGAGTTTGACTGACTTTCTAAAAGAAGGGGATTGCAGATGGTGCCTGCTATGACTTAGCTCCATGTGAATAACTGTACAATGCTTCACCCCATTACCTTCTCCTGTGCCAAGAGGCTGGGTGGCAGAGAACAAGAATGCCAATTTTGTGCCATCTGGGGATTTCCCTGCAGTAGCATTCTGAATGCTTTGGACAAAAGCAACTGAATCATGACACAGTTTGCATAGCCCAGTGAAAATTCGTCATGAGTATTGTATAATGAAAGTGCATATTGCACACAATTTATTACATGGCTCTCAGATTCATTACTGAGCTCTTACCTATGAGCCTACAGATTTATAGACATTGAGATCTTTGACCAAAAGGCGCTTCGTAAATGCAAATGGTTATGGTTGTTGGAAAGATTCTCCTGGGTTATCCAGTCCACTGGCATTCCTGTGAATGCCTAAGCAGGTTGAATGACTCGATACAAAAAATCAGTGCCCCATATTGCCTGTGATAGCTGCTGTCTCTTGAATTATCTTCTCAACTCTGCTTTTCAACCTAATTAAATAGGATGGCTGGGCTATGCCAAGAGATGGAAGAGGCCAGATTTTTACTATTCTGGTTACTTACATTTCTTCCAATACAAACGGGTGCAGTGCAATCCTACCATATAGCCAAAGGGACAAAGCCTGCTATGGGATCTGACTGCATATCCACCAGTCCAAGTGCTCTGAACACCTTTTTAATCTGTTCCCTGTTGTCTCTAGACCCACCTTGCATAAAACAGCTAATTTTAGGCAGTTTAGACATAGACATTTTATTTGCTGAAGTACAGTCATTGCTTTGAAGCAAAACCAAAAAGCAAACACAAAATTGTTCAGATTAAAGCTCTATTCTTGCCCGAGTTTTTTGTGTCAGTTAGGCAAGGCAATAGAGCCCCAGCAGCTCTATTATTATAATAAGAACAAGAACTCAGATCCAGGCAGTCCAGCAGTAGCTAGTGAGGGTTGGCCACAAAATGCTTTCTGAGTTTGCTTGACTCAAAAGGCACTGCCACACAGAACATCCCCAGCTCTGCCTATAGGAAGCAGTATGGCTGTTCAGCTGCAGACTTGTCCAGGCTAGCAAAATGCTCATTGTTCTCTCCAGAGAAATTTCTAAGCCTGTTTGCCCATATGGGCTTGTATGAGTGGGAGACCTCACTGTGCAAATCCCATTGCAGTGAGGTCCAGTGGCTGTGAACACTTTTTCTGCGTGAAATTAATTGAGCTCCTTGGGGTCAGCAGGTTACGACCAAGCTCATTGTGACAAATGATTTCTGTCTGAGTAGGAAGACCTTTGGGGTCAGTTCAGGGTTCTGCCTAAATTTTGTAATTATGCCTGCCTCAGGCCTTAAACAAACTGTCCCCTAACATGTGCAGGGAGATCAGGGAATAAGCAGAAACAGCCTAGCTCAGTCTAGCAGGCCAGATTTTTAGCTGAAACTTGTAAATAAAAGCCCTGACAAACTCAATAGAGCTGGAGATGGGCTTAGTGCCTGACAGGGAAAGATCTGGAGCCTCGAAGAACTCTTTATCCATGTGATGATTACAAGAAGTCCAGCTGGGAAAAGCTCATCAAAATTCCTGCTCTGGCTGTGACTGAGACACTTTGCATTGCCAAACCCCAAAGGAGAATATGCTGCAAAATATGCAACTTGATTGAACACGGAGCTGTGTTAGTAACTTCAGGGCTTAGCTTGTGACTCATGACTCCTGCAGGACGAAGGAGCCATGTGCCAGAAAACAGGCCGGATCCTAACACTGAATAAAAGGACTCAGTTCAGTGTTGTACGACAGCAATGGAGAGCTAATAGTGAAGGTGGTCTCTTGCCCAGGTCTCTGATGAGGATCCTGGCTGCTGCTTTAGTGGGTGGTGTGGAGACAGAAGGGACTGTCCCCAGGCAGGGTTCTTACATCTCCTAACTTCTCTGTCTGCAAGTTATTTGAAATTAGTCAATGTTATTCAGCAAGACAAACTTACAGGACAGGGTGGCCACATCCAATGCATGATTCAGCCTCAGAAAGTTGGGAAGCATCCTCTTTGCATGGTGCTGTTTTGGAAAAAGCCTAGGCTTCCTACAGCATAGAGGAGGATCTGTAAATGAGGTGAGACAGAGGTCCCAGGCTGGAGCACCTTGGAGAGCAGGAGCCCAGCCTGACCATCCACTGTCTGATGGGACCGAGCATGCTAAGGCTTCTTTCCAGTTAGTTTCCATTATGGACCTTTGTAAAATCTCTCCACATGCTGTTCCTCGAGCCCAGAAGAGGATGCAAAATGTTTTCTCATGCTGCTGGCCACGGGAGCACGAGTGGATGGAGAAATGAGCAATAGGAGGTAAAATGCTTTCCTGGAAGCCTCCGTTAGAGTACAATACCAGATGGCTCATGGCCACATCAAGTATCAATTCATTAGTCTAATTAAATTCTATATAAATCTACATAATTCATATTGCTACATTTTTAGGTATCTTTATGAGATATTTCATGAAGCACACAGTATTTAGCTAATCTCTTTTAAAAACATTCACTTTGAAACCTTTATTGGCTCTGAAGGCTCAGCTCAGTTATTAGGATTTAAACCTGAATTTCTTGGGCACTCACCCATCATATTCTCTCTGCTCACTGCAGATTTAAGCCAAATGTTTGTATTACTCCAAGTTGGAGATGAAAATAAATAAACATTCAGGTATTTTCTTCAGTATTTGTTTGAAAATCAGGCTAATCATGTCTCCCAGATTAGGCTCCCCAATATGATTTGCAGCATTTCATTCATTAGTCTTTTCTTAGAGCACATTTTCTTCTAATCCTGGAAAACCATGCGAGCATGGGATTGTTTGAGCCCATTTTAATTATTCATGTAAATTAAAGAGACAGAATAAAATGGAGAAAATGGTCCATCTTTCTCATAACTCTGTTTATAAAAGGAGTATGTGATTTATTTCAGTATTTTTCTCTGGTCTTTTATAATGCTGTATTGCACCCTGATCAACACAGATACTTAAAAAATAGTGCAAAGAAAACAGATTCCTGGTTGTCTTTGAATACACCTATAATGGTGTGTATGTGCCTGTGAATTTTTTTTTTTTTTTTTTTGCAATGATTGCATGATTACACTCTGACTTGAAATGGCAACACAATATAGGAAGGGTTTTTTAATCACATTTAATGCAGTTTTTATAAATTCACAACATTAGTTATAAAATGAAAGGCCACATTTGTTCTCAACAATGGAACTGTGAGCACATTTTACAAGATTTCATTCCTGACATTCTAACTTCTGTGAAACTTCCAGATAAAACAAAAGGTTTTGATCTCATTTTTGATGCTGCTGGATAAAAAGTCAGTTAAGTAGCACTGGCCAGAGTAACACAGAGAAACACTTTACCAATAGGCCGAGGACTTTTCCCTATGAATAAAGATGATCTCAGTTGGTTTTGAGTTTCTCAGGGAATGCAGTTAATAACGTGTGATGCTCCTATTTGTAGTGTCTTCCTCATGCATTTCCACAAAACCATGTCCGAAGAGGTTGGCCTCACCTCATTTTGGATTTCAAAAACAATTCAGAAACTTTTGCTAGGCACACAGGCTCAAGAGAAGGTGCTCAGGACAGGATTCAGCCTCATTTCTTCTGAGTGGGGAGATGGAAAATCTGAGGCAGCAGGCAGGAGGGGAGCGCATCCTCCAGCCTGGGGACAGCACTGCATCTCCTTTCAGAGCTGTCTCCCTGTGGTCTTTGGCAATTACCTGCGTCCAGATTTCTAGCATAGGGCACATGCAATTGCATGTCTCACTTGCCCATATAATTACCATAATTGTGACCACACTGACATAATTGTGGCGATCAGACGATGCAAACAATCAATTAGACATCCAAACTGGAAGATGCATTTCCCGCACTGTTCTCCAAAAAGCATTTTCAGCTGCCCCTTGTTGGCTGAACACCCCCAGCACAGCTCCTTAGCACCGGGCAGTACACACTACGTCTGGCACAGAATTAGACTACACAATCTAATAAGTCATTTCCCATCAGTCCCCCCAAATAGTCTCTTTTGGAGACAGCAGTGCAGATAGTGATTGGCAAATATGTCTAGTTTGTGATGTGCCAACGCTTGAAGCATAAAAAACAAACAAACAAACAAAAACTACCAATGGAGCTGTTAAGGCAGGAAACTCTATTAAGAACCCAAGGGAGAAGTTGCTTCCCTGATTACATATAATATGCACCATGTATTCTTAGTGTACCCAGCAATTGTAAGGGAACTCCCGGGAGGATTGTGTTGTTGGCTGGCCAGCAGCCAAAGCTGTCATGCTGAAAGTGCAGTTCTACCCTGAAAAGTGTCTCTGTGAAAAACAGCATCATTGGCTTTCATGTTTATGGTCTCTTAATGATCCAGTATCAGCTGTGCTCAGCCTATGAGTGAAAACAGTTCAGGGGACAGAGGTTGTTCAGACTTCGGTGTGGTTTTCCTCTCCCCGACTGCTAAAAAGTGTTTGGGAGCATGAAGCAGAGCTTGCTCTTTCAAGATAAAAATAGAAAGTACTCACTCATGGCAGGAGGACTGAATAAACTTCTGCTGAATTCCACAGGATGATTTTAAAAGCACATATGATGGCATCCTTAAATTCTGTGTATAGGCTAGTAGGTAAATACTAGTACCCTATTGATCCAGAGCAATCCCCAAACCCAAAGTCAGTGCACGGAAGGGCTCTCATTGACATTCTCTACCTTTGGGCCATTTCTTTTTTGTTTCATCTGAGGAATTTTCCAGAGGAGGGGAAGGAATGATATCTCAAGGGACAGAGAAGTTGAAATCTTGATCTCACATGGTTTGTTCCAGTCACAGACTTTGAACAAAGCTGGGCAAAGGTTTTATTTTTGCAGTGCTGATTTTTATTAGAAAATACTATTTCAACTAAAAAAAGCTTTCAAGAGGAGTGGAAAGGGTATTAAACTAATGGAAGCCTGCTCTGAAAAACAGGAAGATGTCACATTTTTCAGATCACAATGACTTTGTATTTTCGTTTAATTCAAACCTAGTTTTTGAAATGGATTTTATGCGATACAGTAAAAGGTAGGAAAAGAAAAATCTCACCCAAACAACTCCCGTATTTATAACAGAACTTTTCAACTAAAGCTACCATTTCCATTGTGAAATGCTACTTTGCAAAATTACAGAAGAAACCATTGAGGCAAATACAGCAGAACGTTCTTGTTAATTTGTGACTGCAATTTCTTGCTCAGTCTGCACATTATTTTGAGATACAAATAGGTGGAATGTGGACCACACTTTGCAGTATGTACAACCATTTCCCATGCTTTAAGCAGCTATACAGAAAGGTTCCTTTTTACCCCTGAAAATTACTCTAATGAAAAAAGTCAAATACTAGTCAGAAAAAAAAGAATGTTTTCTCATTAACTTTGAGTAGGAAAAATTAATGATGATATTTATTTATTATTTTCTTTACTCTTGAAGACTTTTGCTCTTTTTCTCTTTTCCCCTCCTTATACTCTCCCCTACATCCCCTCTTCTTCAAAACCTTCCAGCTCTCTGCAGTCCAGTGAGAATTAAAAGACAGAAAAAATAAAGATAAGGATGGAGAGGAAGATCAGCCAAGAGCTTAAAACGAGTATAAAAGGCACAGTAAGCAGTGATGCCAATGCAGCATCTTGCTATAATGAAGAGCCTCTCAGGAGAAGTGACACGAAAGGGAGAAGAGGCTAATTGCATAAAGCTAAGCTAAGTGGGCTGGGGGTACCTCTCTGCCCTGAGCTCACAGCACAGCGGTTGAGCAGCTCTTGGGCAGTGATGGGAGCTGCAGATAGAACCCATTGGTGGGAAAGCACACCAACTGGAGGCAGAGCTCCGTGAGCCCTGCCTTAGCACCAGTGCTCCTTTCTCACCGCGCTTTGCCCCACTGACCACTCGCAGTGGCACTTCAAAGAGTGAGACGAAGGCAGAGAGGTTAGAAGCATCTCCTGTGTTAGCTTTCAATTTGCTATCAGAGGAAAAACAAAATCAGAACTTGATCTTCTGCTGTTGTTTTGTTGTTTTCCTTTCCCCTTTTGTAAAAGGGATTCCTCATCTTTACCTCTCCTTTATATTCTAACTGCCCCAGCTGGAAACCTTCTAGGCCTTTTTAAAACAGGATTAAAAACACAGTTTTCTGCATTAGCACAGCTCAAAAGGATAACCTCAGCTCTTTTCTCTGCCAGCCAGCTTTTTAATCCTGAATCACATGTCACTTCAAATTATGAATATGATTTTCATGTCCCCCTCGGGCCTAAATTTCACCCAAGTAAATCCTCTCATTCAGCAGCTGGAGAAACGTGTCAAAAGCAGTGATCTTCAAGCACTGCAAATGCTCTGGGAGAGATCAAACTGTCCCAGCCTGAACTCTCACAGTGCCAGGCATCTTCTTCCCTCCTGCTTATCGTTGTTGACACCCTGCGTCCCCTCCCAGTCTGAGAGCCTGGCATGGCAAGAGAGACAGAAAAACACCCCTTCTCCTGTCAAAATATTTCTGGGATTGATCCTTCCTGCACTTGTGGGAGCTGAGGGAGAACAAAGACATGCATGAATTGATGCTGGGTAACAAGACATGAAAGCACCTGATAGCACGATGCTTGCTTTCATTCTGCATGCAGCCAGACAAGAGAACTAGCAAACTGGCCATGATTTCCAAGCCAGACAGGTCGCTGTACTGTTCTCATTTTAAGAAGGAAGCCTTTCCTCACTCAGCTTTCTCTGTTCCATGCAGATCCCTGACTAACCGCTGTCCTAACTCAGGGCTAACTCAGAACAGCCCTGCCAGAGTCAATGGGCACTTCCAGACCTGATTTACAAACAGACAGGGGCAAATTATTTCCATTCTGAGCATCACATCCAGAATGAGAACTCAAGAGATCTGCATATGGTGTTCAGGATGTATTTGGTATTAGGTAGGACATCTAATGAGGAAGGGACCCTTTGGGGTCAGAAGGTCAGGTCTTGGCTCTTCAGTCTTCAGTAAGCTCTGTTGAGATTTCCTTTTCTACTTTGTCCCCCAGATAGTTTCTTCCTTTCAAAAAGAAATGTGTTATTGAGTTTCCACCTTTCTAGTAATTTGTATGAGCGCTGCTCCAAAAGTAATGCCTCCTATTTCATTATGTTGATCCACAACTTCAGAGGTGGATGTTGGTGGTATGACAGTAGAGGTTGAACCTTCCTACAGATATTCTGTTCCATTTTGTTGCTGTGTGACAGATGGCAGCAGAGGGGCATTCTGACAGAATGGCAACTGACAGGGGAATGTGTATGAAGCAAAAATGTGTCATCAGATTCCTCCACATGGAAAAAATGGTGCCCACTGGCATTCACTGACACTTGCTGAATGTTTATGGAGACCAAATAGTGGATATGTGCACAGATAGGTGATGGGTGATGCTTTTCAGCAGTGGTGACAGGAATTTGAAAAACAAGCCCTGTTCCAGATGGTCGTGCACAGCTGTCACACGATGAAATGAAGACCATCTCGATCAGCTCATCCACGCTAATGGTAGTGACTATGTTGAAAAACAGAGTTTTTCAGTTGATAACTCTCTCTCTCAAATAGTGTTACCGTGCCCTTTGTATCTGTTGTAATTCCCACAGAAATAAATAGGAGGCATTACTTTTGGACCAAAGTCCCTTCCCCAAGTTGATTATGGCCTTTGCCTTTGCTTACTGCAGCGGTGGGTGCTGCAGGTGTCAAGGCTTCACTTTTAAACTACTGGGAGTTGTGAAGCATACTGATGTACTAACATCTCAGTTGTACTTTGATGAGTAGATACTGTGATGATCCTCATTCAAGACATCCAGGCTTTCATACTCAAGTTGCCCTGGGGTTAGAAATAATAACTTTGCTGAGGCTTTTTCTGCACCTATCCAGACATTTCAGTTCAGGCTTCTCCGTCAGAGTGGAGACAAAGTTCTGCTTTGAGGTCACCTTGTTTGAACACACTTTTCCGTGGGTTCCCCAGACTTTGTCAGCAAAGGTTTTTTGGTTTGGTTTTGGGTTTTAATTTACGTATGGTTTCTCCAGTTCCTTAAATGAAGGAAATGGCCAGGAGGCTACTGCCAGTATGAAATAAACCTCAGTAACGTTTACTTTCAAAGGTTTCAGAAAGAAGTTCAGAGACTGGAACTGAAATAAGAAGGCATCTAAGCTGCTCTGCGGTGGTTTTTTACGCAGTTTGCAATAAGGAACAGGGACAGAAGTAAGAGTTCAAAGGAAACATGCATGGATATGGTCTCTATTTTGAACCTCAAGCCTTTCTCATAGGGAAAGAAAGCAAAGATAGACTTGAGATGTCATAGAAGCTCCCAAAACTACAGTACACAGCACGTCCCTCCATCTCTGTCATGTGGCTGCCCGGCTGCAAGGACATGGCTATTTCCCATCTGAAAACCAGTCAGACAAATGTTTTCATCCTGCAGAAGAGCAAAAACAAATGTGGAAGAGGTCTAGGAGGGCATATTTATTGCTTGCTTACCTTCCCACGGTGAGGAAGCCACAGGAATTATTAGAGAAACCTCACCTTTCAAAACATTCCCATGGCCACGAACACGTTTCTGAAGAAACGTACATCCTGGGAGGGTTTCTCATGTAGAAGATCAACTCTGATCCAACCATTGCCTATTGCTTTTTGAAGTTTCGGCAGCAAAACAGAACACAGTGGTTTGCCAAGAGAGGTGGGCAGGAAGCAGTTTTTCCAACCCACAAACAACTCTCAGTCTAGAGTTTTCCTATCCAGATACAGAGTGAAAGGTAGAAATCTGAAACTTAAAAGGATTCAGATCATATAAACAAATCATTTTTATGAGCTTCCCTTTATAATATTTTTGGCCTATAAATTTTACGTTTTCTTTTAATTTCAAAACGTTTACATTTTAATGTTTTTAATTAGTAGATTCAACAGAAAAAAAAATATTATTCTGGTTTAATTCCCTTCCCCCGTCCTCCTACCAAACTCTGACCCCAGCTTTGACATTCAGATCACCACCTGTGTTTTCAATCAAGTGGCATTTTCCAATTTGAAATAATTGCCAAAATATCCCCCCCAGTGTCCCAGATTGACTGCACTGCTTCAGTCCAGAGGTGGCCATAGCTTAGTGTCTTCTGAACTGCATGTACAAAGTTTGTAATCACTTAAGTAGTGCTTTGAGGCTTCCAGTAGCTAATATATGTCCACCACCACAGCAAGGAGTAAAATGAATATTGCCTCTGCTATCCCTTTATGTTTAGTGTTACAAAAGCTTGTAGAACTGAATTTCCAGAGCAGTGATTTTTTTTTCCCTTCCACCGTTGGATGATAAATTTGTTTATCTTTGCTCTTGGCACTGAATTTTGTGAACATTTCTAAAAGAAACAAGGAGAACTCACTCACGGTCTGCTAAATCAATACTCCCAGTGTCTTGCTCTCCATTGCCAATGCACCTTGTATAACCATTCACTGCTCTGCTTGTTAGCATCCATTTTGTGCTGGTGGAAATGACTAAACCAGATGCAGGGCCACAGAGAGCCACAGCTCTGCCTCCTTGCTCAGATGTGAATCAGCTCTAAGAAATACATGGCTGGGGATGAGCCTTCCTCCCAAGGCAAGTGACAAGCTGAAAGGATCTGGTGTCAAAGCAAATGAGATGAAGTGGCAGGTGTACCTCTCCACACAACAGGGACAAGTTACAGTACTTCTATACAGTTGTTCCCTTAAACACAGAGCACAGAAACAGACTGGAGGAGATGTGATTGCAGATGGTATGTGTTAGAGGATGTAGACTCAAATTTGACAGTCACTTTATAAATGAATTCCCAGCCATGTCATCTCCCTTCAGGTCGACTTGCTGCTGTAGACTGGCAATAGTTTTCTGTGGGTAAAAATACTGAATTTTCCAAAGGCTGATTTATGATTATTCTCTGCAAAAGTCTTAAAAATACAAAAAATATTACAGCTATTTGTATCTCGTCCTGGCATCGTTGTTCTCTATTGCAGTAAGTGGAACTATCTTTTCTTAAAATGCTGGATCGAATCCATATTCTATTTATTACATCTGAGGACTGCTCTTCTCTATTTTATAGTCTGTTGTTTACGAACTGTGCCGGGGGATAAAAAGTGCATGATCTGAAAAAGCACAGGAGAGTCGTCATCATTCTTCTTTTTTCCTTTTTTTTTTTCTTTCCAAAAAACAAAACTAAATAATAGTGGCTCCCAAAGGTATTTGCTTTTTAGACCTTTACAGAAAAGCAGAGCACGGGAGCAAAAACAGAAGGCTTTGGTGGATGTTTCTGGCTTGTCCCATAGGCCAAAAAGCCCATGGCTCAATATGACAGGGACGTGGAAGGGCTGAGCATCAACCCTGTTCTGCTTTCTGCTGTCATCTGTTCTCTTTGCAGTTTAAATTCGGGAAGGAGGGATGGTAAAGGAAATGCGAAGGGAATCCTGAAAAAGGGAAGGGGGCATTATGCATCCAGCAACATCTCCATCTATTTGTGTTCTAAGTCCTGCCTGTTCTTCTGCAAAAGCTTTGTGTATGCGTTTTACACATGGCTTGCACCAGCCTGTTCCCATCCACACACTGGATGCCACTGTTCTTTGTCCTTCACCCAAGAAGTCCCTGGCAGTGTGAGTGCTGGCCTCCCAGGTAGCTACAGGTTATTTTTCTGAACTGGACGGAGCAGGTATATAGATTTCTGAAAGTTAGAGAAAAAAGCTTGCAGCTGTGTGTTTGTCAGTGATCTTTTTTTCTTTCTTTCTTTCTTTTTTTTTTTTACTTTTTATTTTTATTATTACTGTGACTGTTTTCCCCATGGGCCTAAAAATCTTTTTGAAGGAGAAAACCAAACTCTTTGATTTGTTGGGTGGGTGAGACTGTGGCAGCGTCAGAGGGAGATGAGCGATGAACCCAGTGAGAGCCCTCTGAAGGCACATACAAACCACCTCAGTAGAAGTGAGTACATATGCAGTTTTTTGGTGCTTGTCCACCTTTCCCTCTCTGATGGACCACAGCAAAGCAATGCAGCATCTGTAGTGAACAGTTTCCTTTTACTTTGTCCTGTGACCCACAGTGTGCCACCAATGAACACCATTCCACGTATGATGGGGGTACCGGAGGTTTCCAGCACCCATCCTTTTACAAAGAATAAGATAAAAATGCACAGTAACTGTAGTGGAAATGCTGAGTCACAGCTTGAACCAGTGATTGAACACCTGAAGGGAAGCTCAGGTGTATGCAATGCAATTGAATGATCAGAAGAGGTGGAGCCAGGATCCACCCTTTCCCAGACCTCATTTAAGGGCTGGCAGTGGAGGTGAGCATGTCTTATCTGGAGGGCTCTGCCTGCCTGCCTGAGGATCTTAGGCTATCTGAAGGTAAGCAGCTTCTTCACCTTGTTTTTGCACCTACTACTGTTATGTCTGAGCAGATCCTTACTTGCTGTAGCCTGAGATCTTGCTGCTCTGCTGTCTTGTTGTGTTTTCTATTGTGTCACAGTAACTATTTCTCCTTATGCAGACTAAGTTTACCAATTTATTGATCCCTATGAAAGAGCTGAACTGTTCCTCAGGAGCCCCATGTGGATGATATGCTTGTTTCTGAAGGGGAACAGAGTAGGTGCTGTGGGACAGATACAACTCTTACACCTCTTTGAAGTGAAGTAGTGAGTTTTCAGATATGGTATTTGTTGAATATTGTGATTGAGATTTTTGAATCTATCTAAAAAGTTTAGTTCCTGATTCTTCTGAACAGCAAGGTACATGTAACTGAAAACAAGAATAGAAAGCCCACTGTACCAAAAGGTTAACATCAGCAAGAAGATTCAGTTTACTGTGTAGTCCTTCAGGAAATAGGGTCCCCAGGCCTGCAAGTTTTTCTTTCTCACTTTAGGATACCAACCTTGGCAGCACTGACAAAACAAGGATCTCCCAGTAAGCCATTTCCCCATGGCAGATCACTCCCCAGCTCCTGAGTACTGGAAGGGTGAGGCTCTGGAATTCACTGTATGGGTATCTTTAGATGTTAGCAGTCCCTTTGGGATCAGCCATAATGAAGGAAGAGAAGGCTGTGGCTACAAAAAACTGTTCTGTGATGGTGCTTCACAAATTGCACTGTTTCTGACTGTGATAATTGTTAGTATCAATTTCCACAGTAGGTGGGAAGCCAGGTTGTGTACAGTATGTTTCCATTTTGGAGTAGTACATAATGTATTACTAGAAAGATATAAGAATAAATTTATACAGTAAGTTCAAAAACCTCCTGTATCTCATCACTGGAGGTGCCCAGGGAGGTGGTGGTCACTGTCCCTGGAGGTGTTCAAGAAATGTGGTGGCATCCCAGTGAGGTATGTGGGCATGGTGGGGTGGGTCGGTGGTTGGACTGAGTGATCTTACAGGTCTTAACCAACCTTAATAACTGATTCTATGATTCTACACTGATTTCTGTCCTTGGCCCAGTGAGATCATGAGAACCTCTCTGCACTCTGGTTCTCAGGTCCAGCTTGTGTCTCTTGCTGACATAAAACAGCAAAATATTTGTTTGGCCATTTCCTAGGAAAAGACCGGTGACAACAGAAATCAGAGTGGCTTTGCTATGTTGTTTATGTAGTGAGTTAAGACTCAATGTGGCATAAGCAGTGGTGTAATGATGTTAGTCTTGCCTCAAACAGATGGCAAGAGGATGATGTTTGAAAACCCAGAGCATCTTCCACTTTTATATGTGAGTTAATACTGGAGGTGATGCTGTAGGAAGGGAAGAGGCTTTTCTACAGCTCTGGGGCTCAACTGGCCCACAGGGCCCAATTCCCAGTTTGATTGCAGTCCTTTCTTCCTCCTTACCATGCAGACATCTGGTGCCATTAAAAGCCGGTAAAAGGACTGTTTTCAGAGCTAGCCTCCCAACACTGCATGTGTAACCATATGTGGTAACATAGCACTACATTAAAAAAAAACTTGTATTACTTTGGCATCCTTTTTTTTTTTATTATTCATGTGGTTATTGATTCTTGTAACTGATACCAACTTTTGAGGCTGTTTTAAATAGATACAGAGGCTTTTATTTTATTAAAAGCTCTCAGTAGCTCTGGTCTTCAGGTAGCTGTGGCTTTATTGTGGAAACCATCCCAAACTTGCCATCTTTGAAACAAAATTAAAAATTATTCTCCCCTCCCTATGGAGTATATGCTGGTCTTAATACCTGTTGTGTCAATGTGGGCAGTTTCTGCCCCCAAAAAGTCTAGTAGAAAACTGCTCCTCTATTGAAAATGTTTTGGCAGCATTAAGCAGATAAAATTAACTGAGCACTTCATAGATTATTGATTTTCCTGGGCCTTGGAAAGAAAAGTAACGGTAGTGAAAGCTGGAATGTGCTTTCAGTAGCCTTGATTAGGGCAGCAGTAAGGAGTGTGCTGATTAATTCTGTGCTCAAAGTAAAGAAAAGACAGGTAAGCATATGACAGAAAGACCCTGAGAGAGGAGAAAGGTACTGAACCAGGAGGGTGTCTGTAACCTTCCTGTGAGGAGACATCTCATGTTGTTTACTGAACACTTCACACTGAATGGCCATAACGTAAGATGATGATGTTAACTAAATATGGGGAGAGAAAATTGGGGGAACAAGAACAACTGAAAGAGAGCACATAGCACAGCTTTTCTCTACAGCACCACCAACCTCCTCTGAAGTCAATGAATCTCAACTTATCCAAGGGAAACTGAGGCTGAAATTCAATCCATTCTGCCCAATAGCAATGATAATGAGAAATAATGACAGCTTCATATCAGTCTTGTCTGGATTGTCAGTGTGGGGCATTACAGACGCTAAATCTCTAAGATGCTCAGGAGTGGCACTTTTGAGCCTCAGTGAGTGGTGGAGGAAGGAGTGCCTGCTTCTCTGGGCAGGCAGAAGGTGTGAGTAGCAGAGTGCAGTGCAGAGGGAGAAAAGGGTACAAGAGGGGTGGAAGAAAAGGAAGGAAAAAGCCACTTATTTCACTGAGAAGCTGCGGACAGGATGCATACAACAGGAAGGATGTGGACATTGAATAACTCATCTCAGGATTTCTCTATCATTAAGGAAATGGAGGTATTGAAGCGTGGGTTTCCTCTGCCTGCTATTCTAGTGAAAAGCAATTCAGCACTAAGGCAAAATGCTACTACTATGTTACTGTTGCTGAAGGAGAAGATTTTCCCTTGTTTTCTCACCCTGCCCTACCACCAGCTCTGCTCTCACCATGCACCTGTTCACTGGGCTTGCTGTGCTCCAGCACTCAGCAGGAAAATTAATACTTATTTTGTTCACAGTTTGCTCCTTCATGACAGACATAGGAACACACAGTGTATCCATTGCACAGCCCATTGGGCAAGAGTTTTATACAGCTAGTAAATGTGGAAGGGGAGAGGACAAACCAAACTCAGCCACTGATCTTTCTGGCAGCTTCCAGGTACCTGAGAGGTGGCTGAAGCTGCATTTTGCCATGCTAATGGATGGAGGTCTCAAAGCCAGGCTGGGGCTGGGAAGCTCCTGTCATCAGAGGGGTGAAATGAAGTGGAAAGCAATTAAGAACTGGGTTCGCTGCTCCTGCAGCCATTAGGAAATATGCTGCTCTTGATGCTCCCTAAAGCTTGCTAGAAGGTATTTTCAACAGATTTGTGTTTTTGTTTTTTGGAATTTTTGAGTTGTTTTAAGAGGCAGAATATAGGAGAACATCATCCACCAAAGCAATGGTGGATTCTCTCTCACACATACAATACATGTATGTAGCCAAATCAGAATTTAATTTGGATAGATTAGATTAAAAAAAGTACTAAAAATTTTTAGTGACCTAAGTTTCATTATGAATCATCAGGAATGACCTGGCAGTAGATTTGACCTCCAGTGTCCTTGTCTAAATAGAGAAGGAAACCTGAGC
Organism: Centrocercus urophasianus; assembly: GCF_019232065.1. NCBI lineage: Eukaryota > Metazoa > Chordata > Aves > Galliformes > Phasianidae > Centrocercus > Centrocercus urophasianus. The sequence continues at coordinate 540,105 of NW_024885055.1, forward strand.
AGCATTAAAAAGTAGCCTTTCTCAGGGGGGAAAAAAAAGTCCTTTCATTAATGACTCCCATTATAGCTATTCATTGTGTCCTCTTTTCCTTAACAAAGTCTCACATTGTCAACCAGCCCTTTTAAACATTCATTGTGTGTCCATTATCAAAATATCATTTCAACTTTGCTGCACATGTGTAGGAAATGTAGTAGTGCAAAAAGGAAGAGGAGTAGGGGAGATAACGCAAGAAAAAAGAGATAATAAGCTTAGACTGTACTTGTATAATTACCCTCTCCAGAACAATCTTCTGAGGAAAGGATGTGTTTAATTTTTCTTATGTCATAAATCTGAAACTCACCAGTTGTCACTGACTGGGTTAGAAACCGAACAACTGGAAATGGACATGGGAAGTTTGCCTTCTCCACCACTTCACTTTTAATAAAGATGGATTTGCTATGAATAGAGGCAGACCTCTGTGGTCAATTTTGATTCTGTTTTAAGGGTTGTCTAATAAATTTTATGTGTCCAATTGGGAAACCACTGGTGGTTTGCACAGAATAAAGCTTGTAGCATTTCAGAAGAGTGAAACAAAACTGTTCAGGAAATGTCCAGCTAATGCACCATCTTTTCTCTTTTCTATCGATGTTCTCTCCCTCTTGCAACTTCTTTTCTTTTTTGGCTTTTATGTTTAAGTTAACTTTGGTCTTGTCTCAGGCTTCATTTGGGACCAGGACAAAACTATCACTGACTAGTTGTAATCATTTGCTAGCAGTAGATAACTCAGTGTAAGATTAAATGCTGGAACAGAAAAATGCAGTCATTCAACAGCCAAATGCTAGACAGGCTTTCTTCTTTTACTACAGCATGCTTCATCATTAACCTCCAAGATACTGTTTGAAAACTACTATCTGAAGCAGATGCCTGTCCACTTTGAAGCATAGGCATCAACTGCTTCCCTAACATCCACACCAAGCACACTCCTGCAGGCAGGAAGGCTTGATCACTAACACAGCTGGCTGTTATTCACCCTGTACTACCAGATTAAGCCAGAAGGGCCAAAGCATGGATCTTGGGTAGAAATCCAGCTGAGCAACCTGCTCTCAGGGGAGTGAGTGAGACTATGACAGCAGGGGACTGAATCAGCCTGTATTCAAAGTCAAATTTTATGTTGTATTCTGCAGCTTTCTGAAGTGTTTTTTACAATGACTTGATTTCAAGAGACAAGCTGTCTTAGAATTTGTGCTTTTCAGCCCTATTATCCATTTACTGTTGGTCTGGAATTGGTCTGGAAAAGTTTTATGGCTCCACTTCTGCGTGGAGATACTGCTGTACATCATACCCTGCATTGCTGATGTCATCAGGTGTACATTTGTCACCCTTTGCACCCTCAAGTGTGCATACTTGGAATGAGACCAAGCAGTATTTTAAATGTTGATGAGGCATTTAGTGTATTGGATTTCCACCCACTCATTCTAGAAGTATTTTACTGTTGCGTTTTTTCATAAGATATTGAAAACTTGGAACTGCTAGTGCAAAGTCAGTGGGAATCTCACCAAAGGCCCTGCCTGAGGGCCAATTTTCTCCTCTCTGTCTTGGTCAACCACTGTCTTTGGAGTTTTCAGCTGGGCCAGCAGACATATATATCTTGTGCACAGTCACGAGGCCAGTCCTGATGGATGGAGCTCTGCCAGCTGGCAGGGAGGACACCTGGCAGCATGCAGGCAGGAAGGATACATCCGCATTGATAACACAGTGGGATCTAACAGCTCAGTGACTTTGCTTTTCTTTGTCATTAGCATTCATACTCTCACGGCACAGGAATTACACAGCATTTTAAAGGCGGACAAAGAGAAAGGTACAGCCTTGGGAAGCTCACAGCCTTTGGGATTGGTTGTGCCTTGCTGTTTGACCCGAAAGCGGTGACACACAGCATCATTTCCCCAGGAACAGAGCAGTCTATGACTATGACTTGCAGGGTCAGGGCCCATCCCTTTTGCCATTCCCACCCTGCCAGCACTGGCCCACAGTTCTGACTTTCTCTTTGGGTTCGTTCATCCCAGGAGGGCAGGGTGGTGGGTCATTGGGCATCATTACTGCAGCCTCAACTTCTCTTTTAAGCTGCAGGTTCAGTGGCAGTTGTTTAGCTGAATATTTGGCACAGACACGAAATACGTGTGCTCACCTCTTCTCTCCCGAAAAGCAGAATTGAAGCTGAAACTTTTCTTGCTGTTCAAAGTTATTTTTTGTTTGGGATGTTTTGGAGAGCAGTCATCCAGTCTTGGAAGTTCTTTTTTCTAGCTTGTTATTTTCTATGAAAAAAAATGCTTGAAACCACAGGAATGGTTTTCTTCATATATTACATTCTGTTGCAAAGTGGTCGAGTCAAAGTGTGCCTACCTACTAGTGGGGGCTGCTAGCTGTTATCTGGGTGCTCTATCTCAATACAAAAAAAGCCCTGACAGATATGAGTACAGCAGATCTGCAGGGTGCTGGAGCACAAACCTGTTTCCCCACCATGATGGCTGCTTAGCCTGCAAATCTTCCCTCCCCACAGACCTGGCTCTCCTGCACTTCTCTCCTATGACCCAGTTGGGTGTGTTACCAATGTGAGCCTCCCTGATTACGCCTGGTACGTGCAGCAGGATCCCGGGCACACCAGGCTGATTGTGCTGACTCTTCTGGCGAGCTGCCCTTTCCTTAGGAGAAGGCCTGATGGAAAGGATGAAGGCCAGGAGCTGGCTGCTGCTGCCTGTGCTTCCTATGAGCCTCCAAGGCACTGCAAGTGGCACATGATTGAACTCAGCCTTGTCCCCTTGGCCAGGGCTGCCAGCAGGATGTCTGCCTGCCCCATCTTGCCTGCTGAACAAGCTGTATTCACAGCTGGCAGCATGGCAAGTCTGGGTGGAACAGCACGGGTGTGTGAGGCAGCAGCAGAGAAGTGCCAGCCCTGCACTAGAACAGAGGCCTGCCGTGCCTCCTGAGCATCCCCTGGTCTCATGCTTTGCTTGCCCTGCTCCCCATTTAACCAGTTCCCCCTGTTTTCCCTAATTCCTTCTGGCTTCTGATTGAACTCTCTTGTGGCTTCATGTAATTTATGGTCGCTTTGACTCATGGCCTTGCTAACAAACGCCTGTATGTGAGAGGAGCAAGCTGTGATGGGAAGTGTGGTGGATGTGCTGTACCCAGCAATGCATCTACTGAAAACCCAGCAGGAATGCCCACTGTGAGGTTTGCATTTTTTTCCATGGTGCTTATTTAACTTACTGCTCTTTTCCTTGGACTTCCCCTCATTCCCAGGCCCTATGTTTGCAGGGGTTTCACCTACAAATTGCTAGTTTAGAGTCTCCTCTCTTCTCCAAAGGAACGGCCAAACTGAAGAATGGCTGTGGTTGGAAAAATGAGTGTGCACAAATGACGTAGGGCTCCTCAGTATGCATAAACTGAATTCTCAATCATCCAACAGCTTCTTTACACCCCTTTGAATGCAAAACAATCTTAGGGCAGGCAGAAAAAATGACTGTATCCACTCTATGGCCACTTTACATTACTAGAGCAATGAAAAATAGCCTTGTAGCTAAAACCATATTCCCGCCTTGCAAGCAGTGGTTGTAATTTAGACTATTGGTAGTGATGGAAGGTGATATTACATCTGCATCAACAATATGGATGGACCTGATATTGCTGTAGCAGATGAGGATGTAGCTGCTCCCAGGGGATCCCCCACCACCCATGTTCCTTAGACACTTCACACCTAGCTGAATGACAGGTCAGCCATCTTTAAGTGCAGGACAGCTTTTCACCTCCATCAACATTTAACTAAATCAAATCTGATGAAAATGAAGATGTTCCAGTCATGAGACCTGTAAGCTTAACCATTATTTAACCATATAAAATGATGCCTCCATTCCAGGCCTCCTCGCTTCAAGTGGCTGTTGATAAATTAAAATTCTGACTAGCCGCCTCAGCTTTTCAAGACTTTGCCTTTAAAAGCATAATATAGCCTCATCTGATGTAAATCTGCATTATCCCATTGCTCTCTGTGTTGATTTATGTCAGTGGTCTTCTATTATGGCAACATCAATAGCAATCTGCATCTCTATTGGTGGTGATTAAGGGTAGAAAAATCGCCTGGAGAAAGGGAGAAAGAACACAGTACTCAAACTATGACTAAGAAACTGTAGAGTAGGAGACTGATCAATGCTCTTAGGAGCCTGCTGGGAGTAAGCTGCACTTAAAATTTGATTTAGTCTGAATGAACTAAGAGGGAGGCTACAGATATCATCAAGCCTCCAACTTGGTTTTCCACACAACTAGTGGCTCAGGCAAAATAGGTGCAATTTTACACCCAGATATGGTGGAAATGTAAGGCGATAAAGAGACCTAACTGAAGCCTTAGCTAACCCCACATACTGCTTTGGCAATTCTGAAGTCCAGGATCTGAGTTTCCCCTTCGCAACATCTAATGTGGGGATCAGATTCACACCACCTCTCCCAGGCTGCAAGATTCAGCAGCTGGTGACTCCAAATTGATGCCAAATAGAACTTTTCTTTTTTTTTTTTTCCCTGGAACTCAGATTCTATTATTCTTAAAAAAGAAAAACAAAAAAAAAAACCTCTCTGGTTCTATGGATCTTATCAAAGCATCTGTTGAAGAGCTCAGCAGCTCCCAAAACCAAACTCAAACCGAAGTAATAAAGAATGCAGCATGTTTTCTTAAGAGCCAGGTAAATTTTGCCTACTAGAGGCACAACCTTGGGCAAATCTAGGTATCCCCCATGCTGTGAGACTTGTTTTGTTCTTGTTTTACAATTTCACAGCTTTGAGTCCTTCCAGGTTCTCCCATTCCTCCTTTAAAAAACTGAAGTTCTCTGTAGTGCAGCCACAAATATCACAGCACTCTTGTCAATGTCCAACCAACTCAGGGCTGCAATTTATTTAAAGCTAGCCTGTAGTGAAGCAGTTAGTAAGAGCTGGTTTCCTATCACACCTCATTCTACCTTCTGCCTTTGAAGCCCACTTAACACAGCCCTGGTTGTCCTCGGGGATTTCAGGGGATTAGTGCAGGCCCCTTGACAATGCAGCGACTGTTCAGCCTAAAGTGAGAGAGAGAGGACAAAAAAGAAAAGAAAAGGACAGGGAAGGAAGAAGAAAAAGAAAAGAAAAAAGGAAAGGAAGGAGAGAGGGGAGAAAGACTAAGAGAAGACAAAAAAAAAATAATAATAATAAGCAAGATTTTTTGGCAACAGTAAGTGCCTGTTGTTCAGGCCATCAGTTAATATTAGTAAGCTGCAAGTACAAGCATATGTATACTCAATGACGTAGCAGATAAATTATTTATGTCTCCGTATGTCAGATAAGTTGCATTTATTCCACCAACTCTTCTTCTGTAGGGAGACTCAGGTGTAAAATCCCAGCAGAGCATTCAACTGCTGTGCCTGAGGAGCCCAAGGATTGGGACTGTTTCTCAGAGCAGATGAAAACAATGTTAGATCCTTTCTTCTTAACATCACTAAAATAATTTTGATGCTGGCATTGTCCCTAAGGCATTGTCTATCACAAAATCAGCAGCATTACCGTACTGATAACAAAGCTTAGATAATACCCTGAAGACATACAGTAGCACAAGATGAAGGAGACCTGCCTGAACTTGTTGCTATGCCATGATCTCAGAAAGGTTTGCTGCTGGATGTTGAACAATGGCAACTTGTCACTGCACTGTCCGGCGTGGACCCCAAATGGTGCCAGAGCCACAACATGGAAAAGACAGACCAGTGTTATGTGCCTTCATGATGAAGGTGCACAAGATGTCTTCTAAATGACTTCCTTCTTGAACAAGAGGATTATTCTGGCAAGAGACAGGCAGAGCACACAAGTTAATGAAAATCCCAGCTGCAGTGCTCAGAAACTCAAAGGAACAAACAAATATGCAAGAGCAGTGGATGGTGGGACGCCTGGACACTAGGCTGGTGAGCAGGGAAACTCCCTCTGTCCTTCAGGCCACCAGCATCTGGAGTAAACATGTGCCAAGCAGGCAAAGGAGGCCCATTCAAAGCCATTCGAGGCAGCTTGAAAGTTTAGGAAGAACATGTGGTCTTTCTATGGAAAAAATCTTTAAAGGATTGGATAGCTGCTACTGCAGCTCAAATTTTCTCTCATATACTCTCCCTTGTAGCACACATTTAGATTAGTTCCTAGTCACATTTAAACAATGACTCTTCGGTCATATGAAAAGAGAGAAAGAAAAGTGAAAGGACCACATACCAAGGTATCTGGCAGTCACAGAGGACAAGAGCATCCAGGCTGTGGTGGGTGCTGACCAGCAGGCTGGTCAACATTATGGCAGGTGCCAGTGCACAAAATAATCATTTTCAGGTTTATTTTCATCTTGATAAAGCCATCTGTTCCTGGGGTGAATACAAGAGCCAGTCATTACTACAGCAGCTTATTAACAACTCACTCCAGATGAGGGGTCACACTTCTCCAGCTGCATAGGACCTACTCCTACTAGGCTGCATTTCATCCCCTGCAGCAGAGTTGCACTTGCTCCACATTGCTATGTTTCAGCAGCAGTCCTCGAAACTCCATTCACAGGAGTGAAGAGTTGGGACACTGGTTCATATGGACATCCTGTGCAGTCAGCAGGTGCCACAAAAGGCCTACAGTTCTGAACACTTCCATGTGTTTGCGTGGCTTATTATTCTTCGGTGCAGCTGTGGGAAACTCCACGACCAGTTTTTCTCCCCACTTAATGCCAATTGGGAAAACTCATTTCCTGCGGAGTGGTCCCTGTGCCTTGCAAAGAGACAGCAAAACCTCTGCCACCACATCCCCTTAGGATGGGGCAGGATGGGGCACTCAAAACCACAGGCCACAGAGCAGCCCCATCAGGTGGGAGCGGTGGGTGGCTTTATAGTGGGGCTTGTTTCCCCTTTTAGTTTTACTGGTTTCCTTCAGCAATCATTAGGGCTTAACTAAGCTTTTCTGGCTTCCCTTTATGCTTCTGAGGTTCTTTTGTTCACACAGCAGGAGCAGGGCTGTAAGGATCCCTCCAAATCAAATCATTTTATATCCCTGAAATTCTTGGTTAGGGCTTAAAATTCAACTCAGTGCTTACTGTTTGCCCTACTCTGTTGCGGAAAATAAGATAGAGAGCAGAGTTCCTGTGTTCTGATGCTGAAATCTCTTTACATTGGCTGATTCTGCTTCAAATCAAAACAGACTGGCAGTATTACCGCATCAGCATGTCACTTGTCACAGGTCCCACAGTGGCCTACAGGAAGGGCATAAGCAAGCTATGAAGGCATAAAAAAAATGGAGAAGCCCAAATACAAAAGCATGATAACTTTTAGACAAGAACTATGCTGTACCTGGCAATAAATGAATTACTAAATATATCTCAGAAAAGAAGCAGAGTCCTGACGCCAGAGGGATAAAGCAACATTTGATTTCCTGGCAAGTGATCCGCTGTGCTGCCATCACCAACTCTGTGCCTGCCTGTTATGTCCAACAACTTCCATCCCAGTCCCCATAGTCACTGCACACAGCCTCAGGCGTGATCTTACTGCTGCCTGGAGCACCACTTCATTGGCTGCTATAGAAAAGTCACTCTTGCTGCAAATTCAACTCATTTTTCTTCTAAATTAGGCTGAATGTTACTTACAGAGCTCCCTGCAGTGGAGAAAGCACTGGCAGTGGCAGGCTCTGCTGCTATGCAATGTTCAAGGCTTTGGGAGTTGCTACCAACTATCAGTCCTGGGCACAACTGATCCCCCTCTGAGCTGTCCTGGATGTGTGTGAGCAACACAGATGTCTGCCATCAAAATCTGCTTTGAAATACCCACTGAACGCATTGAAAAGAAAATGAACTGTGCTCAACTGGATCTCAGGGCCTGCTCCCTAAGCCAGGTTTCTTTTGAAAAAGGCTTCAAGTGGCTCTGCAAGATACAACACTGGAGGATGAGGGGGTTATGGTCTGTTAGCAAAGAGGTTAGAGTTGGGGCATCCTGATGTAAATAGAATGGGGGCATAGATACCAGAATGCTTCACAACCATAAAATCTCAGCTTCTCCAAACTCACTCATTTTGGCCTTTCCATCAAGATAAGCATGGGGACAGCCCTCTTTGCAGCACAACTGTTGGCAGAAGGAAGTAATCCCAATCCTGTGAACTCCTATCAATTTCTGGGATGGTAAAATACTGGCTGTACTCTAGGCTTCCTATGGTCAGGCTGTAGGACCACTATGGCTCCATTTCAACCCCCAGAAAGGAGGCAGCAGTTTTTTCCTCTCTTGTTTCTTTGCTTTGAAGGGAACCTTTTCCCTGGTGCAGCTTCCATCCCTTCAGTGAAACAGATACAACTTCATCATAAGATCCCTGGCACCCTGCACTGGGTCCCAGCAGCACAGGAAGAGATGCAGCTCAACACAGGATGCAGTCTCTGCATCTGCATTGCCTCCCCACCACTGCCCATGTCATTCCCAAACACAGGCAGCAAAATGACAAACCTTAGCAGTGTTTGAGCCCAATTCTAAAGTGCTCTGCACAAACTAATTTGGGGCACAGTGTATAGCCTCTCAGGTATTTTAGCAATGAAGACAAATTAATTTCTAACTGGGCATAGGCAAGTAGGCAAGCACCCAGCTGAATCTACAATGGCACTTCAAGTGATCCTGCTTTGCTAGAAGCAAAACCGAAAGCAGTTGCTGTGGCTCCACTGACACATGGCTACACACTGACACAACTTCCTAAACCACAGTAACTCAGCGTTAACTTGTTTGGCCATACTCTGCAGTGCCTGGCAATCCATATGCCAGCCTGGGAGGGCAGATAGGCAGAAACTGATGTTAGTGTTTTGAAAATACATAGTGCTTTTCCAAAGTACCACCTTGGGGCTGCCTTAACGTGTCCTTGGAAGAGGCAAAGAGTCTCTACAGTGGACTTTTCACCAGCTTCATCTTAGCAGGTGGCACCTCTTTGTGGAAGTAAGACAGAGTGGGGATAAAAGCTTTCTCAAAACTGTCTTTTTGAAAACTGATACATAAAATTGCTGGCAAAGTAACCGTTGGAGACATGAAAAACATCTTGGGAGATTTCACTGAGGAAAAATGTCTTCTTCTTTATCCACACCCCACCCCACCGCCAGAATGTTCATATAAACCTTACAGGCAATAGAGAAGGATACAGTGTCTATAAGCAGCTCAAGCTGTTTCTCCCTCTAGGATATTTCGAGTGATTTGATTCAGCTTTCTAACGTTGTTCAAGGTAGACTCCATCTCCCCTAGCACTCATCAAAGCTGCTAATAGGTACTTCAGAACTCATAAAGAGATGACCAAATCTCAGGCACTGGGGACTCTGGCTCATTTATCTTCCACAGGCAGAATCAGATCTGATTTTTTACACTGCCTGCTCAGATGCTAACGCAGTGCGTGCTCTGTGCGACTTCATGGAACATCCCTTACAATAACAGTCTGCTGAGAAAACAGAGGAAAGCAACACAGGCTTCATAGGGCTTCTACATTTAACTACATACAGATGGAAGAAGAAAAAAAAGGAAAAAGTTGGTTTTCAAAGTTGGTTTTAGGGAACAGGGGAGATGAGATGTTGTGTTTGGATGTGTACCAAAATCAACACAAACCTTTCTCACATAAAACCTCCTAATTTGTATAAATAGATACAGCAAAGCCCACGAAGCCGGAATATCACATACCCTATAAAGATCTGTTAAGATGTCAGATTTTTAGTTAACATGGAACAGGTGGATTCATGCCCCTTCCAATAAAATTGGAACACTGCTTATTTGGATCTGATCCCGTGAATTGCAGGGAAATACTCCTCATTTTACAATGAGAATCTCATCATTATGCAGCTCCTCACATCATGCAACAATTAGATCCAGGTCCAGATATACAAGTGCTAGTGGAGTGACATTTATGCGGTACTTGAAATATCTGCACATATTAAGGACAATTTCATGGCTAACTAGCGAGAAGTGACACTTAACAGTCCCTTTTGTCAAAATGACTGTTTTGATATAAAAACGCTTCCCAGTGGAGACAAAGATGTGCAAACCTACACCACGGGGATTACATTTAGAACTGATTTTTTTCTTTTCTTTTGGCTAAGCTTGATTTCACTTGGTGCTCCGGGCTTCTCTGCTGTTGCTGACTGCACTGTGAGCTGGTTTTGAATGCAGTTCTGTAGCCCAGAAAGAAACACCAAAAACCTCTACATAGTTTCTATATATAAGGTAAATAACCTCAGATCTTTCCAACATCATCTTCCCCGATGCCATAAACTACATGTATTCAGTTGTTATGCTTCAGAGGCAGTAATTCTGAGATCTGTGGTGCAGATCAGCTGCAGTGATTGCTGGATGATGGAGATGAACAAGTATGGGACTTCCCTGCTCCCTGAGGCCATTTTCTCAGCTCTGGTAACCTGGGAGAGACAACCAAAGGCTCCATCTGGCAGAATCCCCAGTGCTGGTATCACAGTCCAGAAACAATGCTGTCTTTTGTTTGGTACTCTTGGGGGTAGGATCACCATGTTCTACATGGTGCTGTGAGGTGGATGTGAAAAGCTAAGTTTCAAAGAACTTAGCTGCTCTTAGAAAACCAATGAAGCATTTTACTATATCAAAACCCGTAATTAGAAAAGCCTTTCTACCATCTCTTCATACTAGACCTCTAAAAATCAGCTTCTGAGGCTTCTTCTTCACCTAAAGAGAAAGACACTTTAAGAGTGATGCCTGTGACAGGTGGTGCTGTGGGAACACACATCTCCCTCCCACAGTGACAGACACAGCATAGCCTATGGGAGCTAGCACAGGCAGATCATACTGGCCAGGATGGATTCCACCCTCCCTGTCAGTTCCTCAGTTCCTTGTTTTTATTATGACTTGAATTGACGTATTTCATTACATACAATCACCCTCTGCCCCATCGGACATTCATCACTCGTGTCAGCTTTGCTTTTCCAAGCTGCTGCCTGATTAGCCTTTTTTAGCAGAAATCCCCCACCAAATAAACGCGGCTGCGTACCTTTTGCTCATCTCTTGGAGGACACCATGACAAAAAGACTATCTGAACTTTATCTGAATCTGGATGAGAAGATCAGAGGAAGGACCAAGTCCACAGAAACCCCAGTTTCACAGGGCAGCTCATAGCAATGCCCTGGATGAGCCTCTTCTGGCTTATATTGGGTGCCTGCATGTGCTCCCCACATCTTCTCTCTGGAGCTAAGCACCTCATTAGCCATCACCGTGCTTTGTGTGTTTGTGCCTGCTACAGGGACTGTCATTTGCACAGAGGCCTTTAGGGGAAAAAAAAAAAACACTCATCTTCCTAGGGGCAACAAAGTAATGGTGTAAGGAAACAGTTGGCTGGAGGAAAGACAATATTAGGGAAATGTTTTCCTATATCCCCTGGCATTGGAAAAGATTACAAGTGCCACACAAGCTCTTACAGTGGCAAACTACACAAGGGCAGTCAGCAGGATCCATTTACGAAGAGTAGGTCATCCTCGGCAAATATGATTAACTCCTTGGAGTGGAGGTGATGATGAGAGCTGACAGGCTGAGGCAGCAAACATAATTGGCTTGGACTTCCACAAGCCTTTTTTTTTTTTTTTTTTTTTTTTTGTTGTTGTCTTTTCCCATACAATACCATATAAAAGACTTGGGGTTAATAAGCCCGGCATTGATATCAAAATTCTCAATTGGCTACAAAAAAAGAACGACTTGGTAGGCAAGGTTAGACAAGTTAGAAAGTGGTGATAAATGGATACAGATGGGGGATCAGCAAGAGGTGAGAGCAGAGCACTGCCTGGAGCAGAGGTGGAGGCTTGGTCATATACCACAACACAGCAGGGCTGTGTGCACCTCACTGGGGCACACAAAGCTGTGACTGAAGGAGAGGAAGGCCAGAGTGTGGGGATGGTGTGAGAAACAGGCAGGGAACAGACAGCGGTTGCTGTGAAAGGCAAAGTGCAGGAAAGAGACAAAATGTAAAGACACAAGGAAAGGACAAGTGGAATTGGTTCTTTTCTGTGAAATGGTGATCGAGAATATGATGTGAAGTGGCAGTAGAAAAGTTCCCTATAGGTAGAAGAAATTACAGATTTCAGGGGGTCAGAGATGCGACTGTGGATGTTATAAACAGGCTTCTCTGTTCTAGAACATCAGCAATGAAGTTTATTATATAATTTGTTAATATAATATTATATTATATTAGTGACAAACCTAATTTCTTTCAAACTTTCCACTCCTATTCTGTGAGCAGTTTACCCAGAAAGAGAGTGATGCATCCATTAACTGATCAGCATTATAATCTGCATCCTACTCCACAGCCTTCACCAGTTCAATAGCTGAGAACATCACTGTTTTCAATGATTTCTTCCTTATATTCATCAGCCTTTTTGCATTAAGGAAAGATTATCTCCATTTTACTAAGATCAAAAAGCATAAAGGTATTAAATCTAGTTATCAGCTGTCAGAATTCTGTCACAAATTGTCCAAAACTTCGAGATTCTCTTTTCCATTCCTGAGGGGCAAGGAAATTTCATGATCATCAAATAATTATTTTCTATTAGTCCGTATGTCCCAGACCTTTGAAGAACCTTTCAAATAACCAAGTGAAAGTAGCGAGCGTATGGCCTTTGCAATACTTTGTTTTACTGTGCAAACAAGAGGTTGCTTATGTGAATGTTTGCAGAAAGCAAGTATCACTGAAGCAAACACGTGGCCTCTCGTAGATAAATGCTTTTTGCAATATTTGCCCAGCTGTAGCGATTTTTCAACTAGCAGTTGGAAAAGAGACCTCTGATTTGACCTTAAGGGACAGGTTCTCAAGCCACAGGCTGCTGAAAACACTGCTTCTCAGCAGATTGAAATGAGCCAACACACAATGAAAGCACAAAATTTACAGCAGGGAAGCTCTGCCTATGCAGTGAGAATGAGAGCCAAAGTCCAGACCTTTATAAATTCAACAATTTAGTCCTGGATTGAGTAAATAGAAAAGCTCATTAACTTCCAAAAGGTGCAAAAGCAAACCCTGTTAGGTCATATACAGTGTCAGTTGTGTTATTTGCACTGGTGAAGGAGATATTCTGAAGCACTAAGAGCTGCCACACTTCTCCACCCACCAGAGGTAGAACTTCCTGGACAGCAGAGCTGGGCTGGAGCTGAGCATCTCTGAAATTCCCCCTAAATTCTTCTAACATGTAAGTAGCTGTAGATATGAAATAGAAGTTTTCTAACCCAAGAGTTTAAAGTCCAACTGAATACAAAAGCAACAAATGGAATACTGCTCATATCAAAACCTAAAGCAGAAGAAATTGATGGTGGCAGTGGTAAGGACTACATTGGCACTCATACAGCTTTGATTACATTTTACCACTGCAGACCTCTGTCCAACTGTAAAAAGCTAACAGTATTAAAAACCTCCTGCTCCAAACAATCACTGGTCAGAATTCTCCAGTTCAGCAAAGCCCTCCAAGCTCACACTGAACGTTCATTACACCACACTTGTGGGATGTAACACATACCCTGGGATCACTGACCTAGGGTGGCAGTGCTAGACTGTGATGCCTTGGTGCCACTGCTTGTGAATCTGCACAAGATAGGGTGGGTGAAAAAAGTCACCATATTGCATTGCATTCCTCAGTCTTGTTTTCCTGAAATGCCAAAGCCATTTCACTTGTGTCATGTCTAACTTGTCATTACCCTTTATCTGTTCTGGGCTTCTTCTTTAGCTGTACATTCAGAGAAGGAAAACATTTCTTCCTTATTTTTTATTTTTATGCTTCCTATGTTAAAAACCCTCCTGAACTCTTATTTTCTGGACACACAAAAAGCATAGTAACTTGACACATCCCAGCAGAGCACAGCGCTGCGTTATTTGATGAGACAGTGCTGTGGATCATGTACAATGGCCCCCAAGGAAATTACACCCTCCTAGGCTTCAGCCAGAATCTCTTTGATGACAAAAGGCTTATTATTACAAATGCATTGCAGACCTTCAGGTCAAGCTCTTACTAATTTTAGGGGTTTTTACTTTATCGTTCCTCGACTGTTTGGAGAGTACATATGCAAAGGTAACTTCCAGTTCAAGGAGCAAAGACTGGGTTTAGCAAATCAATAAAAAACTTGCTTAACTCTACACACAGAGAACAACAATTGAATTAATGGGAGACCTCGTGTACTGCACACTAAGGATGTGCTTTTTCAGCTTTAATAACTGCATTTAATGAAGTTTAAACTATAGAAAGGCATACATATGTAAGTCTACTGAAATCATACTTTTCCACTCTGTCAGAGCAGTAGCATTCATTAACTCATCATTCTGCAGCTAGGTAACTAGGGCAGGACTTGCAGTAACTAGTATAGCAAGTTGAATTATTCATTATCAACTTTTTCTATGGAGGAATGTCTTTTTTTTTTTTTTTTTTACTCACAGGTTGTACATGAACACAATGATTTATTTTTTTTTTTAAGTGTTTTCATCTTTCTTGAGTAGATATTCAGGTAAGGAAATGGTGCAAACAAGCTATGCACCATTGGTTGTGACGTGATCAGAGCAGGACTGTGCTGAAGAGCTCTTCTGAGACGTGCAACTGGTCACTGAAGTTACTGCATTTTTCTACTAAATGGGCTGAACAGAAAGTGAAACAAAGACTATTTTACTGCTGAGAATTTCTCTGATTTGCCCTTCAAAAGGAACTTGTCTTTTTAAGATTTCCCAACTCCCTCAAAATGTTCTTGCTTATCACCAATATTTTGCCTGTTTCCACCTCTAATGGCATAGTATTCCTTTGGTCTTAACAGCCCATTCCTAGCAAAAACTTTCTGAGACTCACTACCAGGTTTAATAAGGCTCCCAGTGGGAAGAAATTGAGATCAACAAGGGATGTCTCTGTGCTTATTATCAGATTGAATCTAAATGGTGTCATTCCTCAGAATTCATTAGTTTAACAACATTCCCAAAATATACTTGGCAGGTTGTAAAAGTATCCTTTCTATTAAATTACTTAAAAGTTATAGATTTTCTTTTCTTTGTGTATATTTTTTACTGAAAACTTACTCAACTTACATATTGCCCTGAAAGTTTATTCTTTATTGGAATTAACACAAGCAGCACTGGGAGTATTCTTAGCAATATGCTTTTGATTAACAGATCATATTTTGAATGTTGTTAACAGCAGAATTTTAAGTGCAAGAGTTCTTGTAGAGAATCCCACTCTAAAGCTGCTGGCATCAGCAGTCCCTGCAGGAGAACACGCTGCAGCAGAGTGGAGGGGATGTGTAAGCCAGATAACCACGGCCATCAGCATTTGCAAGAGCAGAATGCTTGGGCAAAGAAGCCCAGATCAGGTTAAAAACAAAACAAAACAAAACAAAACAAAAAAAAAAAACACAGTAGCCAGTAACCTGAAAGTGTGGAGTGTTATCCATCCGCATAGTAATATCCATAATTTTTACATACATAGAAGTACTTCTGAAAGCTGCTCTTTATCTGCAGAATCCTACTTGTTCCTTACCAACCCTCTCAGTCTATCATAAGTGAGTGGAAACTGATGCTGGTTGGAGTCACATAGTGCAGTAACAAGGGCAGAGGTCCTTCTGAAATAAGGACCAAATCCCTCTCAGCATCAGGGCATAGCCCACAGTCCATCTGAAAGGATGACTCTAAGCTCAGGATAAAGAGGGATAAAGTCCAACAGAGATAAAATACTACATGTTACAAGCCATGGTCATAAATCAGAATATCATTAATGTTGGAAAGACCACTAAGATCATCTGGTTCAACCTTCAAACCATGCCTGCGACCTCTCTAGATCATGTTCAGTGTGACATCTACTGTTTTCTTCACCTCCAGGGTCAATTTCCCTGCCACCTCCCTGCGCAGATGTGCCACTGCATCACCACTCTTTCAGAGAAGGAATTTTCCCGAATATCCAACCTGAACCTCCCTTTGTACAACTTACAGCCACTCCCTCTTGTCCTACTGCTGTTGCCTTGGAGCAGAGGCTGACCCTCACTTCACCACAATCTCCTTTCAGGGAGTTGCTCTAGGAGAGGCCTGAAGACCTGCACACTGGATGGTGCCTTCTCATGCCTTCAACAAGAAAATAACCTGAGCACGGTGTTGTTCCCTGAGCCTTCTTGGAAAGATGAGTTATGCCAGAAAAGACATGGGCACAAATTAGTTTCCAGCTGTCTCTAGTGTAAAGATGTCTCTCAGGAAAGTTATTACCCTGTCCAAGAAAATCACCGGTGTCCGCTAAGCTCACTGTAGCTTGACACCTTCAAATAACATCACAAAGATGATAACAGTGAGCATATGGCATGTAAGGATTTTGTTGGGCCAGTATAACTGCTATTTGCAATTCATAGGCTTGGCAGAATGATCTGGGATTTTTCAGTGGCTTTCTCTCAATCCCCAAAATAGATCTCATTTTAAAACAGGTGGGTTTTTTTCTCCTGACCTGTTTTTATCTTTGATATTATGGTCAGGAAGGGAAATCCTCAAAGATAAATCAGTGGTTGAGATACGATGCCTTGAATCTGAGAGATACAGAAATATCTTGTACTTTCCTTCCCATCATTCTGGGAGTCTTTCCTTTCTGGTTATCTGCACAACACTGCAAAACAGCACAGATGTTTTGTGACAGTAGAAGTTAGCTCGCATAGTCTGTCCCAGTCACCGCCCCATTCAGAAGCTGAATATTTGTTTTCCCCTCCAGTGCTCTGCCTGTGCAGCAGATTAATCCCAGCCATACAAGGTGGTTCTTGACAGAACAACATCAAATAAACAATTTGCAACAGAACCTGAATCATGCTCCAGCAACAACAGGAGCATGGGGAACATGGGGACAGCTTAAGTGAAGAAGGGGCCTTGTTCATCCTTAAACCAGTGCTTGCTAACCTACTGGGACACTTGAAACAAAAAGAATGGAAGACCATAAGAAATTAAGAACCCAACATTGATGGCCAACTGTATGTACAGGTATACCTGCTTGCACAGTATTTGGACATGCAGTACAGAAAGAGACAACCCAATAACGGCACCAGGCAACACCATGCTCTCACAGATACTGAAAGAATGATCTTTTACAATGCAGTTAGAAGGTGAGAGTGAGCTATGTGAGGTGCTATTTTTTTTTTTTTTTTTTTTTTGCTTCCCAACCCAAATACAAAGCCTACGCCCTGGAACTGCAGAGCTGTGTTTCTGTACTACTGATTTGGGAATCTCTTTTGGATTGCACAACATCAGAAAGAAAGCGGTCTGTGTGATCACTACAACAACAGAATGCCTTCAAAACAATCTATAAACAAAGAAAAATCAAGGAGACGAACGTCACAAGAATTTCCAAACAGTAGTTGTATTTATTATTTGTTTGTAGAAAAAAGCCCCGGGAGCAAGAACACAAGAGATGTCTGCAAATTTCTTTAAAACAAAAAACAAAAACAAAAACCCAAAGTCTTCATTAGCTTCTGCAAGGATAAAAAAAAAAATTATTTACAGGACAGCCTGATCTGTCTACTTCATAGTAAAGACAGGAAAAACGGGAGTCCTCTACCCCAGAGGCCCCTGTATTTGAGAATTTCCAAGGGACAGATGCCTCTGCAGTGAAGGAGCCCTGCACCCCTTGCTCGTGAAGAGCAACATACCTGCAGAGGAGCATGCAATACAAAGCAGAAGCTCACTGGTGGAACTTTTCAAGACAACAGGGGTTAAATTGATCAAGATGGAGAACTGACTTAAAATACTTATCATATATAATCAGAAAAAAACAATATGGTGGAACAGTGATACAGGATCAGTAATGACAAAGGGACTAGTGTGATGGAAAAGTGTTACAAAGAAAAAATGCTCACCCAACTCTGAAGATCAGAGCTCACTGAAAAAAAACTCCTCAAGGGAAGGATCTCCAACCAGACATCCTTCCAGAGTGGCAGTCAGCCCTTAAATGGGGTCCCTTAAATGGTGTCCCTTCCAGTCACACAGCTGAATTGCCTTCACCTGAGCTCCCAGGGCTGATCTCCCAGGGTCCTTTCCCCAGGTGCTCAATTACTGGTTCAGGGCATGACTAAACAATTACCATATGTACGTGCATATATATATATGTGTGTGTGTGTGTGTGTGTGTGTGTATGCATTAGGTTTATTTTCATGGAAGCTACAACAGATACAAAGAGTACAATAACACTGTTTCATAGAGCAAATTCTCAGCTACAAAACGCTATTTTTCAGCACACTCACTGCTATTCGCTGTGCATTTCTTGCCAGCAATGAAAGAGAGTTGCATGCTTCACTCATAAGTGGAGGTGCCCCACTATTTCACAACTGCTATGACAGCATCACTGCTAGGAAAATGTTGCCCACACAGCCCGTCTTTCATCAGCCTGAACAGATGGAAGTCAGAAGGCACTAAATCCATATTATACAGTGGGTGAGGTGGGACTGTCCGGCCAAAATTGGCAAGGTCCTCCACCATCTTCAGACTGGTATGGGTCCTGGCCTTATTGTGTTGCAAGAGAAAGGTTGTCTTCTACTCTGACCTGACTGGAAATTTGAACCATCAGCTCAGCATCGTGCTGTAGCAGCCAGAGTTAATGGTTGTTTGGGTTCCAGGATATCCAGAAGGATCACCCCTTTCTTATCCCAAAAGGAAGTGCACATCACTTTACCCATTGAGGGCTGTGTCTTGAATGCTTTCTTCAGTGGGGAATTCACATGTTGCCACTCCCTGCACTACTGTTTTGACTCCATTTTAACAACGTGATGTGATGAAGTGATATTTGTGAATTGATCACACCTATGGCCAAGTGGGGATCCTGGTGAGTGGACAAATACACCATGAGGACGAATTTTCCTTGTGCTTCATTCAGCAGAGTAGGGTGTGCCAGGATAGCATTGCAATTTCTCCTCCTGTGAAAGCCCTCCTGGTCTCAGTTCTGGCAATTAGAAGGCT
The DNA here is from genome assembly GCF_019232065.1 of Centrocercus urophasianus. Classification (NCBI taxonomy): domain Eukaryota; kingdom Metazoa; phylum Chordata; class Aves; order Galliformes; family Phasianidae; genus Centrocercus; species Centrocercus urophasianus. The sequence goes on from NW_024885055.1 coordinate 559,059, forward strand.
GGAAGGGTTGTCCTGTATTATAAAGCAAAGGTATTGTAAAGCAAAGGTATTCAGACCCCAACAGTTCTGAGTGAAGGACCAAACTAATGCCGCCTTGTCTACACAGCACCCTGTAGCCATCTTAAACCCACTAGCTCTTCCAACAGCATAAAGAACATAACGTTGCAGCAGGACAAACAAGGTATAACAAGCAAGACAAAGCAGATCTTCATATAAGCAAGCAAAATAAAAAGAGGCTGAGAAAACTTAGTGCACACTCAGTTAGACCAGAGCTGAGCATGCTCATGAGAAATACACTTGTATAATTGTGACAGTAAGTCACGTTAGGGGATTTTTTTTGACTCAATTTTCTTGAACTTTATTTTTCAATTTTTCTTTTCTTCAGTGTTGGAAAAATCTGCATCAGAAGTTAGTTTGGGACAAACACTAGCTGTTGCCACTCTGATTAAACTCTGATTTATTGGGACCAAGTGTTACTGAATTAAAAGACTGCTTTTTAGCAGCCCTGTTTCAAAAGTAATACTTCTGCTACCTCACAAGCAAAACTGACAAAGCCGCTTTGTTTTCTTCAAACATGAAGGGATATTTTGAAGTAAAACCCACTGAAATAAACTTGGTTATATTTCATTAAAATGGGCAAGGGCAAGAATTTTCATGTTACAGCCATTTCTCTTCGAAGAGCATCAAAGCACTTTGCAAACCAAATTCTCCAGCTGAAAGCACTTCCTGATCTGGGCAGTCCTGTCAGACTCTTGAAAATTTCTGCCTGTCCTTTCATGAGCAAGGTTGGCTTCAACAAGACCTCATGACCAAACCCTAAGAGACGCTGAGTGCATCCTGGCCCTGCCCCATGTCTCTGCTAGATCTCATTAAGCCTTTCAACAGTGCCAAGACAAAGGGAATGCCCCATTACAAAGATGGATAAACTGAGTCACTAAGCTTTTAGAGTGACTTGCCCAGGTGCTTGACGCATCGGTCAAATCTCACGCTCCTTGTCCCACCAGTCAGTCTCCTTGTGGCAAGTGGGTCAGAGAAGGATGCAGTGCTGGATAAATGATGGAGTGCACAAGAATTGTGCCTGAGCTGTAGAACAGATTTACTTAAAATGAACTCAGTGAGATGTTGGCAGGTGGCTTAATCTGCCAGGCTGAGCTGTGGGGGCCTGCTGAAATGCCAGGTGGGTGCAGCACTGCCTGCCCTCATCTGCTAACCACCAAGTGCTCCACTGCCTGCTACAAATTGCTTTACAGCCGGGGAAGCTGTTACCACATCAGATGCAGCCTGATAGCAGTGGGAGGGCAGGAGCAGCACTACCCTGAGAGGACCTGTTCAGAACTACTGGGGGATTTGCCTGGCACGATTTACATCTTTGCCAGGACAGCCACTGTCACCATCCCCTCTTCTCACCACCTTCCCCCCAAAAAACAAAGGATGCAGTGGCTGCCTGTGCAATGCTGGGTAGTGTAATTACTGCTGGGAGATGGCAATCTGGCAGCTGAGCCCCAGTCGGGAGGGTGATGCCAGCCCCTCCTGCAGCACATGCAGGTCTGAGCAGGAGGCAGCGGGCACAGGACAGAATGTGTGGATCTGCCTCTGGTGGGGCTCTGGAAACTGGGTCAGAAACTCTGGTTTCAATACATTCAGTGCCATGGCAAAGCTGGCTTTGTCTTCCTCGTTACTAGGTGCTGTATCATATTGAGAGCTTGCATTAAGTACCCTGCTGCCTCCCAGGGTTTGGGCAGAAAATACAGGGAGGAGGGGATCTGCCATCTCTGCCATCATACACATCTCTGAGGGGCTGGTAGATAACACCCCTCTCTCTATCTGCTTCTCTAAAATCATTTCACTCCAGAAAATCTCTGTTCTCATCATGCTGAAGAAGCTAATTCCTGCTGTTTTCAATAGGCGTTGGGTACCTGAGGATACCTGCATCTCTGAGATGACGTGACTGGGCTCCAAAGGCTAAAATATTAAGGAAAAGAATTTTCTATGTAATTTTAAACCTAAATCATATCTCATACAAATGAGGCAATTTACTCTGTATAAGCTGAGTTCTGGAGCAGCCCTTGCAAATGAAAGCAGTACACTCCTCTTGCTACTCTCAACAGAAGAATTTTCTTCTTATTTCTTTCTATGTCCAAAGATTTTCTGGCATCCATATAAAGGTTAAATCTTGCCTGAAAGCATTTGCCTTTCTTATTGGAGTTTGATTAACTATGGCAGAAATGATACTGTGAAGTGAGAGCTCTGAAGACTGGAGTGGTATCAGACAGACAGACATGTGGGGGGAGAAATGAGGCTTTTTAAGTTTTTGAAGCAGTTCTGAATGAGGTCTAAATTGCACCAAATAATGTGCTTAAATAAACTGCTAGCAAAGGAAACAGCTGTCAGAATATTACACGAGTACTTCTCTGGATCCAAGTATATGCCCTACAGTTACAGAACAGAAAATTGCCAAATGAAGATTTAAAGTGACAAGACCTGTGTGTGGCACAACAGCAGGTAGAACAAGAGAGTCATTTAAGCTGCTTTAAATGTGACTGTCCCACACTGAGTATTGAAATTTTTCAGTAGCTGCGTGTGTTTTCCTCTCTACGCTCTGTTAACACAACAAGGTTCAGATTGCATCTAATGGTTTAAAGCAAAGCTATTAAACAGTATTTACTGCCTTAGGAAAGACTGATTTAGATTTACTATCAAAATAGAAACTGTTTAGAACAACACCCAAAAGATACAAGGCAAAAGGAAGAATAAATTTTCTAAGCCCCCATTTCTTTTCCATACACAACTTTGAAATTAAGGAACTATCCTGACCATAGACACGTAAGAAAGCTGAGCCCACAACACTGTGCCCATAGCTAGACATACTGACCACATGGCAACTTCAAGTGGGCAGTAATTGCTTGCTATGTGGTCTGCATTCTACCTAAAGAGGGATAAGGAGCAGCAGGTGTATCACTCCTGTTTTCTTTTAGGCATTGTCTTTAGTGCTGTGAAAGCACTTCACAAGCAGACGTGTGATAAAAGCTCTTTGTAAGGCAGCTTTTTGTAAGGCAGCTTTTTGTCCTCATGTGATGTGAGAAGCTGAGATGTGACGCGTAGCTGAAGAGTCTCTGCACTTCCTATCACAGGCAGGAATTAAGTCTGAGGGTGCAATCTGGGCATTCACAATTTGCAATCAAGTGGAAATTTCCTTTTGACCTTGGAGAGGAAGAGGGGAAGGATTTCACTCTTCGGAGTTGCACAAATGTCAACCCATGTTCAGCTTCTGACTGAAGAGCCTCTGCTAGCAGCAGAATGAGTTAATAGTGCACATCAGCACCAAATCCGTGCCTGGGCCTCCAGCTCAATCAGCGCTGCCTCCTTGTGCTCCCTGCCTCTCCCATAAACCTGAGAAAACACTTCGTCAGTGCAACACAAATTAATGCAAAGAGAACTCACCAAAGAAATGCAAAATAGGCTAAAACATTTAGATGAGTTTACATGTATTCTTAAACACTTGGCCAAGTTCTGCCCATGACTCTTTGGGCAGAGGAGTGTGTCTGTAAGCATGAGCTCTGATTGCACAGTGATGGGCCTGGGAGGAGGAAAGGGTTTGGGTTTTTAACAAGCAAAGAACATGAGGCAGCCTGCCTAGCCAGCTCTGAGATGAAACATTCAAACCAATCCATCCCTGTGGTATCGTGGTGGCTGTATTTTTGGAAACTCTGCTTTTTTACATTTCTATTTTCCCGTGGCTCTGCCTCTGGACCTCATTAATCTCCATAGTATTTGCAAGTGAACAATTGCCCTAATTCCATCTGGCTGGAGTACAAAAAAATAAAGACTTCAGAAAAAAGAAAAAAAAAAAAAAAAAAAAAAAAAAAAAGGTTGCTCTTTTCATTCTTCTTCCCTTTCCCTCCTTATTCTGGAAATGCCTGGCAATTTAACACTTAGCCACTTGTTAATGATATTTCCAGAGTTAGGCTGGTTGGTACAGCTTGAGAAATGGGATGATTAATAGCTAGGCATATGAGAGCGCTCTGTAGGCCGGGCTGCTGCTGTTGCATTGACCTTGTTTCACAGAAGATGATCTTTTTCAGCACCATTGAACTGAAATTAGAACCCAGAGGTGTGGACTTAGACCTTGCTCCTGCCTGCACCCAGTTCTCTTGTGTTTGGCGGACTGACTCCCTCTGCTTAATAATGAATGTATGAAAAGCTTCCATCTTAGGAGCCAAAAATAAGGAATATCTGCCAGTGTCAGTGGATGTAGATTAGAAATGAAAGGATGGTTGATGGAAGAGGCTCACTTTTTTTGGTGATAGACAGCCAGTCACTCACACCATACAGGATCCAAAGGGCTGCTGCTGGAGGATACAGCAAGCTAAAGTTGGATAAACTCTGTAATGAAAAGTTGTCTGAGTTATTTCTTGGACGGTTCTGAATGGGGCCAAGGGCACCAGAACAGGACCTCAAAATCCCGCTATTCTAAATAAAAGCTACCAGCCTACAACCCTGAAAAAAGAACAGTCAACATCTGAGTTTTCAGCTCAGAAAAGAATCAGCATCTCCGTGTGTCTCTGAGCCACTTCTGCAGTGGCTTTTACTGCACAAAGCTCAAAGCTGGCAAAAGCCTTTTCAAACACCCATCTGTTGTGTTTGGGCTTAATTTTATTTTTCATCCAGTCCTTGTTCATATTCCTAACAGAAGGAGACCAACACAGCGCTGCATTCCTTCTCATTTGATGCTGGAAGGTGTAGCTCAGCACCAGGCACTTCAGAGCAGCACCATGCTGCAGCTGGGAGGTGATGTCTTTGCATGGAGAACGCTTTAGTTCTAGATGGTGAAGTAAAATGCAGGATTAGTGAGAAAAAGTGATCATAATTTTTTTGCAGCTGAATTGCAGCTGAAACACTTGCAAACACACAGAGGAGGAGAAGCTCAGTTAACAGCCACCGTAGCCTTCATGCCACCCAGCTCTACAGTGTTATGAAATGAATCCTGATTTACAGGCAGGTAATTAAGAACAGATCTGCTGAGTGAGAGCCTGCAGCTCGTGCTGCCAGCTGGGTCCTGTCAGGCTCTCACCTCTCTGCTGCTCTTTGAGCTTCTCCACCCCTCCAGCTCTGAGCTTGCATGAGGGCTTTTAGGGGTTTCTTTTTCTTCTTTTTTTTTTTTTCTTTTTTTATTTTTTTCATTCAAGCCTTATTAATTTTTTTCATTCAATCCTTATTAATACCACCAGTATAAAGTAAGAGCTGGAGAAAGCACATGGAAAGAATACAATTGTTTTTTTCACACAACTACCAGTCCAACATTCCTATAAATCAAGCAGAAACAGACTTCCACGACCATGTTTTAAAGATGCTAGTGGGCATGATCACCCTATAAGCTGCATGTTTTAAATAGTTAAGATAGATTACATGCTTTACCAATATCTCCAGAAGAGAACCTAAATAAAACTCTTTGTCCCATGTTACAGAAATGAAGCTTCTCCTCAGGTCAGCAGCCAAACTTCAGTGAGGTTCCATCCGCTCACTCGCTGCTCCTGCTGACATTTTGCAGAGCTGGCTGGGCATGTCCAGGAGGCTTTGCATTCTTTGCACAGATTGGAAGGTGGGGAAATTAACTGAGATAGGTGTTGTTTTGGTGGTTTTCATGTTCAAGTCCCAGTGTAGGACTGGGACTGGGACCCACAGGCTGCAAACTGTTTCAGTCTGTATTTCCCTGCCAGCAAAGCATTTCAGCATGTGCAGTTTCTGCTCAGCTGATGAACAGCACTGACCATAGGACTTGAGGAGCTGCTATTCCACACTGGGGATCCAGCCAGCAGCTCTGTTAAAAGAATGGCTCCGTATTCATGAGCTGAAAGGTCTCAGCAGCAAAAACTGCCTTCCTTTAGGTGATGATGTACTTCATTTCATGCTTCAGAGAAAAAAGCAGACAGTACTCCTGGACAGTCTTTAAATCCTTTAGAAAAACACATCCCAGCCATACACAGCTACCACTTATGATTCGTCGTGATGTAGGTAGTGCCACATCCAGGCAGCTGGAAGCTGCATGTCTACAGATATATTGATTATAGGGCATTTTGTAAAGTTCTACTTCTGTTACTTGATGAAAATGGTAATCACCTTCTCTATCCCACACACTTGAGCTCACGTTGATATGAATTTAGAAAGTACTATATTAAATGATTTATTCCAGCTTTATCTGTTTCCTAATAATGTAATGAATTACTAGTGGATTGTAGGAAAAAGAAAAAGAAACAGAAACAGAGTAGTATTTCAACAGAGGCAGCTATTGAAAAAAGCAAAGTGGAAGGAAAGTGTTTTCCACACCCCCAGATTATGAGCTTTGAAATATTTTCCCATCCAAAACTAGGATGACAATATGAAAACAACCCTCTTCAAATGCTTTTACAAACAGAAGTCTTCGGTAATGCAAGATCTAGCCAATGAACATGTAAAATCTTCTGCTAAAAGCAAAAGTCAACTTTAAAAATACAAGGAGTGACTTCAGAAGAAAGAGCACAACACTTAAAAATTAACAATTTAAAGTCAAACTCATCCTCTCACTTAGGAAAGTTTGATTTTGATGATTCAGCATCTCCTTTGGAAGACATATATCTCAGCGGGTCTCAGATGTGCTCAGTGCATCTGACTCCACCTCCAGGATCCACTCTACTAAAATGCAACACTTCTCAGAGAAGCTAAACAAGCACCAGAAGTGATTGTTGAAGTCTCTGCTGTTACCAACACCTACAGGAATCTAGAGGTAGAGATAGGCTTGGCTTTCCTTGCAAGAACTCAGTGAAACTTAAAGAAAACCAGCGGCAGCAGTGTGCAATGGAGTTCTGCTACCATTGCTGCACTGGTGTTTCAGAACCCAAGCTGTTGCAGGCCCATGGGAAGATTGAATGTGCAAGGCTGAAGTGTGAGAAATGCACAGGAAAATGCTGAAATACTGCAATATGTTGAAGATCAGAGGTCCAGTTGTAAGCACTGTCCTTCCTGGTAGAACTTTGTGCACATTCATAGTGCAAAAGAACATGGTCTTGGTGAAACTCCAGTTTTGGAAATGCTCTTTGAGCCGTCATCTATGTTTTCTGGTGAATCTATGGGTCACTGAAGGAAATCCACTTTTCTGGAGAAAATTGTTCATATTCTGCCTATCTTTGCATCCAATTCTTTGGTCTGACATTAGGAACACTGCTGCAGCCAACCACTCCCTCAATCAACTCCCATAATCTCACAAAAAAAAAAAAAAAAGAAAAAAGAAAAAAGAAAAAAAAAAAGAGAAGGAAAGAAAAGGGAAAAAT